>NW_027397077.1:13626407-13759559 GCF_003265705.2 Callorhinus ursinus
GGAAGGAAGGGAAGGAAGGGAAGGAAGGGGAAGAAGGAAGGAAGGAAGGAAAGAAGGAAGGAAGGAAGGGAAGGAAGGGAAGGAAGGGAAGGAAGGGGAAGAAGGAAAGAAGGGGAAGAAGGAAGGAAGGAAGGAAGGAAGGAAGGAAGGAAGGAAGAAGGAAGGAAAAAAGAGAAAACTTGGAGTAGCTGAAATTGGCTCTTCCACAGATCCTCAGTACAGGGATGTATCCTGAGCCCTCTACCCCCAAAGGGAACTTGAAGAGACTTGGAAAGCCTGTACCCCCATCTGGAAACATGCTGTATGAATTTCTCTTCTGTGTAGCCAGCTCCATAGGTTTCCATATCATTTGCTGTGAAATAGTGTTATGTGTCATCATCTTCCCACCAATCACACCATAGCCCCAAGTTGTCGTCCATGCAGTCAGTGCCATTTTGTTTTAATCTAGCATCTAGTGTGTGGCTAGCACCCTATAGATTCTCAATAAGTAATCATTATTGTATCAATATTAGAACAGTGAAAAACAAAATGCATTTCCTTTATAATGGCAACTTTAAATTTTTTTCCAGTTTCTGGAATAAGAACTAAAACATTTACCACTAATCCTCAAATAACAAATGGCAACAAAAATATAACTCTTAAAACCCATATTGTCATCCATGACATGCTTGTTCCTTTTGGCACAGAAAATGAAAATCTCAGTTTCTAAATTTCTTCCTCTTCTAGAATGAGTCTTATTAGCAGGTAGTCTTAGAAGGAGCTACTTTGTCATAATTTCTTTGGACATTTTCAAAACAAGAAATATTAAAAAAAATGAACTCACTCCTTTCTTTTTAATTTCACTCATCATCTGTCAAAAGCAAACAAATAAGACATAATTAAATCAAGAAGATAAAAATTGTAAGTGACTTAAATGTATGCATTATGTATATGTATTATTCTCCTAAAAATACTAGTTATATTGAGATCAACTTAAAATAATTACAAATTAAAATTGTATAAGGATAAACTTTTTAAAAAGACAACCTAAACTTACAGTTGGAGGATAATCTGGCTCTGGGATTGGAGGTGTCCTTTTATCCACTGTTCTGTCTAAACTTCTTTTGGCTCCATCAACTCTGGATTATAGTTTAAAAAATAGTTTATATTTTAGTTATAGTTAAACTACTTATAGTTATAAAAAATGTCTGACTCTCTTGAAGACATCATTAAGATATATTATTAAAACATTACAGAGGGCACCTGGATGGCTCAGTTGGTTGAGCGTCTGCCTTCTGCTCAGGTCATGATCCCAGAGTCCTGGGATCGAGCCCCACATGGGACTCCCTGCTCACAGGGAGCCTGCTTCTCCCTCTCCCCTTTATGCTTGCGCATTCTTTCTCTCTCTCAAATAAATATTTGAAAAAAAATTACAATTTGGGTGTCCCCGGCTGGCTGAGTCAGTGGAGCGTGCAACTCTTAAACTCAATCTCATGAGTTCAAGCCCCACACTGGGGGTAAAGTTTACTTAAATAATAATCATCATAATAAAATATTGCAATTTGAACATCCTTTCAACTATACTTACTGAAGAGATATTCAAGAGTTCTTTATCAACTAATGAATTATTGAACATTATATCAAAAATTAATTATGGGGGCGCCTGGGTGGCTCAGTCGTTAAGCATCTGCCTTCGGCTTAAGTCATGATCCCAGGGTCCTGGGATCGAGCCCCACATCGGGCTCTCTGCTTCTCCCTCTCCCACTCCCCCTGCTTGTGTTCCCTCTCTCGTTGTCTCTCTTTCTGTCAAATAAATAAATAAAATCTTAAAAACAATAACAACAACAAAACAACAACAACAAAACTAATCATGTACTATACCTTGGCTAATTGAATTTAAGTAAAAAAATAAAATAAAATACAAAAAAAATACAAGAGTTCTCTATCTTATTGATTTTCTCTAAGAAACAAATCCCTTTGGAAACTCAAAAAAAAAAGAAGAAAGAAAGAAAGAAAGAAAGAAAGAAAGAAAGAAAGAAAGAAAGAAAGAAAGAAAGAAAGAAAGAAAGAAAGAAAGAAAAGAAAAGAAACAAATCCCAATAGTATTGTCAATGAGACCTTAATTTTCAAATTATTTGTGTGTACTGTAAAAAAAAATGAGACTAAAAATAAAAATCAAATTTTTTCCAATTCAAACTTGCAAATTTTAAGTTAATCCTGATGCTTAGTAGGCCCTCATATGTATTGTCCCTGTTCCAAAGCCACCCTGTCAGAAAAGCCTTACCTTACCCCTTATATTAAATACCACTTCCTTCACTATCCAACCTCTTTACCCTCACTTACCTTGCTTCATAGAATTTACCCACCATTTGACATATTATACATTGTAGACTATTTTATTCATTGCCTTGTCCCTAATGCCAAGAACAGTACCTGAGCACATAGTAGGTACTTGATAAATAGTTTGAAAAGAGGGGCTCCTGGGTGGCTCAGTCGGTTAAGCATCTGCCTTTGGCTCAGGGCATGATCCCAGGGTCCTGGGATCAAGCCCTGTGTCCTCCAGCTCATCGGTTTCCCTGCTCAGTGGGGACTCTGCCTCTCCCTCTACCCCTCCCCCTACTTGAGCTCTCTCTCTCTCAAATAAGTAAAATCTTTTTAAAAAATAGTTTGAACATAGGAATTTATCATCCATAAAATAAAGTTATATCATCATCTAATCCATCTGTCACCAAATATTGAATGCTCATATTATGCAAGACACTCTACTAGGTTTTATTAAAATATAACAGCAACAAATCTCAAAGAATTGATAAACTGGAAGGGTGAGGAGATAAAAACAGGAAAGGCATGGGGCCCTGATGGTCCAGAGGAGGGGACAAGTTCACTTCCACCTGGAGGTGTCTTTTAAGGCTACATGAACAAGTTAGCATTTGCAATGAGCTTTAATAAAGGAGGGAATTTCAGGTGGAGATGTAGTTTTCCTGGGTAGATGGATCTGAACAAACATGACTCTCCCGAGGAACAGAAAGTCAAGGGAATGATCAAAGGAAAAAACAGGGAGTAGTAGGGAGTTGGGACCAAATGGAGATTAGTTTGGAGAAATGGACTGGAATATCCAACTAACGGCCTCAAATAGCATGGCTTTTTTATTCAATAGACAATGGGGAATTGCTGAGAGTTTTTGAGCATTGAAAATTTTTAGGGAGACAAATCTACCAGTTTGTAAAGGTAAATACACTGGGGGAGATGGCCAAAGCATAGAGTATACAAGGAAAAGAAAAGAGACCTGAGAAAGAAGATCGGAAGATGCCAAACATGACAGGAATAAGAAAAAAAAAACACAATTGAAGGAGGCAAAGGAGATGTGATCAAAGAGGCAGGAGGAGAACCAAAAGGAATTTCAAGGAAAAGATGGGCACCAAAACCATAAATACATAGACTGGTAAGTTCCATAGATACAAGGGCCATGTCTGTTTTGCTCACTGCTCTAGCCACAATATTTCGATAGTATCCCTCAAGGTCAATAAATAGCTGTGGAATGATCAGAATTGTGGATTTGGAAAAAATCTCATATATCTAATTCAGACCTTATTTGATGTACAAATATTCTCAAAAATATCGAGTTGTACCCTGAGATGAGTGAGGGGGATGGCACTCATCACTTTCTGAGTCAGCCCAATTTATTGTCAGCTAGCTTATATTCTTAGAAACAAAATTTTTATATTGAGTTATATTCTTGTAACTTTTGCTCTCCAGAGCCATACACAAAAAGTCATATTCTTTTTCTGTTACCCTTCTGAAACTTAATGATACTTATCCAGTTCTTTCAACTATTCCTGTCAATAAAAGTTACCATTTGCGGTGAGCTTATTATGTTTTAGGCATTGGCTTAAGATCTTTACATGCGTGGATCTCATTTAACTCTCACAAAAATCCTAAGAGAAAAGCACGAGTCTTATCTCCATCCTACAGATAGGAAGATGAAGATAAATCAAGTTACTTAACTTGCCAAATTCATGCATGGCTCATAAGCTGCAGAGACAGGATATGAACTCAGGCCAGTATAGATGCCAGTCTACACTCTTACCCATTAAGCAAATCAGCCTCCTTCAAATGAGATGGTTTATCAAAATTCCTCTCTCCTCCATGGGTATTAACATCAACATCCCTCTTAAAGTGTGACTCCAGAATTCCAGATGTTGTTTGACCAGTGTAGAGTGAAAATTTTCTATCATGGATTCTAGACATTTTACATTTATCAAAGCAGCCTAAGACTGAACTCGCTTTTTTAAATTAAGTATGCTCTAAGCCCAACGTGGAGCTTCAACTCTTGACCCCAAGATCAAGAGTCCCCTGCTCTACTGACTTAGCCAGCCAGGAGCCCCTGAATTAGCTTTTTTGAGTAGACTCATTTCCATGTTAACTCTTACTGAGCCTGACTAAACAAAAATTCCAAAGGCTTTTTCGCAAGAAGTAGGAAATGTGGCTGGAATATCCTCCTTCCTCTTTTCTTTGTGAATCATCAAGGCCTCAACCAGACTTCCTTTCATCTGTCATTATTTCCCCGAAGTGCCTAGCCCTCCACAATCCATACTTTCAAGGAATTTGCCTTATACTTTGGTACGCTAGTTGGCACTAGCTGACTTGCACGGCAATTATCCCAACAAGAATAAGCTTGACCTCTTTGAGCTCTTTATATATAAAAGCCACCCTTTAAGATAGCAGCAATTTCCTGTGGCATGTTTTCTCCTACTGGCTAAAAATAAAAGGAGCTGGGAAGAATATAAAAGTGAGTCTTTTCATTCTGTTTTTGCTTTGTGTGTTGACAGTCAAAAACAAATAAATGAACAAAAAATTGGATAATTTCAAAGGAACTCTGTGAGAGACCCCGTGCAGTGAAGGAGAGAAAGGCTGGTCTGAATCAAGAGGGAGATAGTGGCCAAGGAAGAAGTGACTTATTCCTGGGACTCCGGAAAGCTACAGAATGATTTTTTTTTTTTCTCAGCCAGTGTTCCCAGGCCCTGGTCACAGAAGGGGCCCAGTTATGCCCAGGACACCTTACATCCTACCTCAGTCCTGGAGCTCTCTCTATCAACAGACTTCACCCCACCTTGGAAACAGGGAAATCTACATTCCTATTTCCTAATAGGTAGAGGTAGCAAGAGACTGACAATCACAAAATCCACAGTCTTCCAGAAAAAAAAATGTGTTTCTGGTATAAAAACCTCTCATTGCAAATGTTATTTATCCTAAATAAACACATGGCAATTCTAATCTCAGTATTAGTACAGCACTATGCTTCAGGTAAAATTTTTTAAGATTTTATTTATTTATTTGACAGAGAGAGACAGCAAGAGAAGGAACACAAGCAGGGGGAGTGGGAGAGGGAGAAGGAGGCTTCCCGCGGAGCAGGGAGCCGGATGCGCGGCTTGATCCCAGGACCCTGGGATCACGACATGAGCCAAAGGCAGATGCTTAACGACTGAGCCACCCAGGCGCCCCTGCTTCAGGTAATTTTGAGACACTATTTGTTATTAAGCACCCAAATGAGAGAGGTAGTACTTATACATCTGTACAAAGCATAAGAGTTAGGTTCCTCCTTTAAAAATTCCTTTACTGGGTTCCTGGGTGGCTCAGTTGGTTAAGCGACTACCTTTGGCTCAGGTCATGATCCTGGAGTCCCAGGATCAAGTCCCACATCGGGCTCCCTGCTCAGTGAGGAGTCTGCTTCTCCCTCTTACCCTCCCCCCTCTTGGGCTCTCTCTCTCTCAAATAAATAAATAAAATCTTTAAAATAAATTCCTTTATTCACTCATTCAATTCATCAACAATAACATGCCAGATTCTGTGCTTTGTGTTGAGCTCTCTGCCCTTAAGTATGTCAAAGTGAGTAGAAGAGAATGGCAGCGAAGACACAATACACTGTGTCGTTGAGGAAATCACAGTTCCTCGATCTATTTGCTGGTTGACCCTTCTGTACCCAACACCTAAATATTATAATTCCTGGGGCGCCTGGGTGGCTCAGTCAGTTGGGTGTCTGACTCTTGATTTCGGCTCAGGTCATGATCTCCAGGTTGTGGGATCAAGCTCCGCGTCGGGCTCCACACTCAGAGTGAAGTCTGCTTGTCCCTCTCCCACTGTTCCTCCTTTTGCTCTCTCTCTCTCTCTCAAATGAATAAATACAATCTTAAATAAATATCCATATTTTAATATTCTATAAAAAATAAATTTTTTATAATTTTTTTTATTTTATAAAAAATAAATATTATATAATATAAATATTATAATTCCCAAAGGCTTACTCCTGGGCTGCCTTCTCTCAATTTTTACTCTCTCTAGGTGATTTGAACTATTCCTCATAGCCTTATCATCTACAATCTGCTGACTCCCAAATTTTTATCTTCAGCCTAGACCTCGTCTCATATATACATACATATATACATATATACACATATATATTCAGCTGCCTCCTTAACATATTCCCTCATATGTTTAGATGTCACATAAGCACCTCAACTTCAAAATTTACCTCCCCGATCTTCTGGACTTCTGATTCTCTATAAATATAGACACTACCATCCACTTTGTTACCAAAGCAAGTCCTACTGATTCTGAATCCAAACCTATCCCCTATAAATATACTTCTCTCCTCCTCCACTGTCTTCAGCCTTATCCAAACCACCGAAAGCTCTCATCTGTGTCACTACAAAAGCAGTCTACCTGGTCTCCTTTTTTCCCTCTACTCTTGTCCGCTTCCCTTCCACCTCAGTCTATTTTTAATAGCCAGACTGATATTTTTAAATATAAGTTGATTTTCATGTCATGTCCCCGTTTAAAACATTTCAATGGCTCCCACTGAACTTAAAATGGAATCTGAATTTATTAGTATGGCTTACAAAGCCTTTTACACTCTGCCCCCACCTTTCTCTCCACCTTCACCTGATACCACCACTCTCTCCCAAGTTTCTGATACTCTAATGACACTGGCCTTTGCCAGCTCCCAGACCACAAGAAAGCATTCATATTCCGCAGCTTTCAACACTTGCTATCCCCTTTGCTAGAGTGCTATTCCATTTATTTAAATGAAAAGCTTCTTTTTTTTTTAATGAGAAGCTTCTTACACTTTATTTAAGATTTTTTTAAATTAACATATAATGTATTATTTGTTTCAGGGCAGGTCTGTAATTCATCAGTCTTACACAGTACACAGTGCACACCACTACACATACCCTCCCCAATGTCCATCACCCAGCCACCCCATCCCTCCCACCCCCCTCCACTCCAGCAACCCTCAGTTTGTAAGATTTTATTTATTTATTTGAGACAGAGAGCACAAGTAGGGGGAGTGGCAGAGGGAGAGGGAGAAGCAGGCTCCCCACTGAGCAGGGATCCCAACGACCTGATCAATCCCAGGACCCAATCCCCGGGCTCGATCCCAGGGCTCTGGGATCATGACCTGAGCCAAAGGCAGACACTTGACAACTGAGTCACTCAGGTGCCCCAGCTCCTTGCTCTTTAGAACTCTACTTAAATATCATCTCCACAGGACTTTCCTGTGATGTTCCCAGGGATACCTTCCCTATCACTCTCTATCCCACAATCTTATATCTTCATAGTATCCATTCACTACTTAAAAGGTTAACATACTCTTTTTGTTTGTCTGTTTTTAAATGTTTACTGTCTGTCTCCTCCCACTACAGTGTAAAGACACGATCCTCTTCTGTTGTAATCTCTTTGGTCTCCCTAGTAACAAGCACAATGCCTGTGTAACAGTTGGTAGGTAATATCGCTAAATAAACTGATGTACGAGAAATATGTAGAAAAAGAAGAAGCTGCACAAAGGGGATTAGGAGCGCCTGGGTGGCTCAGTTGGTTAAGCATCTACCTTCAGTTCAGGTCATAATCCCAGGGTCCTGGGATCCAGCCCCACATCAGGCTCCCTGCTCAGTGGGGAGTCTGCTTCTTCCTCTCCTTCTGCCTCCCTCCCCCAGCTTGTACTGTCTCTTGCAAAAAATAAAATCTTTTTATATAAAGATTTTATTTATTTGACAGAGAGAGAGACCGCAAGAGAGGGAACACAAGCAGGGCGAGTGGGAGAGGGAGAAGCAGGCTCTCCGCTGAGCAGGGAGTACGATGTGGGGTTGATCCCAGGACCCTGGGATCATGACATGAGCCGAAGGCAGATGCTTAACGACTGAGCCACCCAGCCGCCCCATAAATAAATAAAATCTTTAAAAAAGGGGGGGAGATTAGGAGAAGGCTTTCCAGAGGAGGTGATCCATAAACTCAGCCTTGAAGAACTAGTATAAATATTAATAGAGATAAGAATAGTACCCATCACATAGGGTAGTTGTGAGAAGTACAGGTGAACTGCTAAAAACAATTCTTAGAGTAAGCAGTGATTAGCATAAGCCCTGTACTAACTATAGATATAGTGACATAACTATACATTAAGTGACATATAACATATATATAGTGGCATATAACACTTACTGTTGTGATTACTTTTTTGTTTCCCTAATTGAACTTGAAGATGATATTTTGCCCATAAACAACCTACATAGTTAAAGCTGTTTTATGAGAATATGAACACTAATCATTTCACTTGAACTCCAGAAAAGAATTATTTACCAATATGCTACTTACACTAACTGATTAATCGTCTTCTGCTGCTGCTTAGATCTTCTGTAATTCAACAATTTACTTTGTGCTGGTGTGTCTACACCTATGTCTTCAGGGGGGCGCACAATAGGAGGTAACTTCAAGTTCAGAGCCTCCTTTTCTGCTGTAATTGCAGCTTTGTCTGGATCTGACATCTTGGTCTCCTGAAGATTAGAATACTTTATACTCTGAGGAGTAAAAGCCCATTAAGCCATTATTGTAAATGTTAGCCTCCATATATTCATAACATATCTTAGCTATCAATTCCAAAACTTCCAGACATTTTGAGATCTTCCTCCCAAGTATGGTATTAGTCTAAAGAATGACAATTGAGGTAAATGGGCAGGGATTCCTTTATAGCTCTACATCCCACTTGCTATGAAGAAATGAAACCAGTCACTTCCCAGTTAGGGTTTCAGTTTTCCCATAGATGAAATTAAGGAACTGGATTAGATGCTCTCTAAATACCCCTACGGTTCTAAAATTCTGGGTTCAAATTTTCCCCTAAAATGCAAACCACCACCACCACCACCACAACCACAACAAAATCCAGTTGCTGAGGTATAATTGCTCTCCCAAAAAAAGCTGATGTTTGACATCATTAAAATCTTTAAACACACCAGTGTTGTATCTTAGTCTTGCTACCATCCTAGGAAGTGATGATACCATGATCAAGCAAAAATAGGCATACATTTGCATAGAAAATCTAAAATGTCCTGTAAATGTTGAACAGTTAACCGTGATACCAACTGCACTTGCCGCGGATGCCCGCAGAATTTGGAGATTTCTGCCTTGAAAAAGACAGTATTCTGCTGGCACCCAGTTAGAGATCTCCGGTCCTGGGAAAGGGTGAAGAGAAAACTGAAGGCAAGGAAGTACCTATCTGATCGTTTTTCACTACTTCCCGGCTGCTCAGACGAGAGGGAAACGTTCAGTTAGCTTCTCCTCTGGCGCGAAAGGAAGAGGCGAGACGAAGGGTGAAACCTCGGGAACCCCACCGCTCCCGATGAGCTGGGCAGTCCGCCTGCCATGTACAAACAAAGTTGTCGCCATGGAAACTGTCGCGGTCGCTGCTGGAGAGACCGGGTAGAAGTTGCCTGGAGAGGCAGTTGCTGAGCTGCGACAGATTGGATTACCTGTCACAGTAATTCATTGCTCAGTTCATTATTAATTGTTTATGAATGGAGAGTTGGAGAATGAGATTTTTTTTTTTTTAACCTAACTGCCTTCCCTTGGAAGGGGTCCAGGGAATCAGGATCTTCAAGCTGTGGAAACCTGCAAGACTGGAAATTTGGATGTGTTGAAAAACAGATTTATGTAAACGCTCTCAGAGGAAGATGAAGTCTTCAAATGTTCCCATAGTGACTTCCCTGTAAATAACAGCAATATAATTTATCTTGTTTCTATATTGGTATTTGTTTATACAGCACTTTTCCTTCAGGAAATCCTTGGCAAAAAAGGTAAGGTGTGTACGTTTTTCGAGTATGCTTGGAGATAGAAATGTGAAACTTTGCTACCTGAGGCTGCACACTGGATACTCCATCTGAAGGATGATAGCCTACACAAATATCATGTGCATAAATAAAATTGGGGGATGAGTAAGTCTGGTGGCATAGTCATTCAACAAATATTTGAGCATATTTGACATAGAGTGCCAGTCACCATGTATAAAGAATTTTCTATTAATTAGAGCACAGTCCATTGTGTGTCTGGCACACAATAGGACCTCTAAAAACATCATTTGGGTGAGTGCATGAACAAGTTAAACATCTTCATTGCTTGTAAAAGTAAGCCATCTTTCTGTAGAAAGAAAATACTGGTATAAGTACATGATGATTTTTTGGCATTTGCTTAAGCTAAGTTATAAGCTGTGGACTTAAAGGAAGACAGCAGTCTTTAGTATCATACCCACAACCTCTCCCAGTTATTCAATCAAACACTAATCTGGTGCTGCAATGAAGAGATTTTGCAAATGCAGTTCAAATCCCTAGTATATTGATGTTAAACTAGGGAGAGTATCTGGGTGAGGCTGACTCAATCAGTGGAAATTCTTTTAAAGAGGAGGTTTAGGCATGCACTGAATCAGACTCTAAACAGCAGCTAGCTTTATAATTGCTCTCTCGTCTCTGGATCTTCCCTTCCTGACAGCCTACCCTATAGATCTTGGACTTGCTTAACCTGTTGCCACAATTGCATAAGCTAATTCCTTGTAATAAATTCATATGTGTGTGTGTATATATATATATATATATATATACACACACACACACACACACACATACATACATATGGATAAATACAGGGGACATATATAATCCACTGGTTCTGCTTCCCTCATTAAACCCTGACTAATACTATATATATATTTTTTAACAGATTTATGTAGGTGTAATTTATATACTATAAAATTTACCACTCTAAAGTATATAATTCAATGATTTTTTTTTTTTAGTAAATGTAGAGACTTATACAACCATTACCAAGATTCAGACCTGAAACATTTCAACGTTCCCTTAGGCTCATGTCCAGTGAATTCCCATTCCCACCTCCAGCCTCAGGCAACCACTGATTGGCTTTTGGCCTCTATAGGTTTGCAATTTCTGAAAATTACATATAAATGGAATAAAGAATTATGTAGTCTTTTGTGTTTGGCTTCTTCCGCTTAATGAAAACATGTTTAAGATTCACTCATGTGTAGTATGTAGCAGAAGTTCATTTTTATTGCTGAATAGTCTTCCATTATATAAATATATCACATTTGGTTTATCCATTCACAAGTTGATGGACATTTGGATTGCTTCCAGTTTGGGGCTATTATGAACAACCCTGACATGAACATTCATGTGCAGATGTTAGGATGAACATACATATTCATTTCTCATCAGTAGAAACCTAGAGTAGAATTACTGGGTTGAATGGTAAGTCTATGTTTAACTTTTTAAGAAACTGTCAAACTGTTTCCCAAAGTGACTGAAAGATTTTATATTCCTACCAGCAATGTATAAGGGTTCCAATTTCTCCATGTCCTTGTCAACACTTGGTATTGTCTATCTTTTTTATCACAGCCATTCTAGTGTGCATATAGTGGTATCTCATTGCATTTTTAATTTGCATTTCCCTGAATACTAATGATGTTGAAACCTTTTGTTACAGGGTTTTTTTTCTCTGCTGATGCCCACAGTTCTTGGTCACACCACTTTGAAGAATGAAGAGGTAGACCAGATAGAGTGATGGGCAGCAAAGCAAGGTTTATTGAGTGATAGTAAAGCAAAGGTTATCGAGTGACAGTACAAAGCTCCCAAAGAGAGAAGGAACCATAGAGGGTTGCCACAGGAGTTTCTAAGTTTAGGGATATTTAATGGGCTTGTTAGCTGGCTGATTTAATCTGATTAATCCTCCCTGATCCTGTCATCCAATCAGGTTTTTGTCACCTATCTATCACATAGGAAAGGGTGGAGGGCTCCTTTCAGGGTGGTGTAAAATCCTTTTAAGAGTGATTTCCCCTTGGGCGGGGGGAGGGGGCTTGTCCCTGCCTGCCTTCCACCTATCCTTCATCATTTTCATGTGCTCATTATCCACTAACATATCTTTTTTTGATGAAATGTTTATTCAAATCTTTCATCCATTTTTAAATTGGATTATTTAACTTTTTATCAGTTGTAAGAGTTCTTTATATTCTGGATACGAGTCCTTTCAGATAATTTGCAAACACGTTCTCTTGGTATACAGCTTATATTTTCATTTTCTTAATGGTGCCTTTCGAAGAGCAAAAGTCTTCATTTTTAAAAATATTTATTTATTTATTTGGGTGGGGGAAGTGGAGGGAGGGGCAGAGAGAGAGAGAGAGGGAGAGAGAAAATCTCCAGCAGACTCCATGCTGAGCAAGGAGGCCCAATGTGGGGCTCAATCTCAGGACCTGAGATCATGACCTAAGCTGAAATCAAGAGTCAGTCGGTCGCTTAATCGACTAAGCCACCCAGGTGCCCCCAAAAGTCTTCAAATTTTATTTTATTTTTTATTTTTTTAAAGATTTTATTTATTTATTTGACAGAGAGAGAGACAGCGAGGGAAGGAACACAAGCAGGGGGAGCGGGAGAGGGAGAAGCAGGCTTCCCGCAGAGCAGGGAGCTCGATGCGGGGCTCGATCCCAGGACCCTGAGATCATGACCTGAGCCGAAGGCAGACGCTCAACAACTGAGCCACCCAGGCGCCCTTCAAATTTTATAAAATCAAACTTAGGATACTTTTTTTTTTTTAAGATTTTATTTATTTGTCTGAGAGAGAGAATGAGAGAGAGAGAGCACATGAGACGGGGGAGGGTCAGAGGGAGAAGCAGACTCCCCGCTGAGCAGGGAGCCTGATGCGGGACTCGATCCCAGGACTCCAGGATCATGACCTGAGCCGAAGGCAGTCGCTTAACCAACTGAGCCACCCAGGTGCCCCAGGATACTTTTTTATGGCTCATGCTTTTGAGGCTATTATCTATGAAAGACAGATAAGGTCATGAAGATTTTCTCCTATGTTTTCTTCTAGTTTCTGATTTACATTTAGATCTATGGTCTATTTACAGTAAATTTCTATATTTGGTGAGAGGTACAGATTCAAGTTCATTTTTATTTTTTGTATATACATATATAATTGTTCCAGTATCGCGTCTTAAAAAAGTTGTCCTTTCCCTACTGAATTGCCTTGGGATCTTTGTTGAAAATCAATTGACCATAATGTAAGCATTTATTTCTGGACACTCAATCCTGTTCCATTGATCTATATGTTTATTTTTATACCAATACCACACAGTCTTGATTACTGCAGCTTTAGTAAGAATGGTTACAGTTTTAAAATTGGGTAGTGTCAGTCCTCCAACTTTGTTCTTTTTTTTTCAAGCCATAAGAGACTTTTTATTTTTTTAAGATTTTATTTATTTGTCAGAGAGAGAGTACAAGCAGGGGAAGTGGCAGGCAGAGGGAGAAGCAGGTTCCCTGCTGAGCAAGGAGCCTGATGTGGGGACTCGATCCCAGCACCCTGGGATCATGGTCTGAGCCAAAGGCAGACGCTTAACTGACTGAGACACCCAGGTGCCCCCCCAACTTTGTTCTTTTATAGAAAAGTAGTGATTTGGACTCTTTTAGGTCCTTTGCATTTCCATACAAATTTTAGGATCAATTTGTCAATTTCTACACAAGTGCCAGCTAGGATTTTTATAAATCTTTTGCTTTGAAAGAAAAACAGCTATTTAAACATATAATTTGCAGCTTAAAATCCCCCCCCTTAAAAGCTCTATTTCTTAGTCTAAAGGTTAGAAATATTATCTATGAGAGCAGAATTTATTTCACAAGGCCTTGATTATTTAAAAGCACTTATGGATATAACACCAAAATGTAATTCTTTAATACTATATAAAAAGTTTCTTCTACTTATTAAATGTGGAAGATGCTAAGAGAACTTATGAGACTAACTTACTATGCTTTATATTATGCAGTGTTTGTTTCAAAATTAAAAACGGGAGGGCAGGGAAAAGAAATGAGTCCATATGCATAAGAGTTCTTTATGGAGTTAAATTGTGGTAGGTTTTACATAGGTTCTTTGATTTGAATTTCTTCTAACTAATTTTTGATTGCTATTAAATTCACATTAATTACACCTTATATTAAATGATATAACTATATCATATATTATTTATACTATGCTATATAAGTATATATAATAATATAACCATTATAAATCCTAATAAATTTTAAAATAAAAGAAACAGCACTGTTGTTGGGAATGTAAACTGGTACAGCTACTACAGAAAACAGTATTGAGATTCCTCAAAAAATTAGAAATAGAACTACCATATGATCCAGCGATTCCACTTCTGAGTATGTATCTAAAGGAAACAGAATCACTATCTGCACCCCCATATTTGCTGTAGCATTATTTACAATGGCCAAGACATGGAAATAACCCAAGTGTAAATGTCCACTGAAGGATAAATGAGTAAGCAAAATGTGATATAGACAGAGATACAGATATTGGAATATTATTCAGCCATAAGAAAGGAAATCCTGCTATCTGTGACAACATGTATAGACATTGAGGGCATTATGCTAAATGAAGTAAGTCATACAAAGACAAATACTGTATGATCTCACTTTATATGCAGAATTTAAAAAAAAACTGAAGAGATTGGTGGTTGCCAGAAGCAGGGGGAGGATGGCGGGCAGGGGAATGAAGGGAATGGGTGAAGATGGTCAAAAAAGGTAAAAACTTGAGCACCTGGGTGGCTCAGTTGGTTAAGCGACTGCCTTCGGCTCAGGTCATGATCCTGGAGTCTCTGGATAGAGTCCCGCATCAGGCTCCCTGCTCAGCAGGGAGTCTGCTTCTCCCTCTGACCCTCCCCCCTCTCATGTGCTCTCTCTCTCAAATAAATAAATAAAATCTCTAAAAATAAAAAATAAATAAAAATAAAATTAAAAAAAGGTAAAAACTTCCAGTTATAAGATGAAGTTCTGGGGATATAATGTACATCATGGTGAATATAGTAAGCATACAAATTATATATTTGATGTTGCTAAGAGAGTAGATCTTAAAAGTTCTCAGCACAGAAAAAAATATAACTATGTGAAATGATGGATGTTAACTAAACTTTTGTGGTAATTATATATATATATATATCTCAATATACAATCATTGTTGTACACATTGGACTACTACAATATTATATGTAATATAATATGCAATATTATATGTAAATAATATCTCAATAAAACTAGAAAAAATTTTTTAAATGTTAAAGAAACAAAGAGATTGGTCTCTTAAATAAAAAGCAAATGAAAATTATCAAATTTGAATATATAAGGAAGTAGCAGATTACCCTGAATATTACCAGGTAGTACCCAAAATTTCTGAGTGCTATCACTCAAAACTACAGTATCATGTTGACCTTAAGTAAAAAAAGATAAAAGTATATTAGTAATCTATGTTTTGGCTACCAATTTTATTAACCAAGGTGAGGGTAATCACAAGAAACTAGTCTTCATATGCTTATCTTTGCAGATATATATATATATATACATATATATGTATATATATGTATATATATATGTATATATATATATAACAAGAAAACTCCATCAACCACAAACTTTGATTAGTGAAAGTTAGCTTGTGTTTCTTGGTATGGACTGAGAATGGAGGAATAAAATTATTTTTATTAGCTGCTTCCCCTTTTGGTATCAGGGAAAGTGTAGTACTGACTGGTTCAGTCTTCCGACTTCAAATTTAATTATATAATGTATATAATTTCTGTATATAATTATGCTATAATTTAGCCTCATAAAAATAGAGCTTCAAACATACCATTTATTATGTATCATTTTCAAATCTGTTGAGTTCAAATCAAATTTTCTATGGGAAGTTGTGACATTTTCATTCACTTTCTCTTGAAAGAACTGACAAAAAGACAGTGGAAATCTTGCACAGGAGTGCAAGAGCCCGTGGCTCTGGGAGTCCCAAACAGACCAGGTTTGACCACTCACCGCAGACAAACTCCAAAGGCAGAGAGATGAGTGATGGTGAAACAAAAAAGGGATTTATTTCACTGAGGCCAACACTAGTGGCCTCAAAGACGGTCTCCAAAGTGCTGACAACATTCTAGGTTTACATAAAGCAAATGTAGGACAAAGGTCAGTGGATACATGCAGGTGGGCAGAAAAGGCCAGGTGGATCATTCTCTGGTGGGGGGGCGGCGGGGGGTTCTTGCTGCCTCAGGGCAATCCGTATTGCTTGAGGGGGTAGTTTTGGTTCCCATCACAAGATGCACTGCCTGCAGGGTCTTTTGCCTGTGTAAAGAGATAAGCTGGAAGGAAGAACTTAATCCATTAGAAAGTTTGAGGTCAAAATGGAGGTAGTTGAAGTCCTCTTTCAAAAAGAGGAAGGTAGTGAACCATGGGTATACTATATTACTATTTGTGTAAATAAATAGGAGGAAGGTATATATTCATAATACATGGTGTGTCTGCATAGGAGTCAGTGGTGGAAAGATTACTTTTCACATGGGTCTGTTTTACTCTTTCAAAAAATAAAAATAAAAAAATATATATATATAAACTAAGAGAAGTATGACACTTAAAGGCATCTGTCTCAAAACTAGGATTAAGACTGCTAATTGTTAAATAACATCAGTTTGCTTAAAGGAAACGCACATTTTCCGGTAGGGCTTCTATCTTTCTTTATATAGGCTGATTTAAGACTGAGTTCTGCAAAGTTGCATGAAGGAAAGTGCTGTGGATAAGAAAAATGCCGTTTCAAAACTCTGATTTGTTAAATGGGGTACTATCAACGAGACTACCAAGACTTACTTGCTTTCTTCCTTAAGTTAGTCAGTTGATACAAAATAATGACTTTTATACCTATACTGTAGCCTCGAAGTGCATATACACTATCAGTACCCGGTCACCTTATCAAATATTTGGTGGGTGGGAGGAGGGCAGGACAGGAATTGAAATTTCAAATAATTGCAAAACCCATCCTTTTAGAACACAGTCAAAAGCCTATTTTCTTCATGGTAAGCCAGGGGGGTAAGGTGTGGCTTATTATTAAATGCCCAGTTAAGTATGCATTCTAGTTGTAGCATAAGGAAAAATGGATACTAATTAGATCATTTGTGGACAGAAGTGACTTCTCAATTTGTTCTTTCAAAATTTTCAAGGTTTTTTTCAGTTAATCACCGAATATTAATTATATTGAACACAAAATCATTCTTGAAATACTTCCTTCAATTGGTTTTCATTGAAGGCTACACTTCTCATTTTCTCTTACTGGCTATTCTGTCTCCTGCCATTCATTCAGCAATGTCTTTGTGACCTTGAGCAGGTAACTTAATCACTCTGGACCTCGTAACGATCAATGACGTTTTAGCACAGTCTTCGCTCCCTAAATGGTAATTCTTGTATAAAGTTAATTGTTACTAACTACCACAAAGACAGTTCCGTGCGTCTGCGCTAGCCCGGCCTGAAACGAACCCGCCCACACCTCGGAAAGAGCAAGCAGCAATGAGAATGCGGTGGAGGAGAACTGGGCAACGCTTTCCACGGCTGGAGCCAGGCTGGCAATCCTGGTGGAGTTCTCCACGCCCTCGCACTGCTTAGCCCCACGGAGCTGGAAGACAAGGCAGAAGGCTAGAATCCAGAAAAAGCGCCCGCTTCCGTGAGGGAAGCGGAACCCATGACAACGCCCCAATGACTTCCGACTTGGCGCACGTTTCCTTCAGCCCTATAACTGCACTTTCGATAAAAACATGGTGATTAACATAACATAATAAAATAAAATTTAAAAAAAAACATGGAGTCCAATATTTCCCTCAGGCACCTCAATAGTTTCTTTATTTTCCCCTCTTTATGGCTCGATTTGACGATAAAAATTAAGTTGGGAGGGATTATTGATATGCCTGGCTACGGAAAAGGGGAGCATTTAAGCCGGCCTGGCGAAAGTGCGGAGCGGAAGTACCTCGTGCCCTCTCCCTCCGGCCGGAAGCTACGGGACTGAATGGATCCCGGAGCCGGCTGCGGCAGCTCCTCAATCTTCCTCTGAGGCTTGGCGGCCGCTGGGCCACCAGGTTCATGTGGAGGCTCCCAGGTTCCCGCGCCGCGCTTCGTGGGGTCCGCACGGCGGTGGAGCGGCACACTCGGGCCGAGGCGGCGACTGAGACAGCGGGCGCCATGGAGCGCGCTGTAGTGCGCTGTGTGCCCTCGGAGCCTAAGCTAAGCCTGTCGTTTGCGCTGGCCGACGGCAGTCACAAGAACATGCAGCGCGACCAAAGCGAGCCGCTGGGTCGGGCCCTCAGCCGGATAGCAACCAATGCCCTCAAAGGTCACGCTAAGGCGGCCGCCGCCAAAAAGAGCAGGAAGAACCGGCCAAATGCAAGTGGCGACGTGGCCTGTGCGGGGCCTGGGCCCGAGCCGGCTGCGGCCTGCGAGCCCGTGGTGAAGCTGTACTACCGGGAGGAGGCAGTGGCTGAAGACGTGCTCAACGTGGACGCCTGGCAGGACGGCGCGGTGCTGCAGATCGGCGATGTCAAGTACAAGGTGGAGCGCAACCCGCCCGCCTTCACCGAGCTTCAGTTGCCACGCTACATCATGGCCGGTTTCCCGGTATGCCCCAAGCTCAGCCTCGAATTTGGGGATCCCGCCAGCTCCGTCTTCCGTTGGTACAAGGAAGCCAAACCCGGAGCGGCAGAGCCAGAGGGCGGGGGCCCCTCGTCATTGTCTCCCTCTTCACCCTCTCCCAGTTGGACAGAGACGGGTGTGAATGAGCGCGTCTACACGCCGTCTAATGCCGACATCGGGCTCCGACTCAAGCTTCATTGCACCCCAGGCAATGGGCAGCGCTTCGGGCCCAGCCGGGAGTTGGAAAGTGTGTGTCCCGTGGAGGCTGGGCCTGGCACCTGCACCTTTGACCACCGGCATCTCTACACCAAGAAGGTGACGGACGACTCTCTCGTCCGCACGGTCTCTTACAACCTCCTGGCCGACACGTACGCCCAGACTGAGTTTTCGAGGAGCGTCCTGTACCCGTACTGTGCCCCTTATGCCCTGGAACTCGACTACCGCCAGAACCTTATCCAGAAGGAGCTCACGGGCTACAACGCTGACCTCATCTGTTTGCAAGAGGTTGATCGCAGCGTGTTTACAGACAGCCTGGTGCCAGCCCTCGAGGCCTTTGGGCTGGAGGGCGTGTTTAGAATCAAGCAGCACGAAGGCCTGGCTACTTTCTACCGAAAGGCCAAATTCACTCTCCTTAGCCAGCATGACATTTCTTTCCACGAAGCCCTGGAGTCCGACCCACTTCACAAAGAACTGCTGGAGAAACTAGTTTTGTACCCGTCTGCGCAGGAGAGGGTGCTCCAAAGATCTTCTGTCCTCCAGGTAAAGTACCTCTGCCATTATTCTCTTTACATACTCGTCGATTTTTAGGGCCCTGGAAGATTTTTTCAGATTTTACTGAAGGGAGTTTGCTCTTGTATCTTCAGCACAAAGGTTAGCTTTCATTCATTCATTGAGCAAATACTTATTGAGCACCTTTAGTGTGCCAGGCACGTTTGAACAAGACAAACGGACTTTCATAGTGCTTACAATCTCATGGGAAAGACACATGCTGAATACAAGAATATAGTAATTAATATTTTCTTACTACTTGCCAAGCACTGTTCTGACACTTAAAATTTAATCACTGAATTCTATTCATGAAATTAATATTACAGTGTATGTTAACTAACTGGAATTTGAATAAAAACTCAAAACAGAAAACACTTAATAATTGTGTCTGGCATGTTTAATGAAGTATTCCACAAATATTAATATTTTAATTTTGGTCATAGTAATCCTGCTATTTTCACAGATGTTATTCTTCCCATTTTACATACGGGGAAATGGTCAAGTTTACTTATCCAATTTCACACAAGTGTGGAGCCAGGATTCTTGCCCAATTACTTATATATTACATCATCACTGAGCAGGGTGTTAAGCTGCTGTAGTTTTTAAAAATATGTTATTTGTACATTTGTCCAGAGTTTTTAGGTAACTGATTTTGTTCATAGTAAGATTTTGGAGTGCTACCTTTTTTTTTTTTTTTTTTAAGCACCCAGTGTGTTTCATGCACCTCTGTGTAAGCTCATTTGGTTGAATCCATACAACAGTCCCCCTTGAGGTTGATGATAGTGTCTTTAACCAGTGACCAAGCTGACTTAGGAAGTGTCTCTCTCCAGGTCACACTGCTATAAAATGGTTAAGAGTGGATATTCCATCTAGGTGGGACTGACTCCAAAGCCTGCCTTTACCCACTTAAAAACACCAACCTTAATGTTGTTCTCTAAAATAATATCCTTTTCTTAACTTCCTGTATGTTGGACAGTTGTTAAAACATGTTATGCTGAATCCTGTTCATGTGTATTCTGAAACTTGTAGCAAAAGTTAAATTTCATAATTGCAATTATACTTTTCAGACAGGGAAGGTTATGAAATGTCAGTTCATCAAATAGTCTTGAATTTTTAAAAAAAATTATTCAGGAGATTGACAGCAACTGAACTCTTGGCCCTTTGTTTATTTTAGGTTTCTGTTCTTCAGTCTACAAAGGACTCTTCTAAAAGGATATGTGTTGCTAATACCCATCTCTACTGGCATCCAAAAGGTGGGTTTTAGTGGTTTTCACAAGTGATGTAAACGTGATAACTTAAGGTCAGTAAGGCTGTTTTACACACATCTTTTTTATTTCTTTCAGTTTTATTGAGATAATTTCATAACCACATGAGGTTTAAAGTGTACAGCACAATGACTTACATATATTGCAAAATGATTGCCATAATAAGTTTAGTTAACATCCCTCACCTCAGATCCGAAAAAATGTTTTTCCTTGTGATGAGAACTTTTAGGATCTACTCTTAGCAACTTTTAAATATACCATATATCATTGTTAACTGTAGTCATTATGTTTCTATAGAATACTTATGTATCTCATAACTGAAATGTTTCTTTTTACCTTTGGGCCACCTTCATCCAGTTCCCCTCCTCCAAATATATATTTTGAATGTCACCCAGATACTGTATGTAGTTTGTGGGCTTTTTTTTTTCTTCTTAAAGGCAACTTTTAAGAGTACTTACATTAGGGGCACCTGGGTGGCTCAGTCGTTAAGCGTCCGCCTTCGGCTCAGGTCATGATCCCAGGGTCCTGGGATCGAGCCCCGCATTGGGCTCCCTGCTCAGTGGCGAGCCTGCTTCTCCTTTGCCCACTCCCCCTGCTTGTGTTCCTTCTCTAGCTGTCTCTCTGTGTGTCAAATAAATAAATAAAATCTAAAAAAAAAAAAAAAAGTACTTACATTAATGTTTTTTATATTCACAGGTGGGTACATTCGTCTCATTCAAATGGCAGTAGCCTTGGCTCACATTAGACATGTCTCATGTGACCTGTATGCTGGCATACCGGTTATATTTTGTGGAGACTTTAATAGTACCCCATCAACAGGAATGTATCATTTTGTTGTCAATGGCAACATCCCAGAGGATCATGAAGACTGGGCTTCCAATGGGGAAGAGGAACGGTGCAACATGTCCCTTACCCATTTCTTCAAACTGAAAAGTGCTTGTGGTGAACCTGCTTACACAAATTATGTTGGTGGCTTTCATGGATGTCTGGATTACATTTTCATTGACTTAAATGCTCTAGAGGTTGAACAGGTGATTCCATTACCTAGTCATGAAGAAGTTACCACCCACCAGGCCTTACCTAGTGTTTCCCATCCCTCTGATCACATAGCACTTGTATGTGATTTAAAATGGAAATAGACTTCTGTTTAATGGAATTTAAGTCTGCTTTAGTAGGAAATCTAATATGAATCACAGCTTATATATAACCTTCAAAGAGGAAAACTAGACAGATACAAGGCAAAATGTTGTTACTCTACTAGTTATGTTCCAGTGTCTTCATTACACAACTGTTCATATTTGCAGTTTCTCCACTTTTCTTTTTTCCTATGGTTGAAGGAAAAACATATGTTTATGACTCCCAGGAAGAACATTGAATTATTATGTACATTTTTATAAGTACCTTTTTTTTAGCTAGGAATTAAGAATTTTGTAAAAAAAAAAAACCATTTGATCCTTTTAATTTTTCTACCATAACACATTTCAAATTGAATCATGTTTATATAATTAAGGAAAAATGCATACAGGTTAAAGTGAGAGGCCTAAGTCTGACACATGAAAGGAGTAGCATTAGAGTCTACCTCTACCTCAATTTGGCTAGAATTTAGTACAGCTTCAGAGCTTTAACAGAAGATTAAAATATGCCATCACCAATTGTTAATTGCTTCTCATCTTTGGTTTCTCAGTTAATATAAGGTATTATCATTCTTTCATTTTTAGGATTTTACTTTTTAGTATATGGTTCAAACGGACATTTATATTCTTATTCTTACTGCAGCTCATTTGAACTTTTAGGATGCAAGCACAATTTAGTGTTCAAAGTGAATAACAACATATTCAACTTGATCCCATTTTCTTGCCCATGAAAAATGTTCATAAATCAATAGAGTATTTGACCATATGATACTGCAGAATGCAGCATGAGAAATTACTTTATGAGAAACTGCCTACTGATACGGGCTTGACATTTTGGGTGAACCATTGAGCATTTCTTTGCTGGAAGTACTTTTGAAATTATTGGTTTTTATAAATAGGGGATTTGTGGGGCTTTTGAGCATTTCTAAAACAAACCATTCTTTTTATATACTTGAGTATTATAGTTTGAGTTATAAGAAAACATTGTATATATAATTTATATTCTGTAAAAAATTTAAATATGAAGCCAAACTTTTTAAAATTAGAAATGACAGTTTTAGTGATTAGTTTCTAGCCTCGAGTGGTAACTGAGCTCTTCTAACTCAATTATCACCATACCTTATTTGTAATGCTTTAGCTGTTACTTTTTTAATGTTCAGGATAACTATAATATCTCATTTCTGCATTTAGTTTCTATAGCTTAGATATGAAAAGCCCACTCACTTCAAGAATTCTGATTTTCCACAGTCATGAGAGCTTTTGTCCCAAATTCGTTACTAATCTCTAAACCCAATACCATAAGAACTTTTCTCTTTTGATAAAGTGGGGCTGTACTTTCATAGTCTGCTCACCAGCCAATGTATTGTTCAGTCTTAGTAAGTTTGAGAATGAGTTTTACTTACAATTCAGTTTGAACCTTGAAGTACTTAAAATACTGGAAGGGGAAAATTAAAATGGCAGTTTCTGGGATCTTGATTAGAAAAAGCTATAAAAAGTTGATTCTACCAAATTGTGCCTTCCTAAATAACATTTTTGAGAGCATTTTAACATCAGTTTACAAATACATGAATATATTAAAGCCAGAATCTAATTCTTCTGCAAAATATATATTGTTTTCTTCCTTTTTAAAATGTTTTTGGTCTGCTTTCAAACATATTGACAGGACCCCTAAAATAACATGAGAGGAAACAAAGTTTCTAAGCAAAAAGTTGAGAGACATTTTGAAAGAAGAAATTGTAACATGACCTGCTCGCTCATGCCCATGAGGAAAACATTCAGATTCTGTATTAACACCATGGCTAGCTAGATTGAACTCTGGTCGGAAGAACTAATCACTTACCAAACATTCCACATCCTGAATCTTTAAATTTGATATTTACTCAGACAGTGTGTGATCAGATTGTATCGGCATTTCAGAATAGTAGAATGTAGAATATTACAGTGAAGTGCGCTATGCTCTGGTCAAATCTCCAGTATACAGATATATCAGTATGAACGGAGTCCAAGGGTAGGGAACACTAAGAAAATTGTATAAATAGGATACCAAAATTACCTTGTATTCATGAGTTAGAATAAAGTTTTATTCAGAAATGTTTATTTGCTTAAAGCCATCTTTGTGATTGAATTTTTCTATTACATTTGGATTTTTTAGTACATTTAATAAAGTATGGAAAGTGTAGCACCTCTTTTTCTATGGTGAACCCATTTTATGATGTCACAAGTTCTTGCCATAGGAATTAACACTCAAATTTTATATTATTGATTATAAAAGACTAAGAAAATTACAGAACACTGTCCTGTTAAATAAACTCTTGCACAATTGGCCATTGCAGAAATACACACTAGTAGTTTGTAATATATTAGCAAAAAAATCATTTCTGGCTATAATGTGATGTTCTTTAAACTTCTGAATCCCAAAATCAGTTTTAAATTTCCAAATATTTCACGGTGGTGACTTTTCTGAGAGAACTAAGGGCTGATAATCAGAATTTGGCATGGTGGTTTCAGTCTGGAGGTGTATCTTGAGAAACAGTACAAGGGAGAGGGTCCAAAGAACACCATCATAGGAAGATCTTCCTCGTGGAGGTTGACACCATTAGATCTCCTATTCCTCAACTGTGCAATAAAGGCAGAGGTCCCCTACAACCTGGTTTGAGGGAAAACTAAAATCCATATTAATGAAAATTAAAGGTCTGCATTACCAGGGTATCATAAAATCCAAATGACAACACAACAGGGAAAATCCTAAAAAATTATAGCCAACACTAATTCTCTAATCATAATTCAAAAACATTTAAATGTTTTGAAAGTTTAATATTTTACTCTAGTACTAGAAGGAAACACCTAGATTTCATTTAGGGAGAGGAAACAATTTAAGATTTTTAACTGATTTGGGTAATCAAATTCTATGGTCCCATAATGAGAAAGTACATGCTTTAACATGGAAGGTACTAGAGCTGTACTGGGTGATTTTTTAGTACGAACCTGAGAACAATAAGACTATATTTTGAGATGATAATACCAAAGCATTTTTTAATTTGAAGTGAAATTCACACTTCACTAATAAGATTAACCATTTTAAAATGTACGATTCCACTGCATTTAGTACATTTGCATTCGCACTGTTGTGCAACCATTATCCCCAACTAGTTCCAAAACATTTTCATCACTCCAAAAGGAAACACTGACCCATGAAGTTGTGTCACACCATATCCTCCTCCCCTCCAGACATTGGCAATTACTAATCTGCTTCCTGCCTCAATGGATTTCTCTATTTCGGACATTTCATAGAAATGGAATCACAGGGGCGCCTGGGTGGCTCAGTCGTTAAGCGTCTGCCTTTGGCTCAGGTCATGATCCCAGGGTCCTGGGCTGGAGCCCCGCATCGGGCTCGCTTCTCCCTCTCCCGCTCCCCCCACTTGCGTTCCCTCTCTCGCTGTGTCTCTCTCTGTCAAATAAATAAATAAAATCTTTAAAAAAAATTAAAATTAAAAAAAGAAATGGAATCATACAATATATGACTTTTTGTGTCTGGCTTTCTTTAATGTTTTTAAAGTTCTTCCATGTTTTATGTATCAGTACTGCATTCCTTTGTATGGCTGAATATATTCTATTGTATGGTTCTACCACATTTTGTTTATGCAAATGGATGTTTGGGTTGTTTCCACATTTTGGCTATTGTGAATAATGTTCCTATGAACATTCACGTATACATTTTTGTTTGAACACCTGTTTGCAATTCCTTTGGTTATATACCTTTTGAGAACCTGCCAAAATGTTTTCCACAGTGGCTACACCATTTTACATTCCCACCAGTGCTGTATGAGAGTTCATTTCTCCACATTCTCACTAACTTAGGTGTTTTTGATTATAGTCATCCAAGTGGGTATGAAGTGCTACCTCTAACATGGTTCGTTTATCTCGTTTAGTCTCATTATGTTGTTGCAGTCATGAACAAGATTATTCCCAATGGATTACCCAACCTCCTATATTTTTTTCCGGAGAGCTCATCTTCAGCAATTTCTACTTAATCTTAAAAGCTTGTATCAAGTTGCAAAGGTCAGTCTCATTGCTTCTTTGGTAGAGATTTGGGGAAAAAACATAAAAAATACAAAAGTCCTGGAGTGTAAATAAATGGAAAAGATTAAGCAGCCTAAAACAAACCAAAAACAAGGTCACTTTAAAAAGGTGGGTCTACTCCAGTGATTTATTTCAGAGAAGGAACTTGCTTACTAACATTGGTGTTTAAATGGTTTAGCCATGCTCCACTATTACCTAACATGCTCCACTATTACCTAACACTTTTTAAATCCCATTTTAGGTACAGAGCAGCAGATAGCAAGAATGCTTAAATATGAATTCCTGAGAAACTGAGATGGCTGTGCATCAAAAAGACAAAACTCTGCTTATTAAGAAACTTAGGTCTTGAAAAGAAAACCTTTAATTCAAGATAAGCTTTAGTAATACATTTTTTTAAAACATTGAGCTAATACATTAAAAGTTATAATATGGAGGGGCACCTGGGTGGCTCAGTCGTTAGGCGTCTGCCTTCGGCTCAGGTCATGATCCCAGGGTCCTGGGATTGAGCCCCACATCCGACTCCCTGCTCGGCAGGAAGCCTGCTTCTCCCTCTCCCACTCCCCCTGCTTATGTTCCCTCTCTCACTATGTCTCTCTCTGTCAAATAAATAAAATCTTTTAAAAGAAATTATAATATGGAACAAAATTATTTTGCAAGTTGGCCATCTTCATAGTGTATTGAATAATACTGAAGCCAGATGCTAAAATTAACACTTTACATATAAATGATAATCTTAAATTTGAGACCTTAAAATACTAAATCTTAGTATTTAGTTAAGCTAAATACTAAGTTTAACTGGCTGATACCACCTTCAACATAACTAGCACCTACCAGCTGGATTCATGCTTCTAACAAATTCTCAGCTGTTAAAATCCATGTTTGTATTGTCAGTGTTAGGTTTTTACTCATAATCTTCAATTTCCTTGAGAAACTTCACTAAAAATGAACTATCATTCATCTCCATCTTCTGTCCATTTTGTGTTGGTTGTATGTCAAAGGGTTTATATAACGCAATCCATTTTGCCCAGTAATTCACTTTAATGGTCTTATCCTAGATTGTTGCTGATGTTCATCTTACTGCATTTGAAGTATTCCTAGTTTGCATTTTTGGTTTCATCTCATTTATATTCTTGAAATTGAAAACGGTTCAGTAGGGAATTGGATAGGCTTCATTTGGCGTTCTTATATTGGCTGAACAATATACACACTTTTAAAAGAGTATTACATATAATCTTTATTTCCCATGGAATAGTTTGGAGACGTGGTGTATCCAGGGACAAAAGCATTTGGAAATAAAGCTGGTCTTTCTCAGAAAAGCTGGGTTAAGTATAGTATTTTGAATACCTTAAACCAAAGAAAAATATTTCTGCTGAAGCTATAGAATTTTTAAGTATTCTAAATAATTGAATTATATTACCTCTTTCATGTCCTTTTATCACATATCTAAAAAATTTTGCCTTTTTGCAGCCTGGCTTGTGTCATTTTTCTTCATCCTAAATGAAAGAATCCCACAATGCTTTGGTTCTTCAACCCAAAATTGATCTTTATTTTTTCTCTTTAAGGGTTTCTGTTACTGCATGTGAAATCAATTGTCAAAGACTGGCATCAGAAATAAACTCCATACTCATTACCAGCCACTCCATTCCCCCTTCCTCTCAGCTCTTTGAAACCACTTACCTACTTTTTGCCTCTACGGATTTGCCTATTCTGGACGTTTCATATGAATGGAATCATATAATTACGTAGCCTTTTCTGACCAGCTCATTTCACTTAGTACTATACTGCAGTATGTATCAGTACTTCATTCCTTTATGAGAATATTCCATTGTATGGACATACCATATTTTATTTATCCATTTATCAGTTGATAGACATTTGGATTACTTCCACTTTTTGGCCTCCCTGGATAATGCTGTACATTTGTGTACAAGTTTTTGAGTGTGCATGTTTTCATTTCTCTTGGGCATGTATCTAGGAACGGAATTGCTGGATCATACGGAAAATATTTAACCTTTTGAGGAACTGCCAGACTGTTACCCAAGGTAGTTGTACAATTTTGCACTCCCACCAGCAATGAATGTATGGGGATTCCCATTTCTCCACATCCTAAAATCTGTTATCTTTTTTATTACGACTATCCTAGGGTGAAGTGGATCTCATTTTGGCTTTGATTTGCATTTACCTGACGGCTAATGATTTTGAGCATCTTTTTTTTTTTTTTTACAGATTTCATTTATTTATTTGAGAGAGACAGAGATAGCAAGAGAGAGCACAAGTGGGGAGGAGGGAGAAGCAGACTCCCTGCTGAGAGCAGGGAGCCCGACGAGGGGCTGGATCCCAGGACCCTAGGATTGTGACCTGAGCTAAAGGCAGACACTTAACCGACTGGGCCACCCAGATGCCCCATGTTGAGCATCTTTTTATGTGCTCATTGTCATTTGTATATATTTGGAGCCCATTTTAAAAACTGCATTGCCGGGCGCCTGGGTGGCTCAGTTGGTTAAGCGACTGCCTTCGGCTCAGGTCATGATCCTGGAGTACCTGGATCGAGTCCCGCATCGGGCTCCCTGCTCAGCAGGGAGTCTGCTTCTCCCTCTGACCCTCCCCCCTCTCATGTGCTCTCTCTCTCAAATAAATAAATAAAAATCTTTAAAAAAAAAAAACTGCATTGCCTTTTTGTTGGGCAACCCTTTCCCCTGCCCCCTTTTAAAAATCACCATTCCTCACCTCTCCAAGGCTAGGCAGGCCCAGTCTGTGCTATATACATCTCTATTACTGGCATGGCACTCAACCCAGCCTAAAAGAAAGAACCACGGCCACCAACAAATTGGTCAGTTCCTGAAAGCCAACTCCCTGCCTACAGATGGCAGTGCTAAGCCTCCAAACACCAACTGAATTTAAATAAATTCATTTAAATAAATGCCCAATATAATTGAAAGAATACCATGAGAACAATGTGGAAATACCTGACAAGGTCAAGAAGACACCTGACTCCACTGTGCTTTAAAACACAAAGGACCTCACAAGCGTCTATGCATTTTATTTATTAAGAGAGAGAGGTGGGAGAGGGTTAGAGGGAGAGGGAGAATCTTAAGTAGGCTCCATGACGAACACGGAGCCTGACATGGGACTCAGTCTCACAACCCTCAGATTATGACCTGAGCCAAAATCAAGTAGGATGCTTAACTGACTGAGCCACCCAGGTGCCCCTGCCTTAATTATTCTTTACCTGAGTCCAGATTATTACTTTTGCTATTGATTACTCAGAATTTTTGTTGCTAGAATATAGACACTTAAACTTTTTATGTGGTTTGTGGAAACAGGGATAAAGGGGTATTTGTAAGTTAGGAAGAAACAAAAGCAGTCAAGTAACCTTTCAGTAGTGGTAACTTCCTTTAAGTTAGGCACAATGAATATAATGTCATGAACATATATGCTAGAAGAAGAAATTTATCAAGAATATGCTGGGCTTAAACAATTCTCAAGAGGAAATTTTAGAACCAGGTCCTCATCAATTCCATGTTTATATTAATGTTGCCTTTAAAGTAAAATACCTAGATTGCCTTAATGAGATTACAAATTAAGACTATTATTTCATTCCTACCATTTTTCTAAAAATAACGAAGCTGGTAATATAAATAAATGTCATTTGGTAAGAGTTTTTGGCGTGCCAATACTATCCCAGGGATAACACTAACTCTATTGATTCTTGGGAAAAGGCTGGTAGTAGATTATTTCTAGTCACTTTCTCAGAATTCAATCATCTGAATAGGTAATCAGACTGTAGAACTGTTGCATTAATTTTCCCCTATACCAGATCTTCAGATAATATACTTGGCAGATATACCAACCATTTGCTCTTTATAACTCAACCTAAGTTCTCACATAAATTCCACCAAAGTTGGTAAATTAGTTAATATTTACGTTATTGAAACATACAACAGGCCATCAGGAAGCATAAGCACTTGTTTCTAATGACAAGTCAGAAGTCACTTTCACCTCCATACCAAGAATGAGAACATTCATGTTTAAGGAAGTTTGACCCAGGACATCTGGTTTATGGTCCAGCATGCATGTAAGAAGCTTGGAAGTTGCCACTCTATCCTAATGAGAAGTCAAAAACTGAACACACTGGAAAATCAACAACTATTCCTAGGTCCATAAATGTCACAGGGCAAACTGGTGCTCCCCAAATTGGAGCCCAACAGGTGAATACAGAGAATCACAACCTGTGGGAACAGAAATCTCTGTGGGACCCAGTACCAGGGTAGGAACACTTGAACCATAATTGAATTGCTAGAGGCTCAGTATGGACAATTCAGTAAAAAGCTCCAACAGCCCCCATACTTTTGTTTTATCTCCTTCTACCAGCTTCTCACAGTGAATATTGGAGAAAAATCCCATGCTTCTAGCAGAGGAAGGGGAAAAGAAACCACTCTGAAATATGCCAGAGGACCATCTTTATAAAGGTCTGCTCACAAAAAAGTAAGCAGAACCTACCTTACAGAAGGGTTTTATCAGAGCCTAACTGACTGGCAGGCAGCCCACTTTTGCCATCCTATCCCACCAAAGTGGGGAGAAAAAATTAAGCACATGTGAAGTTTACAGTTCAGAGGTCTAAGTCTCACTAAAAGACCAAGCCCTAATCATAAGACTATAAAATGCTTCCCCTACTCCTACACCTTACCATGACATTACTACTGAAGGCCTATTTATAACAGTTCCTTTTACCTGTACATCATGTCCACCAATCAAAAAAAAAAAAAAAAGACATTACTAAAAGGCAAAAAACAGGGATGTCTGGCTGGCTCAGTCAGCAGAGCATGCAACTCTTGATCCCATGGTCACGAGTTTAAGCCCCATTTTGGGCTTAGAGCCAACTTAATAAACAGATAAATATTTAAACAGATAAACAGACAAGTAAATAAAAAATACATACATACATACATGGCAAAAACCAGTTTGATGAGAGAGCAAGCATTAGAACCAGACTCAGATATGGCAGGGATGATAGAATTAGTAGACTGGTAATTTAAAACAACTGTAATATGTTAAGGGCTCTAATGGATAAAGAAGAAAATATAAAAGAGCAGATAGGCAATGTTAGCAGAGATGAATTCTAAGAAAATCAAAAGGAAACGCTAGAGATTAAAAAAAATTGTCACATAAGAAGAATGCCTTTGGTAGGCTAATTAATAGACTGGACATGGTTAAGGAAAGAATCTCTTGAGTGTGAGGATATCACAACAGAAACCTCCAAAACTTAAAAAGCAAAGAAGGAAAAAAAAAAAAAAGACTAGGGGAGGGAGAGAAAAAAACCCAAACAGAAAAACAATATCCAAGAACTGTGGGACAACAACAAAAGGTGTAACATATACATAATGGGAATAACAAAGAAGAGAAACAGAAATATTTGAAACAGTAAGGACTGAGAACTTCCTCAACTTAATGGCAGATACCAAACCACATATCCAGGAAATGCAGGTAACACTAAGCAGGATATGCCCCAAACTCTGTGTCTATACCTATCATTTTCAAACTACAGAAAATCAAAGATGAAAAAATCCTAAAAGAAGCCAAAGGAAAAAGAAACACCTTACCTACAGAGGAGCAAAGATAAGAGTTACATCTGACTTCTCAGAAACTATGTAAGTGAGAAGAGTGGAGTGAAATACTTAAAATGTTGAGAGATAAAAACCCACCAACCTAAAATTCCGCACTTTGTAAAATTATCTTTCAAAAGTGAGGGAGAAATAAACTCTCAAACAAAAATTGAGGGACTTTGTTGCCAGTAGAACTGTCCTTGCAAGAAAGAAGTTTTTTAGATAAGAGAAGGCAAATGATACAAGTCAGAAACTTGATTTACATAGAGAAACAGTATCAAAGGAGGAAGTGAAGGATTACAAAAACTCTTCTCTTATTGATCTAACAGACAAGTTTGTTCAAAAGAACAACAGCAACAGTGTGTTTGACTCTGTATGTTTATTTATATGCTTATGTTTAAGTGGAACGAATGGATGCAATGATATGAGGAACTGGAGGGAAGAATGAAGATTATTTTGTTATTATAAGGTACCCAACACTACCCACGAAGGACATAGTGTTATTTGAAAGTGGACTTGGAATAGTAGTAAATATGTATCACAAACACTAGAGCAAGCACTAAAAAAAAGTTTGTTTTTTTAAAAGTGTAACTGATATGCTAAGAAAGGAGAGAAAATATAATCATATATAATGCTCAATTAAAATCCACTGAAAGGCAGAAAAAAGGTGGAAGGCAAAAACAGGAAGGCAAAATTATAAACAAAGAACAAGGGCAAAAATTAGAAAAATTACAAATATGGTACATATTAATCCAGCTGTCAATAGCCACTGTAAACGCCAACTGTCTAAATGTACCAATTATCACACAGATTGTCAGATGGATCAAAAAACAAGACCCAACTATATGTTGTCTAAAAGAAGCCCACTTTAAAAGTAAATATAAAGACATACATAGATTATCCCAGCGTCCTGGGATTGAGCCCCGCTTCGGGCTCCCTTGCTCAGCGGGGAGCCTGCTTCTCCCTCTGCCTGCCGCTCTCCTGCTTGTGCTGACAAATAAAAAATTAAAAAAAAAAAAGACATACATAGATTAAAAGTAAAGTTATCAAGAGAATGAGAGAATGAGAAGACAAACCAGAGTGGAAGAAAATACTTGCAAAAGACACAGCTGATAAAGGACTATATTCAAAATATACCAAGAACTCTTAAAATCCAGTGAGTAAACCCAACCAAAGAAATGGGCCACAGACCTAAACCTCACCGAAGATATACAGATGGCAAATAAGCAAATGAAAAGATATGCCACATCATGTCATCAAGGAAACAAAAATTAAAAGGAGATACCACTATACATCTATGAGAATGGCCCAATCTGGAACACTGACCCCAAATGCTGGTCAGGATGGAACTGGAGCAACGTGAACTCTCATACGTTACTAGTGGGAATGCAAAGTGGTACCGCCACTTTGGAAGACAGTCTGATGGTTTCTTAAAAGACTACACATACTCGTACATACAATCTGCCAATCCTGCCCCTTGGTATTTACCCCAAGGAGTTAAATACTTCTGTCTGTGCAAAACTCTGCAACACAGTGTTTGTAGCAGCTTTATTCATAACTGCCAGAATTTGGGCTCAGCCTACTGAGTCTTACAGCAGATAAATGGATAGCCATGATATAGGAACTATCAAGCCATGGAAAGACATGGAAGAAAATTAAATGCATATTAAGTGAAAGAAGCCAATCTGGAAAGGCTACATCTTGTATTCCAACCATATAATATTCTGAAAAAGGCAAAACTATAAAGGCTGTGGAAAGATCAGTGGTTGCCAGGGGCTGGGAGTGAGGGAGGGATGAACAGATAGAACACAGAGGATTTCTAAGTGAAAATATTCTATATGCTGTAACGAGGGATACATATTATACATTTGTCCAAACCCAAAAAAAGTACACTACCAAGGGTGAACCCTGATGTAAACTTGGATTTGGGGCGATTATGTGTCAATATAGGATCATCAGTTGAAATGAATACACCACTCTGGTGGGGAATGTTAATAATGAGGGATGCATGCGTGGAGGCAGGGGCTATATTCCTTCCTCAACTTTTCTGTAAATCTAAAACTGCTCTAAAACAAAGTCTCAAAAAAAAAAAAAAAAGTAAATGGGGAAAGATAGACCACACTAACACTCATCAAAAGAAAGCAGGAGTAGCTATATTACTTTCAGGTACAGTAGACTTCAAAAAAAGGAAAATTCTCAGGGATAAAGATAAATGATAAAGGGGTCAGTTCTACAAGACAACTGTTAACATATATACACCTAAGAGAGTGTCAAACTACATGAGGTGAAGCAAAAACTGAGAGAATTGCAAGAATATATGAGTCCAACACCTCTTTGTGACTGACCCAGCAGGCAGAAAACCAGTATGAAAATAGCTGAAACTAACACCAATAATCAACTGGACTTAAATGACGTCTATAGACCACTTCACCCAATAAGAGCAGGATACATATTCTTTTCAAGCTCACATGGAACATTCACCAAGACATTCTTGGCTATAAAATACACCTGAACAAATTTAAAACAGAAACCCTACACTGTCTACATTCAGACCACAATGGAATTACACAAGAAAGAAAAAAAAAAAAAACACAGCTGGAAAATTCCCACTTAACACACTTCTAAACAATGCATGAGTCAAGGAAGAAATCTTAGAGGATTTAAAATATATTTTGACATGGAACACTACATCAAATGTATGGTGATTAACATAACAATAAAAATTAAAAATATATTTTTTAAATTACATGAAAATAAAAACTTAGCAAAATTTGTGGGATGTAAAGAAGTGCTTAGAGGAAAACTTACAGCATTTAATTCATACATTAGAAAAGACCTAAAATCAATCATTTAAGCTTCCACCTTAGGAAACTAGAAAAAAAGGAGCAAATTAAATCAAAAGTAAGCAGAAGAAATAAAAATCAGATTATCAATGAAAACAAGAAATCAATGGAGAAAACCAATTAAACCAAAAGCTGATTCTCCGAAAAGGTAAAATGGATGTTTCTAACCAGACTAAGAGAAAAAGGACACAAATTACTAATATCAGAAAAAGAGGACATCACTACAGACCCCATGGACTTTAACATAAAAGTCTGACCCCAGTGGCGCCTGACTGGTTCAGTAGGTAGAGCATGTGACTCTTGATCTCAGGGTTATGAGTTCAAGCCCCACATTGGGTGTAGAGATTACTTAAAAATAAAATCTTATTATTTTTAAAATATTTTATTTTTGGGGGGGACGGGAAAGGGCAGAGGAAGAGAGAAATCCAAGCACACTCCACACTGAGCACAGACTCTCACTCGGGGCTCGATTTCACGACCCTGAGATCATGACCAGAGCTGAAACCAAGAGTCGGATGCTCAACTGCGCCACTCAGGCACTCCTAAAAATACGATCTTTTAAAAAAAGAAGTCTGACCCCAATAAATGATAAGTGATTACTACTACATGAGATAATTTTGTACATATGCTAAAGAAAACTGCAAGTCTGTGAATGGGACATGAATACTCTGAAAAATTAAAATAACATTTCACTTGTGTTTTCAACAGAGAATACATAAGGTGAAGGGGGAAATTCATGTAAACAGAAACATTTAACAAAATACCAAGATATTACATCACAGGAAAGCAACTCAATGAAGTCAGACAAAGGACAAGGATAATATTATGCCCACCCCCCCAAAAAAAAGCTTATTGGGCAGAGATAGAAACAGATAATGGTTCTACCCTCAAGTCCAATGCTGCTGCTCATGAGCCTTTAAGAGAACCACAATTCCTCTTCAGTTTCTTAACATACTTAACAATTGACAGAATACTTTTTAATCTAGGGACATAACCAACTGCTGTTTAATAGGGGAGGTCACAGATACCTCTTATTGATTGACCAACACTAAGGTTAATATTTATGTGAACAGTAAGCATCGAATCTTGATGGTGTCAAGTATTTCCTAAGAGCACTGAGCATGTCAGTAAATTAGAACAGTGATAGTAACTTTCTAAGTTCACATCATTTGCAAAGAATGTTAAAATACAGGGAAAGGCATTATGAGGGTTATCTATTTATACTTTTCCCCAAAGAATTTACTCACTTCTATTGGGGGGGGGAGGGAGAAGGAACGTCTCAATTTGACTTAAAAAACTACCACCACTAGGACTGAAGAAAAAGTAATTTTTTAAAAGATTTTATTTACTTGAGAGAGAGTGCATGCACATGACAGAGAGAGAGCAAGGGCATGTGCGTCCCTGCACGAAGAGGAGCGGGGCAAAGAGAGAAGCAGACTCCCCACCGAGCAGGGAGCCTGCCATGGCGCCTGACCCCAGGACCCTGGGATCATGACCTGAGCCAAAGGCAGATGCTTAACCAACTGAGCCACCCAGGCACCCCAAAAAAGTAATTTCTTCGGATAAAAAACATGCCAAGTTTTGCCAAGTTACCAAGTTAATGTTTTCTTTAAAAAAAAAAAAAAAGTAATCTTGCAAATCTAACCCATTTGGTGAAAATGAGGCAATTTTATAGTTTCTTAATGCAGTCATTTCCAACAATGATAGTAAGAGCTGCTTTACATCACAAATAAGATTATACGGATTCTCTTTACTCCTTTTTCAAAGTCTGTGAAAGCATTCTGAATTTACTTGTTTTTTAAATACAGTGGTAACTTAATTATGATCACAAGTCAACCCACTGGAAGCTTAATACTACCTAGCTGAACCCCGTAAAACTACATATACTACATATCTTAGTTTTATCCCACAAGAAAAGATACCTTTCTTATTTAGGCAGAAGAGAGAATTCATCTGGTAGACCAGGAAGTTGCACTTACATCGAATGACCCAGGTTAAACACACACTTTACCCCAGTAACCTGCATGAGCATCATCAACTACTTAATTCCAATTTCCTTTCACTTGATCCAGCATTTTTTTTATGATTCAAAAATATGTATTATTTTACTAGCATGTATTTGGTTTGGAAATAAAATTTCAATCCAGAAATTTATGTGAAGCTATACAAGCCACTAAGAATTTGAAAGATTTGTAAGATACATAAAACATTGCAGACAAAAACTAAGTTTAATTACTCATAAGGTTACCAAGGTGAGTCCTTAATAACTTCATAAATGTAGTTAATGGAGTATATATACCTTTATTGCCCTATTAACAAAGAACGTGTTACATGCAGCTCTCCGCAGAAGTTCTGAAATATGTGGAGCTAAAACAAAGTGCTTGTGAACTCCCTGACATAGGAGAGTGGCATCACTAACAGTCTGCATTCTGCCACGCAAACAGCACTTGCATTTTTTAAACTAACATTAGTTGTGAAACAAACACATGCATACATGCTTTTTGGGCAGTTCATTTTATTACAGCTTTTTACTCTTGATCTGAGTTTAGAAATGTACAGTGTCAAATTCTGTTTTATTAAAGGAAACTAAAATTTTGAAGTTACCTCCACTGTTACACATATGATAGCAACCCACACCTTATTTCCAATTTAAACAATTAGTAAACTCACTAAGACCTGTATTATTGTTCACAAAATGTAATATATGCAAATTAACTTTGCTAAATAAGAAAATCCATTTCAAACATCTTCAAGACTCAAAAAGAACACACACAATTACATATTTTTATCATTTTATTAGGAATAATTCCAAATGGGTTATGAAGAAAACTTACTGAGTTTGATGAGTTTTCCAAAAACTCTTAATGAAGATATGTTCACCGATAAACAAAACATCAGCAGAACTATCATATACTGGGCAAAGAGTCAGGCTGATACCAAAAAGCAACATGCAACATAAAAAAGATACAATATAAAGGAAGACAATCTGCTGGGTATTAAAAATCATCTCAATATGAACTCTTTGCAACCAGCACAGAACCTAATTAGCTATCAAATCCAAACCACACTAAGGTAAGCTTGGCTGATGAAAGCCAGGATTCAATAAAGGGGGGGAAATATAAGTTCCTCAGTGCAAGAGATCTGAATAGTGTTTTGGAGCATTTCCCTGGCTGGTACAAGCAGTATTAGAAGATCTTTTTGGCAAGGGAGAAAAATAAATACAAATGGAATGCTACATTTTTTAAATCAGCAGACTGTCCCAGGAATGATAAAGGTATCAGTAAAGTAGCAAGGGGATAACTTTAAAACATTATTTCTCGTGGGCTCAAAAAACATTCAAAACGGATTTATTTAAAGATGTCACAATAGCTATGTCCAGGCATTTAGGCTTAAGGGAATTACAATTAAAAGAGGACACTTTTTTCCCAAGTTAAGGAGAATTTCTTTAAAACCAAGCATATTGCTAAATAACAATATTATACTTGGTCAACAATAATTGGCAACAAAATAAGTTTAAACGCTGTAATATTTGCCCAAACCAGTCCCAGATACTGTTTAATAACCAAGATGCAAACTAATTTTGTTGTAACAAGCCTAGACCAATTCTATCAAATGTGTCCTTGGTTAGATATCCAGTTTCATTTAACGTTTTGAAAGCTCGTTTGACAGCCAGTCAAGTCCCTCATACAGACCAGTTCCTTGTGTAGCACAAGTGGCTTGAACATACCACTGTAAAGGAAGAACAAGAAAATACTTGATTAACAAAAGACTATATATAACCAGTCTTTAAAATTTTGTGATCAGAAAATTATTTCCCCCAACTGCCCAAGGGTAATACTGAGTCAGCAGTTACCATCAATGTATAGGAAAAAAGGAAACAAAAAATTAATATATAAAACTAGAGGAATAAAGGAGTAAATACAGTTTATATCTCATGATTACTTTTATATTTAATAATCTCAGTAACTGTAGATTGGAAGTGTTCTCACACATGCTTCTCACAAAACTCCTGTCACATTTAAAGCTACTTCTACCCATTCAATAGATTTAATGAACAACGTACTCCTTAATCCAAAAAGAACATTTATAGGAAGATTAGTAACTAATTAAGTACCCACCAGGTCTTTATAACCCTCGTTTCCAATAAAACTAAGTTCAGAGTACAGGAGGCAAAATTTTGAAAAGAGTAGGAGCTGTTGATATTGGAATCAAGCTTTTCAGATAATTTCACTATCTTTAGTTCCCATGCATTCCAAAAAGTTTCACTTTTTAAAATGGTACCAGGAACTATATGAAATGCCAAGAAATGTTAACAAAGAGCAAGAAAAAGATCTAGAAAGCAATTTAATTACCTTTCAGGGACAGTTTATTTCTATTATTTTTCTTTACTGACCCATTTTAGTCTGCCTTACAATAAAGATCTTGCTTTAATACTGCAAGGTCAATGCAAGTATACCACACTTGCCAATTATTATTTGAATACCAAACACTCCAGTAACCTAGAAGGCTGGTTAAAGGTATAAATTCTTAGGGTGCCTGGGTGGCTCAGTTGGTTAAGCGTCTGCCTTAGCTCAGGTCATGATCCCAGGGTCCTGGGATCGAGTCCCACATCAGGCTCCCTGCTCAGTGGGGAGCCTGCTTCTCCCCCCTCTGCCCCCCCGCTCGTGCTTTCTCTCTCAAATAAATAAAAGCTTAAAAAAAAAAGGTATAAATTCTTCACAGCACTGAAAACTGGTATCATTTATAGTTTATCTTGTTTAAATCAACCTGGGACATCTCAAACAGCCTATACAGTTATTGCCACAGCACACTATCTGCCTTGTTGACAACTTAGTGAAAAACCATTGTAAAGCACAAGTCACATTAAAGTTTATGATATCATTTTTATATATAAAACAGTATTTGTGTTTTGCCAGTATATAAATCACTGATCTACAACAAGCTACTGGAGAACAAGCATAGTACTTCTTTTAATTTTAAATTAAAAACTTGTTTAATGTCATGATGATAGTTCATAAGCTTTGGAATACTAAAAGGCAAACAGTATAAAACAAGATTATCTAAAATAGGCCTGCAAAAATATTGCAGTTTTAATAAGAAAACCAAATTACAAAATACTTGCTGCAGAGCTATTTAAAAGATATAAAATTGATCAAGCCCCACATCGGGTTCCCTGCTCAGCGGGAAGCCTGCTTCTCCCTCTCCCACTCTCCCTGCTTGTGTTCCCTCTCTCGCTGTCTCTCTGTCAAATAAATAAATTCTTTTAAAAAAATAAAAATAAAAAAATAAAATATAAAATTAAAATTAACAATATCAATCTTTAGATTATACAATTCTCATAAAGTACATCTTTTATCGATACTAAATGTTTTGAGGATAAAGTTAACAAAAACCAAATGAAATAAAGGTATCTAAACATTTGGATCCTTAAAGGATAAATATTAAAAGGTAAAAAATGGAGAGTTGCCTAGGTGGCTCAATCAGTTAAGTGTCCAACTCCTGATTTTGGCTCAGGTCATGATCTCAGGGTCATGAGATCGAGCCCCATATTGGGCTCTGCACTGGCTGTACCGCCTACCTGGGATTCTCTCCCTCTACCCCTCTCTTTAAAAAAAAAAAAACATAGTTTAAAAATTGAACACACAGAAAAGCCTGAAAGGGCTCATGTCTGTAAGAGTATATTACTTTATCTTTTTTTTAATGATGTGCACATTATCTGTTCAAAAGGGACAATTCCTTAATATGTACTTAAAAGTGAATACTTCCTTAAGCAATTACATTAATTCTAAAAGTCAGGTGGTTAATATGAACCTCCAAATACTTACTGTTCTGTTACGAAGAGACTGAAGACCTAATTTATCTGTCATTTCACTGATGGCCATAGCATTTGGCAAATCCTGTTTGTTCGCAAAAAGCAGCAACACGGCATCTCTCAACTCATCTTCCTGAAGCTGCAAATAAAAGCTAAGATGTTAACAACTAACAAACTGGAACTCAAATCACCGAGACAAAGTAGGTAAAACATTGTCTTCCTGTATATACCAATTATTCAACATTAAATATATTATTAAACATCAATCTAATTTCACTACATAAAGTTCAGGGACACTTAAATCTCATATCCTTCAATTTTTAAATCCCAAGCAAATAATCATATGCCTTCCAAGAAAGCAAAACTATTTTTCAAGCCAATCTTCCTGCACTCCATTAAAGTAAATCATTCACTTCAGCTTTCATGATCATCCATTGAGAGTCAGGATCGGCGGGGCGCCTGGGTGGCTCAGTTGGGTGGCTCAGTTGATTAGACGACTGCCTTCGGCTTGGGTCATGATCCCAGGGTCCTGGGATGGAGCCCCGCATTGGGCTCCTTGCTCCGCAAGAAGCCTGCTTCTCCCTCTCCCTCTGGCAATTAAATAAATAAAATCTTAAAATAAATAAATAAATAAAATCTTAAAAAAAAAAAAAACTGGCAAGGACAAGAAACACATATGGAAATATTTATGGCAGAATCTTATGGTACTCAGTAGTATAAGATTCTTCTTTATTTTTTATTATTTATTCATTCAAGACACAGAGAGAGAGAGAGAGAGAACATGAGCAGGAGAAGAAGCAGAGGGAGGGGGAGAAGCAGGCTCCCCACTGAGGAGGGAGCCCGATGTGGGGCTCGATCCCAGGACCCTGGGATCATGACCTCAGCTGAAGGCAGACGCTTAACCATCTGAGCCACCAGGCACCCCGTAGATTCTTTTTGGACTTTTATTCCTTTCCAGCCAGCAGGACTAGACAACAGCAGGACAGTACAACGACTAGGGCATTAGCAGTATCGTGAAAAAATACAAGAATAATATAAGAGTATAATAATAAATAATACAAGAGTAAATAATAAGTAATAATATAGTAATAAATGAAATACAAGAGTTGACGCTGGTAGGAATGAGTACTGACACATGCTACAACATGGATGAGCATTGAAAATTTATGCTAAGTGAAAAGTAACAAAAAGTTTTAAAAGACCACATATTGTATGATTCTATTTATATGAATGCCTAAAATAGGCATATGCATATAATGTAAATTAGCAGTCATAAAGGCTGGGAGTCTGGGGTGCACTGGGGGAAGAAATGGGGAATACTAATAGTTCTAGAGAATTTCTTCATGGGCCAATAAAAATGTTCTATAATTAGATTGTGGTAATGTCTGCACAATTCTATAAACTAAAAACCAATGACTTACGTATTTTAAATGAGTGAACTTTATGGTATGTGAATTACACCTTGATAAAGCTGTTTACAAAGAGTAGAAGGGGTGATATTTAACTCCTCGGACAAACAACCAGTGACTTAGTTACACATACACTGGCACAATGGTTTTACAAACTGCAATACAGTCTTAGAAGCAATGAATGAGAATTAAAATTTCATTTCAGTAAATATTTTATGGCTATCCAAGTTTGAAACCACGACAAGGTACCTCTAGCAAGGTTCCTCAACAAATTTTTACAATATAAATACAGTTGACCCCTTGAACAACATGGGTATGAACTGTATGGATCAACCTATACATGGACGTTTTGCTGTACATTACTGTAAATGCATTTTCTCTTCCTTGTAATTTTCTTAATAACATTCTCTAGTTTATTTTATTGTAAGAATATAATATATAATACATATAACATTCAAAATTATGTTAATCATGTGTTATTGGTAAGGGCAAGAGTAAGCTATTAGTTTTTTTGTGTGAGAGATAAATCTAAAATGAGATTTCCTTAAAATACAACTGACGGTTGGAAAAAAAAAATCACGATGTGGATATCCTTTTCCAATTTTTCTAATATTCTGGTTGACTGACAAATGCATAGAAGTATTCCAAATGAGAGGTGGGACTGCCAGAAATGTTGCAGAGAAAATGTCCACATTTGGTGGAAAGCTAGATTAGATGTCTTTTGGAACCCTCCCAAGACTAAGATTCTCAGATTCTTTTTGAGTATGCCAGTCGCTTTATATTTAAAACAACAGATTCCATGTTAAAGTGCTAAGCCACAAAAAAACTGGAGTCTTACAATAGTTCCAAAAACATTAAAAAGAATTTTACTTGAAATCTGCTATTTAAATGACATATAAAGACCAAAACAAAAAAATGACAAAATAGAATTCTTATTAGATCACAGTGAGATTCTTGTCAAGCTGTAGAACAGTTTCCTTAAAGGCAAAATCCTCTGCCCAATTGCCTTTACTCCCTAAATGAGGTTCTGGAACACATTCTGAATAATTTTAGTAAACTGTATCTCCATTTGTAGGTTTTGTGGTATGGTCTTTATCTCATCTGAATTTTCCATATTGTCTGAATTCATCGTTCTGTTTGCTCTTTTCAGTCTGTATTCCTAAAACATTTTCTAAGCATCTGTTCTAATCTCGTCTTCCCAACATCAAGCAGCTTTTCCTCCAAATTCCAAGATTCCTGGTGTGATTTCATTATTAATTTAGCTTTAATACATGTTTCATGTTATCCATGAGCACACTTGGGGTTTTCTCCAGGTTTTTCTTAAGTGTAGTTGAAAGTTGCATCCTTTAATGCAAGCTTTTTTCATTTCAAAAGCAATTTTTAACTTCAATTTCATTTTCCAGGTCCTCAGTTCTAGCTTCAATTTGCTTATCTGGCATGATTTGTTCTGGAGTTTTTTCTTCATTTGCATTAACTACTGATTTATATTCCAAGAGTTATTATTTTGTCTGTGCTCTCAGCCTGAGCAGCAGGGTCAAGTGGTCCTTGGGATGCACCACCTGGACACCGGGGACCTGTGCTGGCCCACTCTCCCCACCTCCCACTCCAGAGTTGGAGGGCTTGGCAGCTGCTTGCTCTTTGGGTTACAATTATGACTGGCACGAAGAACTGTCACCTAGGACGGGAAGGCATGGCCTCAGGAGGCAATATTCCCGCCACTAAACTGTGGCCAGCAAAAGCAGTAGTTAAGTTTTTGAGGACTCAAAACTTATACGTGGATTTCCAACTGTACATATGGTGGGTGGGCCATGAGTCAGCACTCCTAACCCCCATGTTGCTCAAGGGTCAACCATACATGAGAACATTCTGATACATGGCAAAGCTAAATACCGTATCAACCAAAATGCTACTATCTTCAGGTGGAATTCTTTATCATGGCTGCTATTATGAAATATTTCAAAGTATATATTATATAGGTACAGAATAGAGAAAACCAAACCCAAAGACCCTGGGAACAAGGGGTTTGAACCAAGATTCCTAGATCACATAAGTTCCCAAACTACAGATTTTTAATCTATTAAATAAAGGACTGGACTAATGGAGATATCCTCAACCAGAGACATATCACCTGTGGAGCATGCTAAAAACAAGCTGAGCCTTCTTCCCAACTTAATGAAGTAGCTACTCTTCTGTGTGTTCTTTAAAAAGCTCTATAGGAGATTTTTATGTGTGTTCTTAAGAACCTGTCATGACAGTTTCTCAAGGTTCTTTCTAGCTCTGAAATAATTTGTGTAATCTAATCACAGTAAGATGTACCAACCACTAACACTACCACTGTCACCCTGCAAAACACATCTTGGAAATAATAAATTAAAAAAATATTCTTACCATTTTCTGCAGCTCTTCAGCTCCTTCCTGAATTCTTTCACGATCATTACTATCTACCACAAAAATAAGACCCTGGGGAAAAATTATTTAAATAAATTGCAACAGTTAACCTTAAAGGAGACACTAAAGATAAAACAAGTACAGACAGAAGAACCACACAGAGTTAAACAACTGGAAGACAATGTCTCCTTATTAAAAGAACAACAAAAAAGAACAGTGCCTGAAGTACTAAAAATAGATTTGAGTACTATTTGTGATTTTAACTTATGTTATTAAAAAAAAAAATTGGGGGGTGCCTGGGTGGCTCAGTCAGTTGAGCATCTGACTCTTGATTTCGGCTCGGGTCATGATCTCAGGGTCATGGGATCAAGTCTCCCATGGGGCTCTATGCTCAGCACGGGAGTCTGCTAACAATTCTTTTTCTCCCTCTCCCTCTTGCCCCTCTCCCACTCACATGTTCTCTCTAAATAAGTAAAAAAGTCTTAAAAAAAATCTTACTCTTAACCAACTGATCACTTTTCTCAACTACACTATGAATGATTTTATCCCTCTTCCCTTGCATGTTAAGTGCAGATAAGTCCAAGGAGCAAAATGGTCACTAAGTGGGAACAAAAGGAAAAAGAATCAACCAAAGATCCTAAAGATGCATGAATTTACTGACTGAATTAGCATATTCTGTCAAAATCATGCATAAAGTGTTTCTTAAAAAAAGGGGGGGTGCCTGGGTGGCTCAGATGGTTAAGTGTCTGCCTTCGGCTCAGGTCATGATCCCAGGGTCATGGGATCAAGCCCCACACTGGGCTCCTGGCTCAGTGAGGAGCCTGCTTCTCCCTCTGCCTCTCTCCCTGCTCATGCTTTCTCTCTCTGTATCTCAAATGAATAAATAAAATCTTAAAAAAAAAAAGAGGGGGAAGGGGCACACAAAATAGTTTTTGTATGCTTCTTATACAAAAGTAAGCCCTGTTCCACAATGTTGTTGACTTGATCAAATAAGAAATTCTTTTTATTTTTATTTTTTAGGTGAACTCTAGGCCCAAGGTGGGGCTTTAACTTACAATCCTGAGATCAAGAGTCACATACTCTATAGACTGAGTCAGCAAGGTGCCCCCAAATATGAAATTCTTAACAAAAAGAAAAGTAGTAACCATTCTTATCAGATAGTCACAAACATTAGAATTCTATTCTAGAAAACAAATGGAATTAAGGAAACAGTTAAGACTTTTCTAAAAACTTTCAAATGGGAAAGTATAAAATTTTCAACTAGAGAGGACAGAGTACCTTGATAGTTTTGTTAAAAATCTATTCCTATTAATAAAGAGATTACTTTAAATATTATTCTCCCCACAACCCTGACCACTGAAGTATTTTCTGAACATTTGTCACATAATCACAAACTGTCTTGTGCTTGCTTATTTATATAAACAGATTAACTCCGCGAAGAGCATAAAATCCACTTAGGGCAAAGAGCTACTCCATTTTGTATGTACACCTCAGTACCATCATAGTACTGAGTTTGCGAGGGTACCTAATATTTATTTTTGGCTATGGTCATTAAGTGATGATTTTCTTTGGTCTAGCAGATTTCAAACCCATTTCCTTTGTCTCTGCTGGAAACCATCATTTTAAACATCCTAATCTTTGAAAATACTTTTGGTACTATGAGAGCCTGTACGGCATAATGGAAAGATATCCAAATTCAAATCTCAAGACTACTTATTACATAAATGACCTAATCCTGGAACATGCCTCCTCTTCTATAAAAATAAAACCATGGCAGCTAACTTTATAAGCCTGTTAAATGTAATCATACAGGTATAAAAGAATCTAGTATTGCACTTGGCTTATCACAGGCTTTAGTAAAATGTTGTCTCCTCCCTTCCCTCCTATTCCAAAAGTTATTCCTTTTTAAAATCTATCCCTCTAGAAGAGGCAATGGCTCCAAAAGGGATCCAATTTTATTTGTACTACTAACAATCCATTTTTATTTTGTTTTAAAATGTAAATAATGCTATCAGTTCCAAAGTAATACTACTGAGAGAAAGAAGTATTTCAGTAATAAATTCGGTTATTCACTTCCTGGTACAACTAGAATCAAGAGTATAAAAAAGCTAGGATTCTAAAGATAAGTTTGGCTATAATAAAAGACTACTTAAAAGGCCAAGTATTTACTTACTTAGAACAGCAAAATAATTGGAATTATCTAATGAGGGAAGAGGAATTTACTACAATAAATACTGTGTCCTGGCTTGTTAAGTTAGAAGCATGGTTAAACAATATTCATTTCTTTTCAATTTTATAGCTAACAGAACTGATGAGAAATGCTAGAAAAGCTGGTTTAAGAGCTTAGCTGACATTACATCAGGTAAGACATAAAACTTCCACCTGTAGTCGTGAGTTCTCTAGGAAGAAGTACTTGGGACTTTTGATTATAAGGTGATCCAAAGAGGCCAGGAATGGATCTAATCTCAAGAACTCAAAAGTAAATGGGGCACCTGGGTGGCTCAGTTAAGTGTCCAACACTTGATTTTGGCTCAGATCATGATCTCAGGGTTATGAGATCAAGTCTCATGCTGGGCTCCATGGTGGGCATGGAGCCTGCTTAAGATTCTCTCTCCCCCTCTACCTTTACCACTCCCCACCACATGCACAAGCACCCCCCGAAAAAAACAACAGAACAAAAATGCAAAAGTACATTACATACAAAGCATTCTAAAACAAATCTACGTTAAGACTAGGGTTACTCTTATCAAGAATTACAAATTAAGGATTAGCAAAGTTTTACTTTGTCCCTAATTTTACCTCAAAAACATATTCCCTAAATGAAATGACTATGACTTACTTTAAAATAATCCAAAAGGTGAAGTACATTAGAGAAAAACATCAATTAAACAATACTGACCATATCCTAACAATTGAAGCTGGGTAACAGATATATGAAAGTTTATATGCTATTCTCTCTACTTCTGTGTATATTTGACAATTTCCATAATGAAGTTTTCGTATCATATTTTGATATGAGTCACATGCTTTTCGGGGCAACTGGATGGCTCAGTCGTTAAGCGTTTGTCTTCGGCTCAGGTCATGATCCCAGAGTTCTGGGATGGAGCCCCACACCAGGCTCCCTGCTTGGCGGGAAGCCTGCTTCTCCCTCTCCCACTTCCCCTGCTTGTGTTTCCTTTCTCTCTGTCAAATAAATAAAATCTTTAAAAAAAAAGGTTTTTCTATCACAGCTAATGAACAGAAATATTCCAATTTTTAAGTAAAAAAGCATGCCATTTATTTAACAGGACACACTACTTAAACCTAGTATACCAGTTCCAGCCAACTCACCTAGATTATTCACTGCCACCTGGTGGCAATATACCTCGCTTGCATACTATGTTTTAAGAGTTGAAGAACAAGAATGACATCTGCACAACTTAAACATAAATGAAGTGCTTGTAACATCACACATTACTTAAAAAATGTATTTATCAACTCCAGTAGTAAACAAAAACTGATGAGAAACCTCTCCTGTGGTAGTAAACAAAACTGAGTTGGAATGAGATTAAAGAGAAATCTGGAACAAGAACCAACCTCTCCAGTCCTAGTAAGTCATTCCAAGCTTCAGCTTGCTCCTATGTAAGAATTAGACTACAGCAGTGGTTCTCAAGTGGGCGCAATTTTGTCCCCAGAGGATATTTTGCAATACGTGGAGATATTTTTGGTTACTGCAACTGGGTTGGGGGGGTGGGGGTTTGCTACTGGCACCTAGTGGGTAGAAGCCAGGGATGCAGCTAAACATCCTACAGTACAGAGAACCTCCCCTCGCCCAACAATAAAGAGTTACTCAGTCCGAAATATCAACAATGCTGTTGAAAAACCTTATACCACAGCCTTGTTCTTCAAAGTAAGGTCCCAAACCAGCACCACCACCACCTGAGAACCTACTAGAAATGCGGAATCTCAGGCCTTAGTCAGGCCCTACTAAATTGATCTGTATTTTAACAAATAGCCAGGTGATTCATATGCACATCAAAGTCTGAGAAGCATTATTGATACTTAGTTTATATCCCCAGAGATTCTAATTCAATTGGTATGGAGCTAATAAACGATCAACACTTTGAGATTTTTAATTTTTTAATTTTTTTTAAAGCTCCCCAGGTGATTCTAATGCGCAGCCGAATTCAAGAACTCCTACTCACAGGATTACTAAGGTGTCTCCCATGCCACTATATACTACATGATAATATAAAAATACCTTATAAGTCAATGAAATGGATCTACATCAATATATATATTTTTTAAAGATTTATTTATTTTAGAAAGAGAGAGAAAATGAGCAGGAGAGGGAGAGGTAGAAAGAATCTCAAGCTGACTCTGCGTGACTGCAGAGCCCAACACGGGGGCGTCTGTCTCACAACCCTGAGATCATGACCTGAGCTGAAACCAAGAGTCAGACGCATAACCGACTACACCACTAGGAACCCCAGTATATTTTTTTCTTAATGTATTTTAATAAGGTAAACACTTAACTGGGCTAAATGAAGGACTACTAATTGCTTTTTATTCATTAAAAATTAAAATGACAGAAAGTTATATAGACCTTACTTTCTAGACTAAGAAAGAAACAAACAGAACTAATTCAATCTTGAGAACCACCTCCACCTAATCTGCCAAAATATTGTTATGATGGCTATGTAACTCTTCCATCCTGGGTAATTTAGCCTTCACAGGCATGAGTGAGAGAGTTCACTGAAGAATATGTAAGTAGTGATAAGAATGCCAACTCATATAAGAATGCCAACACTCAGTTAAATAGTAGACAGCAAAAGAAACTTTAAAGCATAAAACATATAAGTTATACAAACTGTATATAGCATTCCTTACCTGGGTGTTTTGGAAGTAATGCCTCCAGAGAGGCCTAATTTTATCTTGTCCACCAACATCCCATACTGTGAAACAAATGTTCTTATATTCTACTGTTTCCACATTAAAACCTACAAAGAAAAAAAGTTGTGCAAAATGTCATTAAGAAAATAAAACCCCTTACTGTGGAATTCTCTCAGAATTGCTTTTTAAAAATCTCCCAGATAATCAAAAAACTGAAAAAACCTAAGCCAGTTATAATGATAGATATATGCCACAGTACCCTTGTCCAAACCCAGAGAATGCACAACACCAAGAGCGAACTCTAAGGTAAACTACGGACTTTGGATGATTATGTCAATGAAGTTCATCAGTTATAACAAATGCACCACTCGAGTGAGTGATGTTGATAAAGGGGGAAACTATATATACATGGGGGTAGGGAGTTTATGAGAAATCTCTGTACCTTCCTCTCAACTTTTCTGTGAGCATAAAGCTCTCTAAAATAATAAAGCCTTAAAAAATTGTTTCAAAATTAAACCATATTCTATTTCATTTTATAATATATTATGATATAAATTAAAGTCATCTGCAAACTTTCTTACCAATGGTAGGAATGGTGGTGACTATCTCCCCTAACTTCAGTTTATACAGAATGGTCGTCTTGCCAGCAGCATCCAATCCAACTAGAAAAAGACATTAAAATTTTTAAATCTAGACCAAAAGCACACACACTAAGAATTAATTTTACAACAAATTTATAGTTAGAAAGCAAAAGTCAACTGGTCAAGGCACAAATGAGTTAGAAATGAAATTACTGCATTTCTGATCCCCAAGGGCAACACTTGCTACAGAAAGCCTTTCCATTTTTCCTTCTAGACCTAGAGAGACAACATGTAGTAGTGAAAAGAAAAGAGTATCTGGCTGACTCAGGCTCTGGTCTCTAGATTTGCTTTGCCACAAATTAGTTAAGTGTCTTTAAACACGTCACTCTAGGAAACTGAGACCAGAGAAATTAACTGTAAAACAAGGAGATCGAATCATTTAATCTAAGGTATTTTCTAACTCAATCCTTATTAATTCTATGAACTACTATCATTTTTAAAAACCCAAGTTACAAACTGAATCAGAGAACACATAAAAACAAGTGAATAAAAATTATCTTAAAAAATGTTAACTATGCACTAGTGTCCTTAAATAATAATAAAGGAAGATGACGCCAATATTACCCCCACCTAAATTCATTTCTACATCAAATGCACAGAAATAAGAACAAAAGATTGGTTAATTTGGGTTGTAAAAAATGGCCTTATCATATTCATCTCCAATGTAACTAATGTCTAAATTCTTAAAACAATTCCTTTGAAGCAGATACAAGTAGGGAAGAATGTGCTTGTTTCTGAAGAAAAAAAAAATCCATCCTGGAATAAGAGGGTATACTTCTTCACTACAGTGATAGTGATGAGCAAATTAAATGCTCATTTTAAGTATGAATCTCTCAAAACCAACATATTCTACATTGTTAAACCCTTCTAAACGGAAGGTTAATATCTAACAACTTCACTGAATGTATCATTGGACATCACATATGGCCAACTAGATTTACGCTATCACAGATTTTTTTTTTTTAAGATTTTATTTATTTATTTGACAGAGAGAGAGAACACGAGTAGGCAGAGCGGCAGCTGGAGAGAGAGGGAGAAGCAGGCTCCCCGCTGAGCAGGGAGTCTGATGCGGGGCTCCATCCCAGGACCCTGGGACCGTGACCTGAGCCGAAGGCAGGCGCTCAACTGACTGAGCCACCCAGGCACCCTTACGCTATCGCAGATTTTGAAATGAATTCAATTTCATGATTTAAGCAAGGTTGCTTTTTAAATATTTAAACCAAAGCATGACTTTGATTGGTACATGAAATAAATGCTATTAAGTTAAAGAAAACAAACACACACAGAAAGCACCCCACTTACCTAATTTACATTACTGTGCAAGTAAGTTTAATTTTTATCAGTTCAAAACAGAACTAAAGGCTATAGGCAATTTCAGACCCCTTCTACCCATATAACAACCTTTTCTGCTCTGTACCCTACAAAGGTAGCTTTAAGATCTCTCTGTACACTCCGGCAATTTATGTCTTCATATCCTGTGTCTTCTAATTAAACTGTGTTCCCTACTCTTTCATACTGAGATATTCAGGTTTATTCTTTCCAAAATACTATGACACTTACTAGACAGAGTGAGCAACTAAGCCCTCACTCATGGGCACAAGAAAAACCAACTGGCCCCAAGAGGTGTTTTGTTTTTTGAGTACGGGACAGTATCCAAAAAAAAAAAAATCAGAAAATCTAATTCTAAAACATACACAAAGAAACAAAATTAAAGTTTGATATTTTCAGTAAAAATACAGAAAACGATGGGAAGAACAATATGATCATTCACTGTTTGAAAAACCTGTTTCTACGTGATGTCAGAGTGTTATAAGCAACTGAGAAATCACTGAACTCTTCCTCTGAAACTAATAATATACTATATGTTAATTAATTTAATTAAAATTAAATTTAAAAAAAGCAGCTGTCTCTTTAGAGAATAAGTCCTTCTTGGGTGATTTTGATCAAATTTTAAAATAAAGCAAAATTTGCCCTTAAGTACCAAAGTTAAAAGGGGCGCCTGGGTGGCTCAGTTAAGCATGATGGGATTGAGCTCTGAATTGGTCTGTGTTGGATGTGGAGCCTGCTTAAGATTCTCTCTCTCTGGGGCACCTGGGTGGTGCAGTTGGTTAAGGAGCTAACTCCTGGTTTCGTCTCAGGTCATGATCCCAGGGCCCTGAGATGAGCCCTGTGTCCAGCGCCATGCTCAGCACAGAGTCCTTAAGAGTCTCTCTCCCTTAGCCCCGCCCCCTGCTTTTGTGTGTGTGTGTGTGTGTGTGTGTGTGTGTGTGTGTGTGTGTACTCTCTTCCTCTCACACATTTTTTCTAAGATTTTATTTTTATTTATTTGACAGAGAGAGAGAGAGCGAGAGAGGGAACACAGTGGGGGAGTGGGAGAGGGAAAAGCAGGCTTCCCACCGAGCAGGGAGCCCGATGTGGGGCTCGATCCCAATCAAACCTGGGATCATGACCTGAGCCAAAGGCAGATGCTTATCAACTGAGCCACCCAGGCACCCTCACAAATAAATTAAAAATAAGAAGATTCTTGGGCCGCCTGGGTGGCTCAGACAGGTTAAGGGTCTGCTTTCCGCTCAGGTCATGATCCCAGAGTCGTGGGATCAAGCCCCCCACTGGGCTCCCTACTCCACAGGAAGTCTGCTTCTCCCTCTGCCCCTTACCCCGCTCGTGCTCATGCTATCAAATAAGTAAAATATTAAAAAAAAAATTCTCTCCCTTTCCGTGCCCCTCCCCCACTTGCACGAGTGCTCTAAAAACAAAAAAATAAATCAATAAAAAAGTAAGCCAAAATATGATTAAGCCCAAGTCAGAAGAAGTGAAACTACGGCTGATTAAAAAAACATGAGCTAGGGTTTTTTTTTTAAAGATTTTATTTATTTATTTGACAGAAAGTGAAAGAGCACAAGGGGGAGCGGCAGAGGGAGAGGGAGAAGCAGGAGTCCTATGCAGGACTCGATTCCCCAGGATCATGACCTGAGTGGAAGGCAGATGCTTAACCAACTGAGCCACCCAGGCGCCCCACCTGAGTTAGGTTTTGAGAACTATGGCACATGCTAGTCCTCACTGGAAGTCCAACTGAACCTCATACCATTACTAAAACAATTTAAATCCAAAAATACTGACACAGAACGAAAGAACCCCAAGACAAATTATTATATGACGATTTTAAGTTATAGAAAAGCAGAGAGGTAACCCAATTTTTAATGAAACTGCCAACACCTGATTGCGTGCATAACTAAAACTCTACTTCTAAGTTAGAATTTTCTTCACACAATAAACATGTGTTACTTTAATTAAAAAAGAATCCAAAGTAGCAGATTTCCTTTATTAATACGTTGGCCTGGTTACATTTCCTGATGTATCGATGACTGCTTAAAAGTCTTGAATATATTTTATATACTTAATGAAAAAAAGGGGGCAAGTGTTTACAAAATAATGCAACCATAAGGCTTTTTAATAAGTTATTTTTAAAATAAAAATTGTAAGATAACAGTTAAAAAGCTCACAGCCACATATAAGATTCTAAAATCATGAATATATCTCTTGAGGTGCACAAAAAAAGAACAGTGCTATATAAATGCAAACCAGAAGTTTTTTTTAATAAAGGGATTTCTACTGTGAGATTAAAGATGCATATACCATCACTTAAAACTCATTATATAGCTCTTTTCTCAAAAACATGTTGGTCTAACAATTTTGTGCTACTTCAGTCATTTCTCAAGTACCTCTTTCCTTATGTTGCAATACTTGGCAATGAGTTTTCTCCACAAAATGAAACTATAACCAATTCTCACCTAGCCAAGATAAGACTAATCTGTACATTCCAGTAATGTCCTCCCTCCCTTTAACCCCCATAAACAAGTCACTGTATTGAAAGATATACTGGAATTACTTGTTCTCCCTAACTGGACCTGCACTTTGACCAAAGTCTTAAGAGCAACAAAACTACCCCAAAACTCTTAGCCAATCATTAAATCTACTAAAGTGTGGCAGCAAGAAATATTTATATTTAAAGTTAAAGACACTAGACTCCATGATCTCAAATTGGAAAAAAAAAATGCAGAAAGGAGACTGGGATGAAAAAAGTATATTTTCAGGTGGATAAAATTTCACACAGAGTATTTTTCTTTTTCATGTTTTCCTTTATCTTTCAATTTTCTACAAGGAAGCTTAAAATACAACTTCATAATTATTTAAAAATAATTTAAATTGAGTGCTTACTGTGTTCTGAGCACCACACTAGGTGATTCCATACATTTTTGTAATATAAACCTTACAACTACCCTCTATTTTTCAAACGCAGCATCTGAGGTTCAGAAATGTCCCCAGAATCACAGCAGAAGACGTATGCAAAACCCCAAGTCTTATGGAGAAGTTAGATCCCTGAGACACAGCTGATGGGAATGTAAAATGGTGTAGCTGAAATGGAAAACAGTTTTGTCAGTTCCTTAAAATGTTAAATATAGTTAACACAAAACCCAACAATTCCACTCCTAGGTATTTGTTTACCCAAGACAATTAAAATTATATGCCCCTACAAGAACTTTTCAAATGTTCACAGCAGCATTACACATAACAAAGAGTGGAAACAATCAAATTTCCATCAAATGATGAATGGATAAACAGAATGTGGTATATTCACAGAAAGGAATTACTCTTCAGCCTTAAAAAGGAATGAAGTACTGACACACGATAAAATATGAACCTTTAAAACATTATGCTAAATGAAAGCAGCTAGGCACTAAAGGACACATTGTATGATTACATTATGTGAACTATCCTGAATAGACAAACCCACAGAAACTAAAAGTAGATGAGTGGTTGCAGAAGAACTGGGGAAGAAGGGGAGCAGTAACCACTAATGGGTATAGTTTCTTTCTGGGCTGATGAATATGTTCTAGAATTAAGATACTGGTGATGGTGGGCCACCTGGGTGGCTCAGTCAGTTAAGCACCCAACTCTTGATTTCAGCTCAGGTCATGATCTCAGGGTGGTGGACTGAGCCCCCTATTGGGCTCTGCGCTGCACGTGGAGTCTGCTTAAGATTCTCTCTCCCTCTGCCCCCCTCCCACACACACAACTCATGTGCTCTTAAAAAAAAAAGATGGGCAATAGTAACACAAGTTTGTGAATATAGTAAAACCACTGAACTATATGCTTTAAAGGGATAAATTTTATGTTACATGAATTACATCTCAATTTTTAAAAATTAAAACCAAAAACCAAAAACCCCTAAGTCTATACCAGAGCTCTCAAATGGTATTTATACACTGCCATCTTGCCTTTAGGTTTTTCTGGTGGACATACAGTATCTTAGTATTTTACCTAATTCCTCAGAAGTCTGACCATCAAAACTGAAAGTGAGGCTACCAAGTGTACAGAAAAATTATTATAAGCTTAGATTTTACTTCTACCCAACAGATCAGAAATATCTGCACTTTGATCAATGTGTTAATTAGCAGCAAATTATCAAAGTCTGAAAGCCATCTGCAATAATGCCAGAGGGTACATCTAAAAACGGCTGTATCAACTTCTAGAGATATCAACCTAAGATTTTTGCCTTTTCAATTGTTTCCTTATATCACATAACTAATCAGAAGGGCTTTTTTTTTTTAAAGGCTGCCAATTATGTTTTCAACTAATGACCTGAGAAAATGCTCATAAGCTAAGTCAAAAAGAGAGAACTCCAATTTCCTCTTAAAAACCTGACAGTAAATATAATAAATGTTAACAAGAGTGAAATGGTAGAATTATAGTTATTACTTTATTCTTTTAAAATTAAAAAAAGACGTTATTTTTAGAATGAGGACAAAAAATTAAAAATCACATAATAAATTTATAAAATATGCTAGGGAAAAAGCATGAAATGCCACTCTTTAGCTTGAAGCCTCACTTAAAATATTAGTAGTATTTTTCAAATTGGCAAATAGAAGAACCTCCCCTGTCCCCCCAAAACCACAGTCACATGTAATACAGAATTATACTATTAGCAATCTTTTAAAAAGCAACATTTTTTCAGCTTTTCAATAGGCAAAAACTCACAAGTTCAAAAAGCTTAGAATTAATAATTCCTCTACAGAACACTTTAGTGTTTTCCAATGTAAACAAAACTTGGGGAATCATTTCCCAAAATTACATCTTATCACAGATCAAGACACTGGAGATCAGTCTAAAAATAAGGTAATGCAGGGCTCCATGGGAAATCTAAGATGGAAACTGATCATCTTTGAATTTAAGCTCAGTAATATTCACACGAGTGATTTCTCAAAAAAAAAAAAACTAGACAATTTCTGTCAATCTATACTTTAAGTGACATTACATTTAAAACACTGCATTGGTTTTTAATTAACTACAATCTTAAGTTCAAACACCATTTAAGATTATTTGAACTTCTGGGAGAACAAGTGTAAAATTTTAATCTTCACAGTAATTTGGCAAACCAGACTCATGAGCTAACTGCTATCTTTCAGTAACACTTTAAAATGATAAAGTCTGAAAAAGTCACTGACTCAAGAAGGTATGAATTTTATATAAGCCTTATAAAGGTAAAGAAAGCACACATATCTGCCAGAGAACATTAATATGAAAAAAGCAATCATTAACTCAATTCTAAACTTTAACAGAGAGAGAGACCTTAAGAGTGATTGTTTATGCAGTCACTTTATAAAGCTAGACAAAAAAAATCAACTATCAAATTTCCAAATCACCTCATTCCCTATCCATGCAATATCCTAAGGTTATGCTTCATTTGATGAGTTACTATAAAACTTGACCTTGTGACTTTAGTGTTTTTAATCAAGGAAACCTGATTATCCCAAAATTAAAGAGTAAAACAAGAACAGGAAACCAGAATAATAAAACATTTAACATTAAAAAAGTAATTCCAAATCATGACTTCTATCTCTTGCACAAATGCACAAAGTTAAATACTTTTCCATTTTCTTTCAATTGTTATTTTTTGGAGGTAGAAGGAGAAATGTTCCCCTAATATAGTAAATTTAGGAAAGTGGTTATAGCATAACTCTACTTTTCTTCTCCTGCTGAAACTTTAAGCCATCACAAAAGACTTAGGATACGAAACACAGCAATTCATTTACAATCAATCTTAAGTAAAAGGACCAACATAGTACATTCCCAGGAACACACCTAGGAACTAGTTAATTTCTTTAAGGAACGGCCTGGAAATTCAATTATCACAGTCCAAAGTCCTCCCAATGACTTCAGAGGCTTTTTAGACTGTCAACTTTCAGCCACCTTAAAAACTTAATATGCTTGCCCTCCTTTAAAATTGTCTCCATAAATGAAATCTAAAAAACTTTTTAGAGAAAACATTTTGACCTATCTTTATGAATGAATTATTAACAACCATTCCATGAATTGTAAAGAAGCTAGAAATAACAGTTAAGAGAAAAAAGAACTAAATGTGTAACCTTCATACACCTCGAATTACTACTGAATTTTGCTTTGGAAAACTTTCAGTGGTAGTAGAACTAGAAAATATAACTTCCTCCCCACTCTAAAAAAACAAGCTCCTGATGAACCGGTAAGTTTCAACGTTTAATTTAGAGGAGCTCCTTTTTGCATTATTGAGGTCTACAGACCTTAGCTGTGATGCAGAGACAACTCACAATAATATGGGGGAGGGGCTGCTTACATCACCCAAGTGGCAAGCCCCTTCTCCCTCAGCTAAAAAACAAAAAACAAAAAACAAAACAGACGCTGAAGAGCAGTTTTCAAAAGCCTATTTTCCAAAAGAGATTTTTTAAAAGCCCTTTGTAATTATTATTTAACAAAGCTACCCTAAAATTAAGGATCACAATGTTCAGTTACTGGAAATTTGTTATCGGCTGAAATAATTAACTTTAAAAGTTTTTTCATTAAACCTTAACCAGCTAGATAAAAATTAGTTTTAAAACCAAAGACAGTAAACCAACATATTCAGTTTTTGAGAGTGGCCAAAAGGTGATTCACGATAAACTCAGTTTTCAGGGACATTAACAAGGAAAACAGTATGAAGCGGAATCCAGAGCGAAGTTTGGCGAAGTTAGCGCTGAGGACTCTTCTGAAACCGAGGGTGCTCCCTTGCCACCGCTCTGGGCCTGGTCACTTCCTGCCCCGGGCGGCTCCGGGCTCCCGAAGACCGCTCGCGCCACATAGCACTGGAGTGTGCAGTGTGTGTGTACCCGGAGCAGAAAGGGGGAGGAGGAAGACTGGAGTAGTTCTGCCTCCGTCCTGACCGCGGCCCACACCGGAGAAGCCCGAGTCAGACCGCACTCTCAGAACGGGCCTCGCCAGTGTCTTCCGGGCTTAGCGAGATCAGAAGAGTTCGCTTCCCCCACATCTCCGAGCCCAATCCTGTCCGGCTTTCAGTAAGATCAAGTAAAGAAAGCCAAAGCCAGAAGGAAGAAACCTTGTCCCGCGCGCCCCTGTCCGGCCTCTTAGATCTGGGGCGACCGCCCACCTATCGCCCCATTGTTCCCCCTTAAGAATTCCTCTTGACCCCGAGCCTGCCGCCCCTCCCCCACCAGAGCGGGCGGAGGGACAAACAGGCCCCGTGGCCTCCCCAAGCACCGAGACCCGGCCTGCCCTCGGTTGTTGGGCCCTCACTCACCCATCAAAATGCGCATCTGCTTCTTGCCGAAGAGGCGGGAGAAAAGGGAGGAGATGGTGAGGCCCATGGCAATAGTGGCACTTGCGATGGGCAGGAACAGAAGGGGTTTTGGGGCGTCCCCGGGCCTTCTCCTTTCACGTTCCCAACAAACTGAGCGAAGGAAGAAGAGCTGAGGGAGAAAGAGGGCGGCAGAAGCGGCTCGCTAGCCGGCGTGTCGGACGAAGCTCTGGAACAAGAACTAACGGGGCGCTGCTCGACGACTGGCGCGGCAGCTCCGGGTTTGGCGTTTTAGGCTTCTGCTATGCCACGTCACGCGGTAGCCGCGGCGACTCCAGCTGCGGCCCGGCCCCTCCAACGCGGACAGAATCGCGTCACCGCCGCCCCAACCCCCTGCGCTTCCGGTGCTGGCCGAACCACTGCGCCTGCGCACGAAAGGGATTGGCCAGTTTCGCCGACGCGATTCTCTGGCCGCCGCCACCTCCGGGACGCGGACCCGCGGGGCGAAGCCAATTAGCACATGCGTACTGGGAGACAGACAAAATCCCACAATGCTTCGGTTGATCACTTCCAATCATATTCTAGGCGAAACGCTTCCGCCCGGATAAATACTTCCAGGAGGTTGTAGTCCTTACTTCCGGAAAGGCGCTCTGTGCATTGTGGGTTAGGAAATGAAGCTTGGTTCCTCTTGCCCTTTGAGTGCCCTCCTCTTAAACGGTACGCGCGTTGGGGATTCCGCGGTCCACCGCGGTACACGTTTCCTGCGCGACACCAGACATTTGCCGTAGTGGAGAGGTGAAGATGGGCCTTGCTTTCCCAGGAGATAAGTGGTTAAAAGTTGTGCAGACGTAGACGCTGTGGCCTAGACCCATTGACCCCTCCACTCCAGGTCCTACTGAATATCCCTAGTCAAGAGGAGAGAGCTCCGAGATACGTTCATCGACTAGTACAGCTTTTTAAGAGAAGCCAACGAGGAAAGTGCTTTTCTTGTATCATTTCTCTCCCTGAAGCATGGAAAACTTAATTCCTTATGTTAAGAAAGTGGAAAGCCTCCTAATTCTAAAAATATTTATGATCTTAATGTTTTTCTGATTACAAAATGAGGTATACCTCTTGTAAAAAAAATTTTTAAGCACATTCCCCATAATTTTCGTCATATCCCCATATTTCCTCTCTACCGTTGGTGCAGTTCAGGATAAGCAGCTACCCCTACCTACACCCCTACCTTAGTTAAGTCATTATCACCCACCCTTCAGATCTGATTAAAAGTTTAACTCCCTTGGAAAATATTTGTTTGATCTCACTAGATGAATTACTCAGGCTCAAAGAATCATAACCACTCTTAATAGTTTTGATTTCACATATAATATTATTGACAAACTTCCCCCCCTACCCCACTTGTCTGAAAGCGCTGAGAAGGCAGGACTCAAATCCTTTTTTGTATGCCATTGTATTCCCTGGAGTTGGCACACCATGACGTTCAAATATGGTCGAGTGAAAGAGGGGATGGCTGAATAAACTATATTATATCCATACAGCATAAAACTATCAGAAGTTAGAATAATGTAGAATTATAAATTCTAATGAAAAGGTCTCCAAGACACAGTTAGTGGAAAACGCCAAATAATGACGAAGTACTGTAAAGCAATATAATGTAGATTTCCCCTGGGTATTTGTGAGTGTGAGTGTGTATGTGTGTATGTAAATGCAGAAAAAGAATTTTTTTTTTAAAGATTTTATTTGACAGAGCGAGAGAGGGAACACAAGCAGGGGGAGTGGGAGAGGGAGAAGCAGGCTTCCAGCAGGGACCCCAATGCGGGGCTTGATCCCAGGAGGCTGGGATCATGACCTGAGCCAAAGGCAGATGCTTAAGGACTGAGCCATCCAGGCGCCCCAGAACAAGAATTTTTAAGTAGAATCTGCAGTAGTGGTGGTGGTTACCTGTTTAACCTGTTTGGAGGGAGGAGGAGACCTTCCCAGGAAGTGAGGGAATCTGGTTTTGGTGCAGTAGTCAAAAGAGCTTAATCTGTACTTTAAAAATTTTGCTTTAGGGGCACCTGGGTGGCTCAGTCGTTAAGCATCTGCCTTCGGCTCAGGTCATCAACCCAGGGTCCTGGGATCGAGCCCCGCATCAGGCTCCCTGCTCCACGGGGAGTCTGCTTCTCCTCTCCCACTCCCCCTGCTTGTGTTCCCTCTCTTACTCTGTCTCTCTCTGTCAAATAAATAAATAAAATCTTTAAAAATAAATAAAAATTTTGCTTTATTGAAATATAATTTGTGCATGGAATAAAATTTACCAATTTTAACTGTACAATTATATGAATACAAATGTATACAGAATAACCAACACCATAATCGTGATATCAATTATTTCTATTACCCGCAAAAGTTCCCTCATACTCCTTTGTATTCATCCTCTTCCCTCACCTCCAGCCCTTGGCCAAACACTGATCTGTCACAATAGCTTTGCCCTTTCCAAAATCTCATATAAATGAAATCATACAGTATGTAATCTTTTGTGTGTGGCTTTTTTCTCCTAGCATAATGATTTCGAGATTCATCTATGTTATAGTGTGTATCAATAGTTTGTTCTTTTTCACTGCTGAGTAGTATCCCACTGTATGGATATACCACAATTTCTTTATCCACCAATTGGTAGACTTTGGGTTGTTTAAAGTATTGAGCTTTTATGAATAAGACTGTTTGAACATTTGAGTACAAGTGTTTGTATATCTATATTAATTTATTTTTACAATAATATCCATGCATTTATCCATGCATTACTTATATAATTTAAAAAGTAATCTTTGAATTTGATAAATGAGTCAACCACTGTTTGACATATATTCTTCCACAGTTTCCTCCCTGAAATACTAACATCTCTATATAAATGTTAATGGGATTTTATACTGCTAAGTAACTTCTTTTCAGTTAAATAATATACTGTGGACATTTAAAAATATCAGTATTTATAGATTTAACTCATTCTTTTTTTAAGAGCTGCATTCCATTGTAGCTACATAAAATAACTTATTTAACTGATCCTATAAAATTGTAAAACATGCATATTCTTTGATCTAAAAATTCCACTTCCAGGAATTTATGGTAATGAAAATTTTCCTCAAGTTTGTTATGTTCAGGGGCACCTGGGTGGCTCAGTCGGTTAAGCGTCCGACTCTTGATTTCAGCAGGGGTCCTGATCTCAGGGTGGTGAGATGGAGCCCCACATCAGACTCAGCACTCAGTGGGGAGTCTGTTAGAGATTCTATCCCTTGCCCACTGCCCCTCCCCCCACTCACCTGCCTGCTCTCTAAATAAATGAATAATAAATAACATAAATAAAATCTTTTTTAAAAAAGTTTGTCCCATTCAAAAATGTTCCTTACAGCATTGTTTGTAATGGAGAAACTGGAAACATCAATTTTTAAATCACCCTTTGTTTCATTCCCTTGCTGATCACCAATCCAGATATTCCAGTTTTGCTTTTGCTACAGTTTTATAAATTCACAATGATAAGACAGTAATTAGGCACACCCATTGCCAGGATAAATATTTAATTTTCTAACAGTGCTATCCTAGGAGGTTCTGTAGTTGCTTATTTCAAGGTGCATTCTGCAGGATGGGGTTGAATAAGAAACATCCGAAAAGTTTGAAAAAGAGTAAGATATTTTGTATTGTTGAAGGCCTTTTGAGTAAAGCTCCATTTGGCAGAACTACACCTCAGAAAACTGTCATTTCTCAGAATGATCCTGAGCAGTCAAAAGCAAAAACTTTACTCTGGCTGATAATAAGGTAAAGCCATTTTGTACACTACAATGGGTTTATTCTGCCCTTTTTAAAAGTTTCCAGATATTCCAGCAATAACAAGCAAGGTGAAATTAAATGTAATTAAATATACAACATTTAAAGAGCATCAGGAAAATGCAAAGAGAAAGCAATTTTTTTGCACTTAGACTTTAAACTCTTTAAGCAATTTAATAGAAATGTTTATTAATTTCTGATGTGAAGCAAAATACTATTTAATTTTGTAACAACTAAAAGTCTATACAATTACCTGAGAGATCTGAACATTTTCCTAGAATTTAACTTAAATGGAATTAAAGACTATATCTTCCTTGAAAAGAAACTTCCTTTGCACTGGAAATACATGTAATGAGTTGCTTAACAGCTGAGTAACTTAAAATTGCATTTTGGAAGCTTGTTAGATAAAAAAAATCCTGTATCCTTTAAGTAGCCTTTATGTCTGTTTTAAATTTTATATAGAAGTCCTTAAAACAATGTTCACCTGATTATAAGTGTCTTCCCCAATTGACTCTAAATTTCTCAAGATAAATGAAAATGGGTTTCCTTCCACATAACTTCTTCCAAATCTGTTTAATTAAGCAAAATAGATGGAAGGAATTCTCGTGTCCATCTCTAGCATCCAAAACCTAAACCAAAAAATAAATAAACAAACACAAAACAACAAATGAAGATGTCAGAGTAGATTTTTCAGATTTCCTTTTGAGATATGCTACACATCAAGTAGCTTCTAATAGACGTTACAAAACAGGATGTTAATGGCCTACTGAAATGTCTCTTTTGTAAAGATAAGGATACAGGTCAGAGAAGCTAAGTAACCTGCCAAGGCGCCCATAGGTAATAAGCAGTAGAATTGGGATAAGAACCCATTTCTTCTGATGTCAACACTCTTAACTGTACTCACTATACTCACTGCCTTCTTTTTAAAAATGAGAAAATTGAGTCCCAAAGGAAAAAACTGCTATTATTTATTGATCATTTATCAGGTAGCAAGTCCTATACTTCATCTAATCTAACAACTATGAGAAAGGTATTATGAGGTTGCCCCAACTCATAAACAACCACTACATTAGGTATGTTTTCCTCATTTCTGATTTTTTTTGAAGATTTTATTTTTTAATAAAATCCCCCAATGTGGGGCTCAAACTCACAACCCCAAGATCAAGTGTTACAGGCTCTACCAACTGAGCCAGTCAGGTGCCCTGTCTGGCTTCAGGGTTTTTTTTGTTGTTGTTGTTTTAGGTAGAGTCCATGCCCAGTGTGGGCCTTGAACTCACAACCCTGAGGTTGAGAATCACATGCTCTACTGACTGAGCCAGCCAGAAGCCCTGATTTTTTTTATATGTTCCAGTTCCATGGGTTTAATAATGTATTTCTTTTGCCGATTGTGTATGTTACATTAGAACGCAAGCTTCTTAAGGAAACCATATTACTTCCTTTAAAATTTTCAAGGCACTTGAGAGTATGTATTCTATAAATAGTGCTAATATTTAATAGCAACAACAGATGTTATTGAGCACTTACTATATGCCAAACATGCTTAATATACATTATCCCTTTATTCTTCTCAACAATTTAATCCATACCATTCACTTTGCTCTCTGCAAAAATGACTCAGCTCCTTTTTCTAGTCCATCTGTTAGTTGTACAATAATATAATTATTTTTACCTCATTTCCTCCCAACCTCTCAAAACTCCATTTGATATCATTCTCTAACTGTAATTCATCACTGATCTTGTTTAAAGTTCTTGTTCTCTGAACATTGTTATTTATCTACAATAGTGGAAGAGTATCTGTGCTTCAACAAAGAATCTTGTCCACCCACTTTCTCTTTCACAGAAGAGGGGAGTGGTGTGTGAATTCCCAGAGTCTTCGGATAGTTTGGCCCAACCTGTTACCTCTCAACAACTCAAAGCCTCTGCCATGTAGGTAAGAACTTTCCTTAGTTTCAGTGCCTTTTATTAAGTCTTCTTTTAAAAAACAGTTTTATTTATTCCATTTGATTTTGTGGGAAGGCTTGTATATCTGGATCTATGCCCTCACTTTCCTAGGAGTCAGGGTTTTGTTTGTTTTTTAATAATTTGGGTAAAGTTTATAAAGTCAACACTTACCTATTTCACCTGTTTAAATTTACTTCTGCTGGGACGCCTGGGTGGCTCAGTCGGTTGAGCGTGTGCCTTCGGCTCAGGTCATGATCCCAGGGTCCTGGGATCGAGTCCCACATCAGGCTCCTTGCTTGGCAGAGAGCCTGCTTCTCCCTCTACCTGCTCTGCCTGCCGCTCCCCCTGCTTGTGCGCTCTCTCCCTGACAAAAAAATAAATAAAATCTTTAAATTTACTTCTGTTTAGCTGCTTAATAAGGTGGCATAAATTTTATACATATCTTAAACTATTTTAAAGTTTCTTGCAGGAAACTTTAAAAATAAGGAATGCAACAGCTTGATTAGTTTCCTTCAAAGTATTTACAGCAGTCACATTCCCGACTTCTAGAAGAACTGGTATTCTGGTTTTCTGTCTGCTTTAAATCAGAGCGATTTTATGGTAGGTACATAGCGGCCACTAATTCTACTCAAATTTGTACTTACCATTTATAAAAATTTAACAGTTAAAGAAATTATTAGGTAGCTTAAAGCTAAATGTCTGACTACTACGTACCATAGCAAATTAATGAAATAAGGTTATTTCATAAAATCTTCCTCTCCTTGCCTAAATCTCCATATATCCAGACTGTATAAATATTTCAAATATCTCACAATTACTGACATATCTTTCATGCTACAAAGCATGAATAAATTTCCTTACAAAAAATCTTTTTCCTCCAAATATTAGATTTACTGACTCATGTAATCTTGTCTTCATGGTATATGGTGGTTCAGAGTATTAGTGAAACTATCACCTAATGTTCAATTCATAGATCTATCTAGTCCTCAAACTTTAACATGCACCAGAATTCCTTGGAGGGCTGTTAAAACAAAATTGATCAGACCCTTGCTTCTAGTCAAGATCAAGTAACAAGGACCAGATTTACCCTCTCACCTAAAATAATGAAAAACAAAAACTAGGCAAAATATACAAAACAATGGTTTTCAAGACCCTAGACACCAGGCAATGAAGGACAATGATTCTTGAAAGACAGAAAACAAATGCAGTGAGCCCTGAACCTGAGATTGCTCCAGTTTACAGCCTTGAGGGTATTTTTAGGCCACATCATAGAAAGGGGAACATTGGGTAGCCTGGTGAACTCTTTGAGCTGAAAGTCTGGGGAAACCAAACTTTAGGACAGAATTCCAGAGAGGAAGGAGAGCACAGAAAGAAAAAATGCTTATACAAAAACCCTTGTACAGATCTGCAGAAAGTTCACTAGAGTATTCTGCAGAGCACTGATTAGCACATGTGTGTGAGGAACTACTCAAAGCCAAGGAAAGAACCATCAGAAAGGATTAAAGGCAACAGTGCCCAGGGTTGGTTGGGAACAGTGTCTGTTCCTATCAGCCAGATTGGAAAAACTCATAATTCATAAGATAGCAGCTAGAGTGCTCAAGAAGGTCTTGCCTCAGTAGTGAAGAATAATTATTGCTTAACTGAGCATTGGTAGTTGGAATGCAAAGTGATGCAGCTACTCTGGAAAACAGTATGGAGGTTCCTCAAAAAGTTAAAAATAGAACTACCCTATGATCCAGTACTACCAAGTATTTACCCAAAGAATACAAATATACTAACTTGAAGGGATACACGCACCCTGATGTTTATAGCGGCATTATCAACAATAGCCAAATTATGGAAAGAGCCCAAATGTCCATAGACTGATGAATGGATAAAGAAGATGTGGTATCTATATACAATGGAATATTTCTCATCCATAAAAAGAATGAAAGCTTGCCATTTGCAATGACATGGATGGAGCTAGAGAGTATTATGCTAAGTGAAATAAGTCAATCAAGGGGCGCCTGGGTGGCTTAGTCCATTGGGAGTCTGCCTTCGGCTCGGGTCATGATCCCTGGGTCCTGAGATAGAGCCCCACATCAGGCTCACTACTCAGCGGGAGGCCTGCTTCTACCCCTCCCATTCCCCCTGCTTGTGTTCCCTCTCTCACTATCTCTGTTAAATAAATAAAATCTTTAAAAAAAATAAGTCCCTCAGAGAAAGAGAAATACCATATGATTTTGCTCATATGTGGAGTTTAAGAAGTAAAACTAATGTTCATAGGGGGAAAGAAGACAGAGGCAAACCAAGAAACAGATTCTTGACTATACAGAACAAACTGATGGTTACCAGAGGGGAAGTGGGTGGGGGATAGGTTAAATAGGTGATGGGGATTAAGGAGGGCACTTGTGATGAGCACCGGGTGATGTATGGAAGTGTTAAATCACTAAATTGTACACCTGAAACGAATATTACACTACTGGAATTTAAATAAAAACTTTAAATAAACTGAGCACTGCTTTGGACCTACCTAATAAATCATAAAAGACCTGAAAGGACCAAATAATTTCCAAGTAACTTAACTGATTTCTAGAACAAAGCTCAAGAAGATTTATAAGAATACAAAAATATCCAACACCCAACAAGGTAAAAAATTCTGGCATCTAAAATTATCAGGTATGCAAAGAGTCAGGACACATGATCCATAATAATGAGATAACCAGCTGAAACCACCTCAGAACTGACACAATGTTATCTTAAATGTAAGTAGAAACAAGGAAGACATAAAGACATACATCAAGTTTCTAGAAATAAAAACCACAGTGTCTGAGATGGAAAATAGACTAGATTGAATTAAATAGCAGATCAGACAATACACAAGATAATGAACTTAACGGCATAGCAGGAGAAATTATCCAAAATAAAATACAGAGAGATGGAAGAGTAACAAAACAAGACAAAAACATGAAGAGTATCTGTAAACTGTAGACAACCTCACACAGCCTATTGCATGAATAATTGAAGTCCCTGAAAGAAGAGAAGGGGGACAGAAAAAATACTTCAAGAAATATGCCCCCAAATTTTCCAAATTTGATGACAACTATAAAACCACATATACAAAGTCCACTAACCCAAGCACAAGAAACATGAATAAAACTACATCAAAGGGTATTATTATCAAATAACACAAAACCAGTAATAAAATCTCAAAAGCATCCAGAGAAAGAGACTTATTAACTACATAAGAACAAAGATAAAAATGATAATCATATTTCTCACTGGAAATAATGTAAGTAAGAGACAGTGGACTAACATTTTAAAATACTGAAAGAAAAAGGGACAAGTTACAAATCTATACATAGTAAAAACCTCTTTTTTTTTTTTAAGATTTTAAGTAATCTCGGGGCACCTGGGTGGCTCAGCCGGTTGAGCGTCAGACTCTTGGTTTTGGCTCAGGTCATGGTCTGAGGGTTGTGGAATCGAGCCCTGTGTCAGGCTCAAGCAGTGGGGAGTCTGCTCGAGATTTTCTCTCCCCCTTTCTCCCCATTTGCTCCCCCCCCCGCTCATGCTCTCTCCCTCTCTCTAAAATAGATAAATAAAATCTTTTTTAAAAAATATTTTAAGTAATCTCTACAACCCAATGTGGGGTTCAAACTCACAACGCTGAGATCAAGACTCCCACGCTCTAGTGACTGAGCCAGCCAGGCACTCTCATAGTAAAAACATCTTTGGCAGAGGCTGCTGGGAAGATGGTGGAGCAGGAGGACCCTGGGCTCACCTCTTGCAGCACGGCCTCCTAGAAAACACCCACATTGGCATAAATAACCCAGAAAGTGACCTGAAGACTGGCAGAATAGACTCTCCACAGCCAGATGTAGACAAGAAGGCACAGTGAAGCAGGTCCACCCACTCTGATACACTCTTGGCAAGATCCCATCAAAGCAGTACCACAAGCCTGGCAGTGTGCAAGCAGCCCAGACAAGGGCCAACACCACTCCAAAGTGAGTCCTGCTCCAGGGAGAGGGGAAGATAACCACACACCAGTCTAACTGTGACCCCACCAGTCTAACTGTGACCCCAGGCTGGGGGTAGGCAGCTGGTCTGACTACAGGCCCCACCCACCAATAAAAGCTTCCCAGGGGACAACACAGGGAAAGTGCCCTGCAGTTTGGTGCTGCTTCATCTCTGGCAAACACCTGGTCATACTCAACTCAAGCCCTAGGCATCCCTGGACTGGCCCACTAACACCACAGGCACCAGACTCTGCCCATAACAGGATGAGAGCCATTGCAGGCTGGACTGAAGGCAAACACAGCTCCACCATAACAGTGGGACACCCGTGTAGCAACACACATAGGAAACACCCTCTATGCACCATTTTCTGGTGAAAAGGAGGCATTGTACTGGGGCGCTACAGGACCTCTTATTCATAAAGCCACTACTTTCAAGTGCAGGAGACATAGCTGACTTTCCTAACACATAGAAATAGACATAGCAATAGACAAAGTGAAGAGACAGAGGAATATGTCCCAAATGAAAGAGCAGAAAAAAATCATAGCAAGAGACCTAAACAAAATTGAGATAAGTAATATGTCTGATAGTGAATTTAAAGTAATGCTCATAAAGATATTTGCTAGAATTGAGAAAGGAGTGCAGGACCTCCATGAGACCCTCCACAAAAAGATAGGAGACCTAAAAAAGGACCAGTTAGAGAAAATGAACTCACTAAATGAAAATAAAAATAGACCACCTGGAATAAATAGCAAACAAGAGGAAGTAGAAGAACAGATTAGCAACCTGGAGAACAGAGTAATGGAAAGTAATCAAGCTGAGCAGATCAGAGGGGAAAAAATATATGCAAAATGAGAATAGACCCAGGGAACTCAGCAACACTGTCAAGCAGAACAGTCACATGATAGGGATCCCAGAAGAAGAGGAGTGAGAAAAGGGGGCAGAAGATTTATTTGAAGAAATAGTAGCTGAAAACTTCCTGAATCTGGGGAAGGAAAGAGAAATCCAGATCCAGGAGGCACAGAGTGCCCCCAACAAAGCCAACCCAAAGAGGTCTGCACCAAGACACAGAGTAAGTATGATAGCCAAAAGTAGTGATAAAGAGAGAATTTTAAAAGCAGCAAGAGAAAGGAAAGCAGTTATATACAAGGGAAACACATAAGGCTATCAGTGGATTTTTCAGCAGAAACTACAGGCCAGAAGAGCGTGGCATGATATATTCAAAGTGCTAAAAGGAAAAAATCTACAGCTAGGAATACTCCACCCAGTAAGGTTTTCATTCAGAATAGAAGGAGAGAGAGAGTTTCCCAGAAAAACAAAAGTTAAAGGAATTCATGACCAGGAGTAACCAGCCACGTCCCTGTCACACATGATATGTCAGCCTGTGGGTCCTAAATCCACAGTCCAGCCACCTTCCTGCCCGAGTCAGCATGCACTGCCTGCCACCTGCTCAATACCAAGTCAACATGCCTTCACCTCAGATCAACAAGGACTCAAACTGACACTCTTCCCCTCAAATTCCAGCCCCTGTGCTCAAGTTTGTGCACAAAAGTGGGCATAATTATAACAGCAGAATGAAGCAACCCAAATAGTGACACTAATTCTGTGGAATAATATAATGGATAAAAGGAGTGTGCTAGGCTGAGAACATCTCCAACAAGCACATCAAAGAACAATACATACAGCATGATTCAGGTTACTGAAAGAAACAAACCCCAGCAAAATAAACAAGATGAAATAAGAGAGGAAGACAAACCAGAAGAGACTCTTAATCAAAGGAAACAAACTGAGGGTTTCTGGAGGGGAGGTGGGTGGGGGGATGGGGTAACTGGGTGATGGACATTAAGGAGGGCATGTGATGTAATGAGCACTGGGTGTTATATAAGACTGAGGCATCACTACATTCTACCTCTGAAACTAATAATATAGTATATGTTAATTGAATTTAAATTAAAAAAGAGCTTTTTTTTTCCCTGCTTGATGTCTGGATTTAGGGTAGGGGACTTCTGACCTCAAGAGGATGGCAGAGACACAAGACTGAAGGAACCTGGGACCCTGCCTGCCAATGAGGAATATTAGCATCCTAAATTCAGCTGTGTCTGAACTTAGCAGTTGACACTGAATTAAATACAAAATATGTGCTTGATGAATAAATAAGTGAAGGAGGGAAAGTCACAATTAATTAACTTCCTGGAGTTTGGGGACCTGACTTCTAGTCCAGCTTCTGCTGTCATGGACATGAGACCACCCGGAAGTCACTTCTCATTTCTGGATCTGAGTTGCCTCCCTGTCTCATGGGGAAGTGGTCTCAAATGGTCTCTTTGACCTCCTCTAATTAGGGATTGATTCTTACATTATTTAATTTGGAACCAATAAAACCTGAGTTTATTCCCTGAAAAAAGAAAGAGAGAGAGAGAGAGAGAGGAAAGAAGAAAGAGAAAGAAAGCCCCCCAAAAATCTTTTAAAATAATTCAAAATAAAGATATTCTAAGACATATAAACGTTGAATGAATTCATCAACAGCAAACCTGCACTATAAGAAATGTTTTAAAGAAAGTTCTTCAGGCAAAAAAAAAAAAAAAAGATACCATATAGATCTATGTAAAGGAATAAAGAACACTGGCGAAGATTAAGTATAAGAGTATATATGTAAGGATTTTTTCTTACTATTTAAATATTTTTATTTTTTTAAAGATTTTATTTATTTGAGAGAGAGCACAAGCTGGGGGGAGGGGCAGAGGGAGAGAGAGAAGTAGACTCCCCACTGAGCAGGGAGTCTGACTGGGGCTCAATTCCAGAACCCTGGGATCATGACCTGAGCCGAAGGCAGATGCTTAACCGACTGAGCCACCCAGGTACCCCTATTTATTTAAATACTTTTATAAGATAATTGACTATTTAGGGGCTCCTGGCTGGCTAGGTTGGTGGAGCATGCAACTCTTGATCTCAGGGTCGTGAGTTTAAGCCCCAGGTTGGGCATGGAGCTTAAATTAAATAAATAAATAAATAAATAAATAAATAAATAAATAAATAATAATAAATAAATAAAAGAATACCTGACTATTTAAACAAAAATAACAACAATGTATCGTGGTATTTATAACTTATGCAAAATTAAAATTCATGAATGATAATATAAAGGCTGGAAGGAGAGAAACAAGTATATTACTGTAACATTCTTATTCTATACATGCAGTGGCATAATATCACTTGATGGTAGACCAATAAGTTAAAAATGTATACTGTAAACCGTAGAGAAACTACACTAAAATAATAAAACAAAGTTATAGCCAATAATCCCACAAAGGAGATAAAATGAGATCATAAAAATATTCCACTAATTCAAAAGAAGTCAGATAAAAAGGAAAAGGGGAATAAAGAGATTTAAAAAATAGAAAACAAATAGCAAGATAATAGATTCAAATCTAACCATATCAATAATCACATTAATTGTCAGTGGTAGAAGCACACCAATTAAAAGGCAAAATTTGTCAGATTGGATAAAAAAAAAGCAGCAACAGACTATATGTTATCTACAAAAAAGTATTTTAAATATAAAGATAACAAATAGGTTAAAAGTATGGTAAAGATACACCATGCTAACACTTGTCAAAAGAAAGCTGAAGTTCTATGAATATCAAACAAAGTGGATTTCAGAGCAAAGTATATTTAAAACTTGTAATTATAGTCAAAAGATTTCAGTAGACCTCTCTTAATAATTGATAGAATGAGTAGGCAGAAAATCAGCAAGGACATGAACAACACTATCAACAAACCTGACATTTATAAGACACTCCACCCAACAACAGCAAAATACACATTGTTCTCAAGCGTACCTGGAACATTTACCAAGATAAACTATATTCTGGGCCATAAAACAAATCTTAATAAATTTAAAAGGATTCAACACATACCAAGTATGTTCTGGGGCTACACTGAAATGAAATTAGAAATCAATAAAAAGATTTCTGGAAAATCTACAAATGTTTGGAAAGTAACTAACACTTCTAATTAACCCCATGGATCCATCTAAGAAATCAAAAAGGAAATTATAAGGTATTTTGAACTGAATGAAAATAAATATAGAATATATCAGCATTAATGGAATACTACTAAAGCAGTACTTAGGGGGAAACGTAAGCACTAAAAACCTACATTAGAGAAGAAGAAAGACCTCAGATCAATGACCTTAGCTTCTACCTTGAGAAACTAAAATAAAAAGCAAATTGAAACCAAAGTAAGCAGAAGAAAGGAAAGACAACAATAGGAATCAATGAAATGGAAAATGGAAAAATAGAGAAAATATAGCCAAAATCCAATTCTTTGAGAAGAAGGCCTCTATGAGGCCTGATACCTAAACCAAAGACATTACAAAGAAACCACAAACCAATACCCACCAATACCCAACACAAAAGCAAAAATTCCTTTGCAGGGGGTGGTCAAGTCATTTTATTAACCCAACTATACAAAAGACCCCTCCCCACCACCACCACATCTCTGCCACCCCTACTTTCTTCCAAAAAGTAGTGGAGTGAGAGGGAAAGAAGGATTGAGCAGAAGACCCCCTCCCCCAGGAGCCACTTACAAAAGGTGGAGATGGGGCCGGGGAAGACATCATAAAAATGGCAACAGAGGGACAACAGAACCACAAACATAATACAAAGCTGGGCAGGGGAAAGGGGAATACCAGGGGAGGGGCGAGATGGGGGCCAGGGAAGATGAGACTCCAGAAGAGAGAAGCCCAGAGGCCTCTCCCTTCTTTCTCACAGCCTCAAAAGCTGCAGGCTCCACCTGGACAGGCCAAAGAGTTCTACAGTATATTCATGGGTCTTCTCTTCACATGCTAGGGTCCTGAGAGAAGGGGGCAGGGACTGCTGGCTCCTCTCAGGGCCACACCCGTGCCTGCCTTCCCCACCCCACTGAGGAATGTGTGCATGAGCTACGAGAGGGAGAGGGGAAGGGGGGAGGGGGAGGGGGAGGGGGAGAGGGAGAGAGGGAGAGAGGGAAAGGGAGAGAGGGAGAGAGGGAGAGAGGGAGAGAGGGAGAGGGAGAGAGGGAGAGGAAGAGGGAACGCAGCAGTGCCGGGCTCCTACCGGGCTCCTAGATCACCGGGCCCAAGAAATAGACCAAAAGGTAGGGAAAGAGAAGCAAAACACATCCTGACACTCTGGAGTGCATTTCAGGACCATGGCAATGACAGTCCCCCCCCCCACCTCCACCGGCTGGGACAGGGATCCTTGTAACAGGATAAGGGCTCTGTGCTTTTTCAAACTTTCGTTCAATCCAGCCAGGGAGGCAGAGAAATACAGGTGCCCAAAGTTCTAGACCAGCACGGACGCTACTGTGCAAGAAACGGGCAAGGCGGGGAGGATGGTACAGAGTCCAGGTTCCAGGACAGGCTGAATTTCAAATATTCTGGTCTGTCAGACCGCATATCCCAATTTTGGGCAAAAATATGGTCATTAGGAGAAAAGCCCAAGAGAGGCTGAGAAAGGGCCAGTGGCTTTGGTATGAGGGACACATGTTCAGACAGTATCTCTTACCCATAGTCTTGAAGCCCCAAATCACCAAGAAACTGCCCCAGCCAAGAGCTCTCCTGCTTCTTCAAGCTATTTGGTTCTTTAAGGGGGTAGGACTTGGATAGGTCTTGGAGGAGTCAAGAGATGGGTAAGAAAAGGAAAAATTCCCCATTTATTCCCTAAAGCTGTCTCCTAAAGCCCATGAAAGGGAGACTACAAGGATGGGGTCCCAACTGCTCTGGCCAGAAACCTTTAGCATTTCACTCCAAAAACTAAGGCTGCAGCTGTGGGGCTAGAGAGGAGTGTTAGGCACAGGTGCTGGGGCGTCCATCTGCACAGAGGAGACCCCTGCCCTCCAGAACTTCCTCCAGCCTCTTTTCTCTTGCAGTAATACCCCTAGGCCTTCAGAGACTGGAGCCACCCCAATGCTTGGCAGGGTTTTGGTTTCTTTCTCTGCCCCCAGGAGCCACTGTGTTTCTGCCCCACAGGGATGGGAAGCCCCTGGAAACAAGGACCAAGAACCAGACTTGGAAACCATCACCCTCACCAGTGTCACCCATCGTTAGCAGCCGCCAGCTGCCCCACACCGTCATGGATGTACAGACTGGATCTCCTTGGTCTTGAGGCAGAGATCACAAGCCCAGACAGCGGAGGCCTCAGTGGTCAGCAGCCCACATGTGCTCTGTCATGCCTGTGCGCTCGTGGTGGAACCACTTTTGGCAGGAGGCCTCACACAGAATGGCATGCTGCTCATCATTCACCTCACTGCAACAGGCATCACACGGGTACACCAGGCCTGGGGGAGGCCAAGGCACTGAGCCCCTACCTGCCTGGCTGGGGGGTGCCAAGCTGTTGGCATCCACAGTTCCCCCACCCTACCTACTGCTATTTGGGGGGAAACTGGGCTGATTCCCATTAACAGCAGCAACTGTGGAGCATGAGTAAGACTCCTGGGGAAAAGCACTGTGGGCAGGTGGATTCAAGGGCTTTCCCCCATCCTCACCACCAGGGCCAGGAAAGCCAGGGTCTGGACCAGGGAAGAGACTTGGGTGGAGGGCAGGCTGGGGCACCCTTGACCAGGTCTCTGGAGGAGAGGGGCCAAAAGGTGCTCCTGGTTGCACAAAGCGTTGGGGGAGAAAGGGGGCAGCTCCCCTCTGGGAGGTTGTCCCATGGTGGGTGAGGTCATGGGGCCAATCCCCCTAATAGGCCTGGCATCATCTATCCACCAAGAGGGCTGAAGTTCTGACCCAGAGGCTGCTTGAAGGGCTGGGTAGGAAAGTTCATGTTGCCTGGGGGTAAGTAGCCAGGGCCCTGGGGAGGGGTGTTCATGTTGAAAGCAGGGCCCATAGGGTTGGGAGGGAAGGGGGGCGCTGTCAATGAAGAGGCCGGGGACTGCCTCCACCCTCAATGCCATAGCCTGGGGATACCTGGCCTGCCACGCCCCCTGTACACAGAAGCCTCCAAAGGGGACAGGACACCAAGGAATGGGGGGGCTGTGCCCCCCATCTTGGGGGCTCTGAAGTCATCAAAAGCTGCAGGCTCCACCTGGAGCCTGCACCAATCAAAACAGTTGGATGCAACCAGGTGATCCACCATGGGAGTCAGGCATGGTGCGAACTCCGTGCCCTGAGTATTTGACCCCCTTTGCTTCTTTTCTGGGCTCTTCATCTGCAGACCTGCCTTGCCCTGCTTCCTCCTGGTGCTAGGCAGAGCAGGGGGTGTATGGGGCAGCCACCTCCCTCCAGCTTGTCAGGTAGGGCTGGCGCTGAGGTGGCTGTGGGGGCAGGGGGCCAGGGTCAGTGTGATGGGGGACAGACTCATCCTCAGGGGGACCATCCCTGGGAGGGGGATCAAGGTACCCTCAAGGAGTGGCCATGCCAGGTGGTGAGGCCAGGTACCGAGCAGAGTGCCAGCCGCCCACCCCCAGGAGCAAAAATTCTAAACAAAATTTTAGCGAGTCAAATCCAAAACTGTATTAAAGGATGACACATCAAGACAAAGTGGGGTTAATCATAGGAATACAGTTGGTCTAACATTCAAAAGTCAATCAATGTTAACATACCAATCATATTCACAAACAAAAAAACCATATGATCATCTCAATAGATTCAGGAAAAGCATTTAACAAATTCAAAGCCCATGCCTGATTAAAAAAAAAAAAAACTCAGCAAACTGGGAATAGAAGAGGACTTCATCAACTTGATAGAGGACAGCTATAAAAAAAATCTACAGCTAATATCATACTTAATTATAAAAGGCTGAATGCTTTCCTTTAATATCAGGAACAAGACAGAGATGTCCACTCTCACCAATGCTATTCAACATTGTATTGGAGATTCTAGCCAGTGCCATAAGGCAAGAAATATAAATAAAAGCCATCTACTGGAAAAAAGTAAAGCAGTCCTTATTCAGAGATGGTATAATCTTCTAGATAAAAAATATGATGGGGGGACGCCTGGGTGGCTCAGTTGGTTAGGCATCTGCCTTCGGCTCAGGTCATGATCCCAGGGTCCTGGGATCGGGTCCCGTGTCGGGCTCCCTGCTCAGCGGGAAGCCTGCTTCTCCCTCTCCCACTCCCCCTGCTTGTGTTCCCTCCCTTGCTGTCTCTCTCTGTCAAATAAATAAATAAAATCTAAAAAAAAAAAAATGGAATCTACAAAAAAAATATACTAGAACTAGTAAATGAGTTTTTTTTTAAGTTTCTGGGATACAATATCAGTCTACAAAAGTCAACTATATATTAGGTATTTTGATCTACACTTTTGAATGAAAAACTGAAAATTGAATTTAAAAAATGACATAATTTATAACATCAAAAATAAGACAGGCTTAGGGATAAATCTGACAGAAGATGTGAAACATTTGTACCATGAAAACCACAAAATATTGCAGAGAGAAATTAAAAAGATATAAATAATGGAGAGATATATTTTGTTCATGGATCAGGGGGCAATATAATTAAGATGTCACTTCTCTCCCAATTTATCTATAAATTTAATACAAACCCAATCAAAATCCCAGGAAAAATTTGTCTAGAAATTCATAAACTTCTGCTTCTTCAAAAGATGCTGTTATGAAAATGAAAAGACAAGTCACAAACTAGGGGGAAACTGCAAACCATATATCCGAAAAAGAACTTGTATCAAGAATATAGAGAGAGGGGACACCGGGATGGCTTAGTCAGTTAAGCGTCTGACTCTTGGTTTCAGCTCAGGTCATGATCTCATGGGTCCTGAGATCAAGCCCCACAAGAGGGCTCCGCACTCAGCAGGGAGTCGGCTTGAAGATGCTCTCCCTCTGCCCCTCCCCCCACTTGTGTGTATGCTCTTTCAAATAATAAATCTTTTAAAAAATAATATATATAAAGAACTCTCAAAACTCAACCAGTAGAAATTAAACAACTCAATTTTTTAAAAGATTTTATTTATTTATTTGAGAGAGAGAGAGAGAATCTCAAGCAGATTCCCTACTGAGTGCAGAGCTGGACACAGGGCTCGATCCCAGGCCCTTGAGATCATGACCTGAGCTGAAGTCAGATGCTTAACTAACTGAGCCACCCAGGTGCCCCTTAAACAACTCAATTTTTAAAATGAGTGAAAGATTTTAGCAGACACTTTACCAAAAAAAAAAAAAATCCAAAAAAACCCCCAAAACCATATAGACAAGTAATAAACAAAAGAAAAGATATTCAATGTCACAGGTCATTAGAGAAATGCAAATTAAAACCCCAATGAGATAATACAAACCTATCAGAAAAGCTAAAAATAAAAAGGCTGACCATACCAAGTGCTGGGTAGGTGTACAGAAAATGGAACTCATACACAGCTGGTGGAAACAAATTAGTACAACCACTTTGGAAAAGTTTGGCAGTTTCTTAAAAAGTTGAACATTCACCTACAATATGATCCAGCAATCCTATTCATACAATTCCTAGGTATTTACCCCACAGGAAAGGATGTATATGTATATATATATACTTGTACATGAGTGTTCATAGCAGCTTTATTTGGAATAGCCAAAAGCTAGAAATGACCCAAATGTCCAACTACACGTGAGTGGATAAGACATTTTTGTTATGGCCATATAATAGAATACTACTCAGCAAAAAAAGTAATGAACTATTGATACACACAACATGAATGAATCTCAAAACAATCATGCTGAGTGAAAGAAGTTAGACCCCTCTCTGCACTGCTGGAGCCCCTCACTCCCTGGAAATGTACATGGGTACCAAATTTGTCTCCATGCCCTCACTAGTCAGGAGCACCTCTCAGCTGCTGAGCTGACCACTTTTTGCAGCAGTGCTAAAACAACCAGAGACACTGCCAATGAGAGCCTCAGGAGCTGGGCAGCCTCACTTACCCCTAGCCATAACTTCCAAACCAGTGCCCTTTCAAATAGTAGCTAAATTCATTAGGGCTGTGGCTGTCACAGCAGGATGGGTGGCTCTGGGGCTGGGCTTGGGACTGTGTTTGGAAGCCTCATCACTGGTTATGCCAGGAACTTTTCTTTGAAGCAACAGCTCTTCTCCTATGCCATTCTGGGCTTTTCCCTCTCAGAGGTCATGGGCCTCTTTTGCCTGATGGTAGCCTTTTCCATCCTCTTCACCATGTTAAGGAGCCCTCTCCACCGTTTATGGTTCTTTCTCCCATGTCTCATCTGCTTTGTATAGTCTTTTTCCTATATATCACCAGGCAGGCTGGGGAAAGCGGTTGGCTCAGGGTTTGACAGAGGGAAGACAAATAAATACTATATTAATAAGATGTTAAGAAAGAAAAAAAAAGTCAGATCAAAAAAGGTACATCCGCAAATCAATGTGATACATTAATATAAGAAATAACAAGAACCATATGATCCTCTCAATAGATGCAGAAAAAGCATTTGACAAAGTACATCCTTTCTTTATTAAAACTCTTTAGCGTATAGGGATAGAGGGTACATATCTTAATATTATAAAAGCCATCTATGAAAAACCCACAGTGAATATCATTCTCAATGGGGAAAAACTGAGAGCTTTCCCCCTAAGGTTAGGAACATGGCAGGGATGTCCACCATCACCACTGCTATTCAACAAAGTACTAGAAGTCCTAGCCACAGCAATGAGACAACAAAAAGAAATAAACGGCATCCGAATCAGCAAAGAAGAAGTCAAACTCTCACTCTTTGCAGATGATAGGATACTTTATGTGAAAAACCCAAAAGACTCCACCCCAAAACTGCTAGAACTCATACAGGAATTCAGTAAAGTGGCAGGATATAAAATCAATGCACAGAAATCAGTGGCATTCTTATACACCACCAACAAGACAAAAGAAAGAGAAATTAAGGAGTCGATCCCATTTACAATTGCACCCAAAACCATAAGATACCTAGGAATAAATCTAACCAAAGAGGCAAAGAATCTGTACTCAAAAAACTATAAAATACTCATGAAACTGAGGAAGACACAAAAAAATGGAAAAATGTCCCATGCTCTTAGATTGGAAGAATATTATAAAAATGTCTTTGCTACCTAGAGCAATCTACACATTTAATGCAATCCCTATCAAAATACCATCCACTTTTGGGCGCCTGGGTGGCTCAGTTGGTTAAGCAACTGCCTTCGGCTCAGGTCATGATCCTGGAGTCCCTGGATCGAGTCCCACATTGGGCTCCCTGCTCGGCGGGGAGTCTGCTTCTCCCTCTGACCCTCCCCCCTCTCATGTGCTCTCTCTCTCATTCTCTCTCTCTCAAATAAATAAAATCTTTAAAAAAAAAATACCATCCACTTTTTCAAAGAAATGGAACAAATAATCCTAAAATTTGTATGGAACCAGAAAAGACCCCGAATAGCCAGAGGAATGTTGAAAACAAAAAGCAAAGCTGGTGGCATCACAATTCTGGACTTCCAGCTCTATTACAAAGCTGTCATCATCAAGACAGTATGGTAATGGCACAAAAACAGACACACAGATCAATAGAACAGAATAGAGAGCCCAGAAATGGATGCTCAACTCTATGGTCAACTAATCTTCGACAAAGCAGGAAAGAATGTCCAATGGAAAAAAGACAGTCTCTTCTGTTGAAGAAATGGTGTTGGGAAAATTGGACAGCCACATGCAGAAGAATGAAACTGGACCATTTCCTTACACCGCACACAAAAATAGACTCAAAATGGTTGACAGACCTAAATGTGAGACAGGAATCCATCAAAATCCTAGAGGAGAACACAGGCAGCAGCTTTATTTGGAATAGCCAAAAGCTAGAAATGACCCAAATGTCACATCTCACCATCAGCCGCAGCAACTTCTTCCTAGAAACATCCCCAAAGACAAGGGAAGCAAGGGCAAAAATGAACTATTGGGACTTCATCAAGATTAAAAGCTTTTGCACAGCAAAGGAAACAGTCCACAAAACCAAAAGACCACTGACAGAATGGGAGAAAATATTTGCAAATGACATATCAGATAAAGGGCTAGCATCCAAAATCTAACTTATCAAACTCAACACCCAAAGAACAAATAATCCAATCAAGAAATGGGCAGAAGACATGAACAGACATTTTTCCAAAGAAGACATCCAAATGGCCAACAGACACATGAAAAAGTGCTCAACATCACTTGGCATCAGGGAAATCCAAATCAAAACCTCAGTGAGATACCACTTCACACCAGTCAGAATGGCTAAAATTAACAAGTCAGGAAACGACAGATGTTGGTGAGGATGCGGAGAAAGGGGAACCCTCCTACACTGTTGGTGGGAATGCAAGCTGGTGCAACCACTCTGGAAAACAGTATGGAGGTTCCTCAAAATGTTGAAAATAGAGCTACCCTACGACCCAGCAATTGCACTACTGGGTATTTACCCCAAAGATACAAATGAGTGATCCAAAGGGGTACATGCACCCCAATGTTTATAGCAGCAATGTCCACAATAGCCCAACTATGGAAAGAGCCAAGATGTCCATCAACAGATGAATGGATAATGAAGATGTGGTGTATATATATATAATGGAATATTATGCAGCCATCAAAAAAACCCAAAATCTTGCCATTTGCAACGACGTGGATGGAACTAGAGGGTATTATGCTAAGCGAAATAAGTCAATCAGAGAAAGACATGTATCATATGACCTCACTGATATGAGGAATTCTTAATCTCAGGAAACAAACAGGGTTGCTGGAGTGGTGGGGGGTGGGAGGGATGGGGTGGCTGGGTGATAAGACATTGGGGAGGGTATGTGCTATAGTGAGTGCTGTGAATTGTGTAAGACTGTTGAATCACAGACCTGTACCTCTGAAACAAATAATACATTTTAGGTTAAAAAAAAAAAGAAGATAGTAGGAAGGGAAAAATGAAGGGGCGGAATCGGAGGGGGAGACAAACCATGAGAGATTATGGACTCTGAGAAACAAACTGAGGGTTCTAGAGGGGAGGGGGGTGGGGGGACGGGTTAGCCTGGTGATGGGTATTAAAGAGGGCACGTTCTGTGTGGAGCACTGGGTGTTATGTGCAAACAATGAATCATGGAACACTACATCAAAAACTAATGATGTAATGTATGGTGATTAACGTAACATAATAAAATAAAATTTAAAAAAATATATGAAATCTTGCCATTTGCAACAACATGGATGGAACTAGAGGGTATTAGGCTAAGCAAAAATAAGTCAATCAGAGAAAGACAATTATATGATCTCACTCATACGTGGAATTTAAGAAACAAAACAGGATCATAAGGGAAGAGAGGAAAAAATAAAGCAAGATGAAATCAGAGGAAGACAAACCATAAGAGACTCTTAACTCCAGGAAACAAACTGAGGGTTGCTGGAGGGAAGGTGGGTGGGGGATGGGGTAACTGGGTAATGGGCATTAAGGAGGATGTGTGATGTAATGAGCACTGCATGTTATATGCAACTGATGAATCACTGAACTCTACCCCTGAAACCAATAATACACTATATGTTAATTAATTGAATTTAAATAAAACAAAAAGATAGCCAGTAATATCAGTTAAAACACCATCAACAGATACTAAAATCAGTAGATCAAGGAATCAAGATATAAATATGTTTAGAATTATTAGAACGAGGGGCACCTGGGTGGGTCAGTCGTTAAGCGTCTGCCTTGGGCTCAGGGCATGATCCCAGAGTCCTGGGATCGAGCCCCGCGTCAGGCTCCCTGCTCAGGAGAAAGCCTGCTTCTCTCTCTCCCACTCTCCCTGCTTGTGTTCCCTCTCTTACTGTGTCTCCCTGTGTCAAATAAATAAAATCTTTAAAAAGAAAGAGAATTATCAGAACGAACTAAAATAGGAAGAATTAAAAACTTCATCTTTGGAGTATGTAGTTTTGTATTGAAAGACAGCATATGAAATTATTTTTGCTTTTTATGATAGAACTTTTTGTACTTGTTGCTTCAACTCTTGCTGTTTTGATACAAACACATATTTTTAAAATGAAAGTTACAATTACTTAGAAAAATATAAATGCAAAATACACAGCTCAAAGCAGTATATTATGACAATTGTTCAAGTCCTAGCTCTACCTTTAGCAGTCACATAACAGTCAAGATTTTTGACAATTCTGTTCTCAGTTTTCTTACTGTGAAATAGGAATGGAAAAGTGCATGCCTGGGGTGCCTGGGTGGCTCAATTGGTTAAGCATCCAACTCTTGATTTCAGCTCAGGTCATGATCTCAGGGTTGTGACATTGAGCCCCACATCAGGCTCTCTCCCCCTCTCCCTTTGCACTCCTACCCCCGCTCTTATGTGTGCTCTCTCAAAAAAAAAAAAAAAATAAGATAAAATTTTTAAAAAGTGCATGCCTTTTAATAGTAATATTGTAAGGATGAAGTCATATATGTAATTACTGCATAGCATATTGAACTGTATTGTAACAACATAATAGAAACTACTTATTGTTTTGTCCTGAAAAAATAAAAATAAATGAACTAAGTTTTGAGCAAATGAAAACAAAAGGACAGATTTTAATAGGATCTCTTTTAAATGTACTGAAATATCTTATAGTACACTTTTAAGGATATTGCCCAGTAATTTCAAAAAGTAGTAACAGCCAATATATTTTATTATCAACAAATAAATTAAAATCCAAAGGATAGTATCACATGCTTTAAAAAAGGGAGATGAAATAAAAGTAATTTGATATTTTAAAAAAGGTTAAAAAAGTAGTAAATAATGGGGAATCCAACAAGAGCTACCTACATTATTAAGCTAAAATTTTTTCATCAGAACATTTCAGATGTGAAGTGAAATCACTTCATTGATCTGTTATTACACCAGACTGCTGTTCACTTGTTCATAGTAAACAGAAGGTTTTCATTTGAATTTTTAAAAAATAAGTTGGGAAGTAAAAGGAATCTCATAATGCACAAGTTTCATTTATTATGCATTTTCTCAAGCATTCCAACCTTACTGAGAAATAACACAAGACATCCAAGTGCTTTAAAATCCAAGGCCTTTAATTCATTTTTCAGTAATGACCATAAATGCCTTCACAAAACTTCTTTTTCACGAAAACAGAAGGCACTAGGCATTACATAACACCCTGAAAGCAGTGATTCCCTCTGATGCTGGTGGAGATAAACATTAAACGGCAGGTTTTAGGTCTTAATGTCCCCTCAAAAAAAAAAAAAGGACAACACTGAAAATCACACAAAAAATTGTTACGTCTTTCTCAAATTCCCAATGCAATTTTAAGTTAATTTTACACGTACATAATTTGAAATTAATAGGTAAACCAGTTAAGTATGATATGGTTTTCAACATGTGTTAGGTTTTAGTTAAATACAGTAAATAGGAAGATACTGTTATTATGCTACTTGGCATCCTTTGTTACTCTTTAGCTGTGCAAAATAAACTTGAAATGATACCTCCTGTAGTGGTATAATTTTTAAAAGATCCTTGATATGACACTAACAACTTTCAAATTCTGGTCACAAACTGCATATAAATTGTAAGATTATTAAAATACCCCTTTTTGAAAAATAATAAGATGACCATTTATACCTAAATAAGGTTTCCCAGAAAGATATGAAATACTTTAGCGTATAAAAGTAGTTGCCCCTTTTCCATAAGGACAATGTTGTTTCACAAAATAACTCATATGATCCAAGGCAAATGATTTCTTTCAAATGCCATATTCTCTCTATGACTTTGAGGTATGCTTCAAGAGACTATATCCATGAGAAAAGGGCACATTTAGGTATAAGACCACAGTTACAAACACAAAGAGGCTTTCTGGGTCAGGAGTGCCCTTAAGAATTGCATTAACAGAAAACAAGAGACAGCTTCTGAAGCCATTTCTTTTACAAACACATACAACTAAATTTGGTTGCTGAGAGGGTAATTCAAGACACATCTGTTTACATATGTGCTATGTCATGTGTGGCTATTTTAAATAGTGGCTTCTGGAGGACACTCCTATTCAAACACAAACCAAGCAACCTTATTCTACCAAACCACAATCTTCTATTTTTGGCAAGGTAGTATTGTTCAAACAAAACAGAAAAAACAAAACAATGACAACAACAAAAACCTATCTATAACAGTGATTTAGGCAAAAGTCCCCATGTCTAACAACAGTAGGGAAAATGTTCTGAGAAATATTAATTTGGGGGGAAAAGACCCTACCAAACAAATAATGCTGAAAACTAATCTTATAATCACTTACATGACTATAACATAAAACGTTTATGAATGCCTTTGAAATGAGAATAGTTCAGTTTAAAAAATAGCTGATTATGAGGTTTACAATTAGAATGTCTCTAAAAAACATCCAAGCTAATTAACTTAAACAGGTTCAACTAGTAAATGGTAAGAAGAAATAAACTCTTCCATAATTAATATTAGATTCTTTCTTGCCTTTGGAGAAACAGGTAAGATTAAACTTGAAATGATATAGAATATAATGAAATGAAACCTACATGACAACTAAAAAAAAAAAAAAAACAAAAAAAAAAAACCACACCAGGGCACTACTAATAAACATCATGGGAGGCAAGAAAGGTATCTTTAAGCAGTGATTACTCAGAAGAATGCCTTATAAAATTGCGTATCATAATCAAGTTAAGAAAAAGCTTCAAGACTAGCAGCTGAGCTTTTTGAAACATATAGGACAACAGAAGGCACTACAAAAGCATCAATTACTTCTAACTACCATCGGACAGATCAGTCTTCTTCTTCTTAAGAAGCTAGCCAGTGTGAATGTTATTTTTATATCCCCCTGAGTTTTAACATGATTGGGCAGAGCAGCACCAATTTAAAAAAATATCTGCAATGCCAGCATTGCAGTTTGGAATCACTTACACTGATGGCCCCACAGGTCTCCCGTAAGAGCACTTTAGAACATGATTAAAAATATAGAAATGCCTTTCGGTGTTTCAGTATTAAAGTGGAACCACCACAGATAGCCATTTTTAAAAATAATGCACTAAAAAGGTCTGTTTAGTCAGTATAGTCTTTCCATCCTGTAGCTAGCATTCACGGCTATTTTCCACGCTGAGACATCTCCTTTGTGCGTTGGGCTGAAATGTCAGTATGCTTCACGGTGCACAATCCTTTCTGGCTGGAAAATCCTAGCAAATGTCATGTCATGCCCGTTTTGAGCAGTATGCCTTGTAGGTCCTCTGGCAATGCTAAGATAATTGCATCTATGTGTGTCCGTAACTTTTCCATAGTGTCAGGTTTCACAGGTAAATGCTCTCGATCAGCCTGCAACTACAGAAGGAACATTTGGAAGCATTTAAATTACCCTGAGTCTGTATTAACACATTATATTCTCTAAATGAACAATTTTAATGCTCTAATGATTTGGAAAATTCAAACTTACACTAGAATTTAGAGGAACTGTAAAAAAGCAAACAACATGCCATTTAAACAATATATTGCTGAGTTCATAAAAGACTTCTACGTAAATTAATAGATAATACCTATAGATACCATGTGGTATTAAATATAAGTTACAGGGTTTTTTGTAGAGCTCATTAGACTCCCTGTAAATACTTTTAAAATAATATGGCATCATTGTGATCTGCTTGAGTGACTATTTTCAGTCAGATCTACCATCAATTGACCAATCTTAAGTGCTCTCATTTAAAAAGCTACTTCTGTGACACATCATGAACGGTCACCTCAAACATGAGGAAAATATCTTCATGGATCTTTGCTGTTTTGGCTACATACCAGCTTATTTTTTAGCTTCAATACAAGGTCTACTGTTTCTACTTCTGTGTGTTTCTGGGTCCAGAGAAGTAAATCCTACAAGAATAAACAAATCCCAAATCAGTAAATACTCAAAATATGTTTCAAACTGCTCTATTTTAACAGGCAAGGCTACTGAGCAGGAAGGATAGGAAGGAAAAAGAAAACAGAGTATATAACTCAGGTACAGCATTACAGTACAGGAATAATTCTCCACATGACATTCTAACATTAATTAGATAATTTCTGACATTAGCTAGAACAACTAATAGTTGGGAAATAAAACAAAATGTAAGGAACTCCTTTCTGAGACAGCCCTTTTAGATCAATGAAAAAATTACAACTCTTAAGTATAATACTAACCCCCATCCCTACTAAGTAGTAAGTACCTTAATTTATAAGGAACATTAACAAATTAAGACAACCGTGAACATGAATCTATTACTGGCTGTAAACTTTGACATCTACAAACAAGCTCTTCCTCGGCTTATTCGTGGTTTGCCTTCATTGTATTCCTTCTCTCACAACCATAGTCACTGGAAGTTTAGGATTAGAAAGTTCACTTCAAGGCTAGCCCATCTCAAGCTAAATAAAGATGAGACTATTCTTTATATTTTCACAAGGAGCTCAATTTAAAATAGTCTGGTCACACACTATAGATTAAAAACAGTCAAAATACAGGAAAAAAATTGTTAATAGTAACTGGAAACATTTGAATCTTGATTCTATCCAGGGGAATGCTAGTAAATATTTAACCACCAGTTCTCCAGGAAAAGTCTCTGGTTTGTAGCATTTGCCAATGTGGTATAATACTCCCACTGTAGCCAATTTCAAGCTACCAACCTGAGATCACTGAATGCAAAGTTGGGAAGAGATGTACACAGCTCCTGTGGGTCAGTGTAAGCAGGACTCTAGCTCACTGCTGGCCTCATTACTTAGCAGTGATGCAATCTGAAGCAAGTCACTTAACTTATAATCCTTAGGGGTCTCATAGTGCAGATTATAACACACCTACTTCAATGAATTGTTGTAAGGATTAAAAGACATTATCCATCTAAAGCACCTACACAGTCCTTGACACACAGCACATGATCTAGAAAAGTGAGGTATTACTTATTTACAAAGTAGTGGATATGGGTATAATCTCCCAGCCTCTAAGGATAATGTTATCTTTATTTTCAATAGTTGTTAATCATCACATAAACACACTGTTTTCTAACCTCTTCGCAAAGAGCTTCTAAATGGAGTGCCTCCAATTTCTGGGTCATTTCCTTCCGCCGGGTCTTGAACCAACCATCAAAATTTGGAGATTTTAGAAAATGCCTATAAAAATAAATTTTAAAAAAGCAAAGTTTGATTATGACTTACTTCCTCTCAATACCTTTCCTACCAATAGCTTGGAGAACCATGTGAAACAATGGAATTTTTATTTATTTATTTGAATTAAAAAAAAAAAGGTAAGTTTAAGTCCAGGTTTTTTTTTTAAGATTTTATTTATTTATTTGACAGAGAGAGAGAGAGATAGCAAGAGCAGGAACACAAGCAGGGGGAGTAAGAAGGAGAAGCAGGCTTCCCGCCGAGCAGGGAGCCCAATGCGGGGCTCAATCCTAGGACCCTGGGATCATGACCTGAGCCAAAGGCAGACGCTTAACGACTGAGCCACCCAGACGCCCTATTTTGTTTTTAAATAAAGCTCTACAGGTGGGTGAAAAAGAAGGGAAAAAAAAGACCAACCGGTAAAGTCCAATCCAATCGCCTTTTATTCTAGAGGTCAGCTGAGGTCCTGTTTTCTCAAGTGTCTTCATAAATTCTTCTGGAAGGAACTGTCTTAATTGGGGTGGACTCTAGAAATTAGGACATACTGATTTAAAAATAAGAAATGGCTATACTCCCAGGAGTTAATTACAGTTAGAGAACTCAAATAAGAATTTAACTGAATAAAGTTATACCTTCCATGGAGAGATACTTTTCTGCAAAGGCATCAAGCTTGCCACATATCTTTCCTGAAACCAAAAAAAAAAAAAAAAAAAAAATCAATCAAAGTTAGGCATTCTTTTTTTTTAAGATTTTATTTATTTGTTCATTTGAGAGAGAGAGAGAGAGCGTGCAAGGGAGGGGAAGGGGAGAAGAAGAAGGAGAGAGAGAATCCCAAGCAGACTCTTCATTGAGCACAGATGTGGGGCCCAATTCCATGACCCTGAGACCATGACCTGAGCCAAAACCAAGAGTCAGATGCTTAACCAACTGAGCCACCCAGGTGCCCCAAAGTTAGGCATTCTTACCTAGAGGGTCTTCAAAAACACATAAACAGACCCCCCTTAAAAGAAATGGGTTTATAAGTTTTTCATCATATGCTCTTTCAATGCATATGCTTTCAGCAGCAATGCATCACTTCCCATAATGGACAGAGCAAAATTTAGATTGAATTGAGAAGTCAGATTTTCAATAAGAATTTAACTAAATCTTAAATAATTCAAGGGACTGCATATTTTTATTGATAATCATTAACCCTACTGGGTGAGTATGTGCCAGAAAATGTACTCAACATTTTATATGCATGATCTTTTTTAATCCTTGCAACCATCCCGTGTGGCCATTATTACTGGAAAAGAGGCTTTGAAAAGCTAAGTAAGCCGCCCAAGGTCACATAGCCTGTACCTGAATTCAGGTCTACTTGACTTCAGTCCATGCCCTTAAGCAGTACAGTAAAGTTCATTTCAAATCAAAGAGATTTAAATGGAACAAAATTAATTAACATCCATAGACCAAGAAAGAGTATTCTGCCTCAAAATGTAACAGCAAAGATCTCCAGGTTGCTCCCATATGATATTCATAGATAGATTACATTAATAATTACATGGAATCTCTCTTGGATGCAGTCTCCAGACTAGGACCATATTATGTACTGTCTGATACTGTAAGGCATCTTTTAGTATTTTAATATGCTATTCTACTGAATTTCATAGAATAACCCTATCATCTAGTCACTTATTCCATAAATATTGAGTGCTACCAGATGCCAAACTGAAGAAAAGATAATGAACAAGACAGATAAGGCCCCTGTCATCATGGAGTTACTGGTCTCATGGATATCATATCAAACTGTGCTCAAGAAAATAGTATCAGAGGGCCACCTGGGTGGCTCAGTCGGTTTCGGTTAAGTGTCCAACTCTTGATTTTAGCTCAGGTCATGATCTTAAGGTTGTGAGATGGAGCCCCACATCAGGCTCCGTGCTCAGCACAGAGTCTGCTTGAGACTCTCCCTCCCCCTGCTCGTGCTTGTTCTCGCTCTCTCAAATAAATAAATAAATAAATAAATAAAATCTTTAAAAAAAGTAGCTTTGAAAACAAAAAAGGAAATAATATCAGAAAGAAGTTCCAGGTTAACTTTGTTTTAAGGTGTAAAATGCAATAATTATGTAATATTTCACAATTATCTCATTTAAGATTCACAGCAACCCTGAAAGATATTTAAGAAAAGTAGAATTAGCCACATTTTACAGATAAAGAAAATGTGAGTCAGAGAGGAAGTGACTTGCCAAAGTTACACAGTTAATATTAGAACAGAGTCCAGGTCTCCTGCAAAGGGCTCTATTTTTAATCACCAAACACATGAGCAGGCAAAACACATAAACTAAGGTTTTTGTGAATGGGGAAAACATTCATAATCCTTCAACAAATCATTAAACAAATACCTATGTTAACTTACTAATGGAATGATGAAGCTTTGTGTCAGTTCCAAAAAATAGCGTCGGAGAATAACACTTTGAGCCTCAGAAGGACGTTTCTGTTGTACACCCTTAAAAGAAAAAGCAATGAAAACCTACATTCTAGTGTAAGAAAGAATATAAAACAAAGCATAATTATAGTAGTTCAACTGATATGTAAATACACACTTTTACTTGACTGAAATTCAAACCCCTAGAACTTCACCTTGAATTTAACCTGAAGTTCATTGTGCCATATCCTGTGAAAAAAACCCTTAGCGCAAAACATCACATGTTCATTCCACACTTAAAAGTATCAGTTTACATTGAACTGTCTTTATTTCACACTTGCTGTATGAGTATTATTTACATTTTCCAAAAAATGCTAACCATCCCCTGTTGGCTGCTAAACTACCTCATGGAAAAGTCCATTACTTTTTCACTATAACTCTCAAGTTTCTAGAAAGACTGGCACTAGTGGGTAGCTGCAGCTCCACATTTCAAGCCCATAATTGTTGCTGCTTAGGCTTCTGATTTTTGTGAAGCTTTGGTTCAAAAGAAAGACCTCATTTCACATTATCATACATAAGGCACATACTCCCTAACTGGATATTGCTTACCTGCACAAGGAAATTTAAATTAATAATATGAACAAGGAATTACCTTCTGTAATTGTTTTATGATCTCTTCATCTCTACTTAGATATGGCTTATAAGAAGTATAAACTCCTAAGAAGTAAAGAAATACGGTAAATAATAAGACCCAAGTACCCACATAAATATATATTTAAAAGTTAATAAAAATAATAAAATATAATAATAAAAATCAATACCAGGTTTAGAATCCAGGGTCTTTAGGTTCTTCAATTTTTTCACTTTAACTTGCTTAGGAATTTCACCTAAAGGAAATATCATAAGGACTCATTATTATTCGAGTTTTACATATTACAAAACTGGAATTTTCTAAGATTAATAATCCACTGACTGTTTATTACTTAGTCAGGGATCTTGTAGCTAAAGTATTCTTTTTAAAAAAAGTTTACTTCTTGGGGCGCTTGGGTGGCTCAGTCGTTGAGCGTCTGCCTTGGGCTCAGGTCATGATCCCGGGGTCCTGGGATCGAGCCCCACATCAGGCTCCCTGCTCCACAGGAAGCCTGCTTCTCGAGACCTCTCCCACTCCCCCTGCTTGTGTTCCCTCTCTCGCTGTGTCTCTGTCAAATAAATAAATAAAATCTAAAAAAAAAAAAATTTACTTATTTATTAGAGAGAGAGAGAGAGAGAGCAAGTGTGCACGGGGGAAGGGGCAGAGGGAGAGAAGGAATCTCAAGCAGGCTTCACGCCCAACACAGAAGCCCAATGCAGGGCTTGATTTCATGACCTCAGCTGAAATAAAGAGTCGGACACTTAACCGACTGAGCAACCCAGGCGCCACTGAAGTATTTTTCTTAACATCAAATAATATTCAAGAGTTTATTCCTGGTATTTTAAAACTGGATAAATGCTGGATTATAGCATTACAGAAAAAAATGTGTAAATTATATAAAATGGGTATTTGATCTTTCATTAATATCTATCATTACTTAAAACTTTTCCCTTTGTCACTTAACTTGTAATTTAAAATCTTTGTGCCAAATACATGCAATTGAAAACCTATGTGCCAAATATTAATAAAATACCCTTGAAGAGTAAATGGAATTGCAAGCAACTCTTAACAGTATTCAAAAGTTTTTTCCTGACACCTCCCAAAATTCTGTTTCTGCAATATAGAAACTTACACTGCCACCAGGTGGTGACAGTGTGTGTCACAACCACAGACCTGAGCCATAGATGGACAGGCCTCCTGAGCAGGTCAGCTGCGAACAATTTGCACAGCATATGCTGTGGTTCTGGTCTTGGAGTCAAAAGAAGCTACAATCTAAACGACCCTCTAATCAGCAGAAAAACGCCTCAAGATAAGCACTTAAAAGTGTCATAAGCACACTAAACAGACTTTTTCTTTTCCTTTCTCCATCCTACCTCTAAGTGTAAGAGGACCTAAGAACTGAAAGACAATCTAGAGATTATCAATTCAAGGCTCTAAATTGAAAACACATTTTTCATTAAATTGTTATATACATCTAACTGCTAACTACAGTTATCTCTGGGGGTGGAATTGTAGGAACACAGAGCATTTTCACTTGTAATCTTAAATTGTTAAAAAATTTTAGGGGTGCCTGGGTGGCTCAGTCGTTAAGCGTCTGCCTTCGGCGCAGGTCATGATCCCAGGGTCCTGGGATCGAGCCCCACATCGGGCTCCCTGCTCCGCAGGAAGCCTGCTTCTCCTTCTCTCACTCCCTTACTTGTGTTCCCTCTCTAGCTGAGCTGTCTCTCTCTCTGTGTCAAATAAATAAAATCTTTAAAAAAAAAATTTTTTTTAAGAGCATGTACTACGGTAAAACAGGTATTTCTGTAAATTCTCTACTTTGAAATAATTTCAATCTTACAGAAAAGCTTTAGAATAATAAAGATGATACTCTAATTTTATCAACTGCCCCAATAGTAACTTTAAACAACAGACCCTTGTTAAGAAGTCACTGTCATGTACACACAAACTAATATTTTCATCGATTCAGTAAATATTAGTAAATGCAAGATACTGGAAGTAAAAAAATAAAACTAATTCCTGTAGTTCCTAGTTCTCAACTAGTTCAACTAGTTCCTAGTAAGACAAATAGAAATACATGACAATATGCAGGATATGTGCTGGGATAAAATTATGAACAAGATGCTATGGAAACCCAAAAGAGGAGGCAAAGAGGAGTTAAAAAATTATTTCTGTACTTATTTTCTGTTTCCTTCTGCTCCAAGTCACAAAGAACTTGCAATTGTTCTATCCACCAATACTGTTTATTAACATATTATTTTCTGAAATTCACTGTGCAAAAAAGAACCAAGTATCAGAGAGAAGAAGAGTTCGGCAGTAGGTTTCCTATATTCTTTATATTCAATATGTTCTGGGTAATAATGAAGATAGGTTGCAACCATGTCTATCTTTTTAAAAAGGGAAAAGACAAAAATAAACCCATGCAGCAATCTTCACTCACACAATTCCCCTCTGATTCACTGGATTTCATCAGGTGTAAGATGCATACTGATCTCTAACCCTAGTCATCATCATTGTTACACCATAGTATGTAATAGATATAAAGAAAATTAATCATGAAGATACACTGCCTATTACAAAAAAATTTTTTTTAATGAATATTTGTCAGATGGCTTTGGAAAAAAAAAAAAACAGGTGTCTGCAATGAACCCAAGTCCCATCATTACAGATATTTATTTTAATTAAAAATACTTATTCAGGGGTCCCTGGGTGGCTCAGTTGGTTAAGCGTCTGCCTTTGGCTCAGGTCATGGTCCCAGGGTCCTGGGATCGAGCCCCATGACGGGCTCCCTGCTTGGCGGGGCACCTGCTTCTCACTCTCCCTCTGCTGCTCCCCCTGCTTGTGCTCTCTCCCCCCGCAAATAAATAAAATCTTAAAAAAGATACTTATTCAATGTCTGTTATGTACAATGCACATTAGAGAGGGGTTTAACATTACTAAATTAATAGTCATAGCTACTGCACCTCTGTATATGGGCACTAGAATCTTCCACATTTAGGCCAAATATTTTACCTTTAGTGAATCAATTTTACCTTTAGTGAATCAAACTCAATTTCTGGTCAGAAATTATCAGTTTATAATTTGATCCAATATACGCTAATAGAATTAGTTTCGCTTTGAGGAATATTTGTTAAGTACCATCATCTTAATATTATATTTCTCCATTTAACAGAATTTGGAACTAAAACTAGGTATAATCCAGAAGAAATAATCCTTTTTATCAGGAGGAATGATCCCTCTACAGGGTTAAAACTAAATGTATACTTCTGGTAAAGTTATGAATCTCAGGTTTGCTGTGCCTTCCCTGCTGGTCCTGCAGAAGATACTTTTTCTGTAGTTCAACTGACCCTCTGAGAATTTTCAAAGACAGAATCCTAAGAAGGGCTGTTGTGTTTCATAACTTGTGCAGCATATGCAGTGGTCCTGGCCTTGAGATCAATGGGCAGAAAAATGCCCCAAGATATATACCCGACACTCATAAATTAAAAGATAAATGGATTGGGGCGCCTGGGTGGCTCAGTCGTTAAGCATCTGCCTTCAGCTCAGCCTGCTTCTCCCTCTCCCACTCCCCCTGCTTGTGTTCCCTCTCTCGCTGTGTCTCTCTCTGTCAAATAAGTAAATAAAATCTTAAAAAAAAAAAGATAAATGGATTTTCATGAATATGAAACCAAAAGTAGAGGTGATAAAAGAAAATACAGATAAATTGGACTTCATCAAAACTTAAAACTTTTGTGCATCAAAGGACACTACCAATGAGAGAATGACAAGACAACTCATGGAATGGGAGAAAATATTCATCACAAAGCATTTATCTGATAAGGGACTGGTCTCTAGAATATATAAAGAACTCTTACATCTCAACAATAACAAAACAACCTGATTAAAAGACAGGCAAAGGACTTGGAAAGATAATTCTCCAAAGAAGTTATTGAGACTGCCAATAAACACATGAAAGAAGCTCAATGTTACTAATTGTTAGGGAAATGCAAATCAAAACCACAAGATACTATCTCACACCATTAGAAGGGCTACCATCAAAAAAACACCAAAAATAACAAGTGTAGGCAAGGATGTGGAGAAACTGATACACTTGTGCACTGTTGATGGGAATGAAAAATAAAAACAGTACGGCAGTTTCTCAAAAAATTAAACACAAATGGCTATGTGGTTCAGCAATCCCACTTTTGTGGATACATACTCAAAAGAAGTGAAAGCAGGGACTCAAAGAGGTATCTGTACACCCATGTTCGTAGAAGTATTATTTGCAATAGCTCAAAGGTGGAAGCAACCCAAGTGTCCACTGACAGATAAATGGGTAAATAAAATGTGGTACATGCATACAATGGCATATTATTCAGTCTTAAAAAGGAAGGAAATTCTGACACATTACAACATGAATGAACCTTGAGGACGTTATACTAAGCGAAATAAGCCAGTCACAAAAGGACAAGTAGAATTCCACTTATATGAAATACTTGAGTAGTCAAATTCATACTGACAGAAAGTAGACAGGTAGTTGCTAAGGGCTAGGGTGGGGTGAGTGGAGAAAGAAGTGGATAGTAAGTTATTGTTCAAGAGATTTTGCAAGACGAAAAGAGCACTGTGAGTGAATGGTGGTGATTATAGTGCAACAATGGGAATGCACTTAATGCCACTGAGCTGTACACTTAAAAAATGGTTAAGATGGTAAACATCGTGTTATGTGCTTTTTACTGCAATTTTTTTTTAAGATTTTATTTATTTGCCAGAGAGGGAGAGCACAAGCAGGAGGAATGGCAGGCAGAGGGAGCAGCAGACTCTCCATTGAGCGGGGAGCCCAACACAGGACTCGATCCCAGGACCCTGGGATCATGACCTGAGCCATCAAGGACTCGACCCTGGAATCATGACCTGAGCCAAAGGCAGTCCCTTAACTGACTGAGCCACCCAGGTGTCCCACAATTTTTTTTTTAAAGGAATGAAATTCTTCTGCATGATACAACATAAGTGAACCTTGAAAACAGTGAGATATGCCAGACACTAAAGGGCAAATATTACATGATTCCACTTATACAAAATATGTAGAAGAGTCAACTTTATAGAAACAGAAATTAGAAGTTACCAGGGACTGGGGGATGCAATAATTGGGGAGCTATTATTTAATGGGTTTTGGATTTGGGTGAACTAAATTCAAATCCTTCTGTTTGGGATTACGAAGAAGTTCTGGAACTGGAGAGTGATGATGGGTGCACCTTATGAATATACTTAATGCCACTGTGTTATTTTTTTTTAATTTTTTTAATTCAATTTAATTAATATAGAGTATTATTAGGTTCAGTGGTAGAATTTAGTGATTCATCAGTTGTATGTAACACTCAGTGCTCATTACATCAAGTTCCCTCCTTAATGCCCATCACCCAGTTACCCCATCTCCCCATCCACCTCCCCCTGGGTGAACTAAATCCAAATCCTTCTGTTTGGGATGATGAAGAAGTTCTGGAAATGGATAGTGGTGATGGTTGTACACTATGAATATACTTAATGCCACTGTATTATTTTTATGGGAATTAAATTCTTAAAACTAGTTAAAATGGTAAATTTTAGGTTATGTATATTTTACCACAATAAAAACAACTTTTAAGATAAGTGGGGAAAAGTATCATAAACACACTAAACTTAATGAAATTTTGCACTTCTATTAAGAATTGTGCTCACATAAGACCTGCCAGTCCCAGAAACAGTCAGACACTAAAGTCTTGCCCCAAATTATCAAATTACCCCTGGTGCCTTTGTTCACAACATATTTTCTCCATTAACTAACAAGAACCAAACTGAGGATACTGACAACCTCTAGCATTCACTCCTCAGTGACCACTAAGAATCTATAAAGTGTAATGTTTCCATATACCACCATTGCTTTCCTGCAGAAAAAAATGATACCTGATGAAGTGGTCTAAATAAGCTGGTGATGGAAATAATCAGAGAGAACACAGCAGCTCATCTGTAAGGTAGGCTGCTTAAAATAAGTTCTAATTAATATTCCATAACTGTCCTCATCCCCACTTTGAAAAAGCAATTCAAGAATTATCCCCTCCCCTCCCTTGGTCCTAGGCCTTACTTTTATTTATTTATTTTTTAATTTTTTTTTAGATTTTATTTATTTATTTGAGAGAGAGAGAGAGACAGAAATAGTGAGAGAGAGCACAAGTGGGGAGGAGAGGGAGAAGCAGGCTCCCCGCTGAGCAGGGAGCCGGATGTGGGACTCGATCCCAGGACCCCGGGATCACAACCTGAGCCGAAGGCAGACGCTTAACCGACTGAGCCACCCAGGTGCCCCTAGGCCTTACTTTTAAATGGTAACTTCACTTGCCTGAAGAGGCTTCTCAGAGTAGCAAGAATATTAGCTAGCAAGACATCACAAGAAAAGAAACTACAGACCGATATCCCTCATGGATACAGATGCAAAAATGTTCAACAAAAATAATAGCAAATCAAATCTAGCAACATATAAAAAGGATTATACACCATGACCAAATGGGATTTACCCAAGGAATATAAGGTTGGTTTAACATCCAAAATGCAATTAATATGCCATATTGATAATGGACAAAAACCACATGACAATCTCCATAAAGGAAAAGCATTTAACAAAATTCAACACCAATTCATGATAATCCTCAACAAACTAGAAATAGAAAGGCACTTCCACCATCTAATGAATGACATCTACGAAAACCTATATCTAACATCATAATTAGACTTGTATATTGAAAACTACAGGGGCGCCTGGATGGCTCAGTCAGTTAAGCGTCTGCCTTTGGCTCAGGTCATGATCCTAGGATTTTGGGATCGAGCCCCGCCATCAAGCTCCCTGCTCAGCGGGGAGCCTGCCTCTCCCTTTCCCTCTGCCTGCCGCTCCCCCTGCTTGTGCTCTCTCACTCTCTCTCAAATAAAAAACAAACACCTTTAAAAAGAAAACTACAAAACATTGCTGAGAAAAATTACAGACCTAAACAACAGAAGATATCTCAAGTTCCTGGATCAGAGACACCAAAAAACCCCCCAAATTTACTGCATATTAACATAATTCCTATCAAAATCCCAGCTAGCTGGCTGCAGAAATTAACAAAGGGATTCTCAAATTTACATGGAAATGCAAAACACCAAGAATAGCCAAAACAATTTTGGAAAAGAAGAACAATATTAGAAGACTTACATTTCCTGATTTCAAAACTTACTATAAAACTACAGTAATCAAGACATTGCATTAGTGTTGATTTTCCACAGATGTACCAATGAAATTCAATAGAAAAAAAGATAATCTTCAACAAATAGTGCTAACGCAACTGAATAGCAACATGAAAAAAAGATTATTTTGGACCCTTAACCCATAAAAAATAACTAAAGTGGTTCATAGACCTAAATGTAGGTGCCAACATAATAAATAAAACTTTTAGAAGAAAACATAGGAGAAAATCTTTGTGACGCTGGGTTGGGCAATGAGTTCTTAGATACAGTATCAAAAGGCTAATCCATAAAAGAAAAAAACTGATAAACCAGACTTTATCAAAATTAAACACATTTTTGTAGGTATCAGAAGAGAGGGGTGAGGGTTGGGGGAAATGGATGAAAGTGGTCAAAAGGTACAAACTTCTAGTTATAAGGAAAATTAAGTACTGGAGATGTAATGCAGATACATGATGACAACATGATGACTATAGTTAACACTGCTGTATAATATACTTGAAAACTGTTAAGAGAGTAAATCCTAAAAGTTATCATCATAAGGAAACATTATTTTCCTTTTATTTTTTTGGTATCCATATGAGGTGAGAGATATTAACTAAATTTACTGTGGCAATCATTTCACAATATATATAAGTCATTATGCTGTACACCCTAAACTTACACAGTGCTGTTTGTCAAGTATATCTCAATCAAACTGTGCAGAAAAAAACGCTTTTGCACTTGAAAAGATATCATTAAGAAAACAAAAAAGAAACCAAATACTGTGAGAAAATATTTGTGAATCATATATTTAAACACAGACTTGTATCCAAAATACATAAAGTTCTCTTACAACTAAATAGTAAGACAAGTAACCCAACTAAAAATTGGCAAAAGATTCCAATCAACATTTCATCCAAGAAGATATATGAACAACTATAAGTAGATGAAAAGATGCTCAATATTATTATTCACTAAGGCAATGCAAATAAAAACCACAATTTCAAACCCATTAAATGGCTATAATGAAAAACACAGACAGGATCAAATGCTGTTGGCAGAGATGTGAAGAAATAGGAATTCTTATAGACTACTGGTAAAAATATAAAATGAGGGGCGCCTGGGTGGCTCAGTCGTTAAGCGTCTACCTTCAGCTCAGGTCATGATCCCAGGGTCCTGGGATCGAGCCCTGCAGTGGGGGCTCCCTGCTTCTCCCTCTCCCACTCCCCCTGCTTATGTTCCCTCTCTCAATGTCTCTCTCTCTAATAAATAAATAAAATCTTTTAAAAAAAAATGTAAAATGAGGGGTGCCTGGCTGGCTCAGTCAGAAGAGTGTGCAACTCTTGATCTTGGGGTATGGGTTCGAGCCGCAGGCTAGATGTAGAGAATATTATATTAAGCGAAATAAGCCAGTCAGAGAAAGATACCATATGATTTCACTCATATGTGGAATTTAAGAAACAAAACAAATGAACATGGGGTGGGGGAAGGGAGAGGCAAACCAAGAAACAGACTCTTAATTATAGAGAACAAACTGATGGTTATCAGAAAGGAGGTTGGCAGGGTATGAGTGAAATAGGTTGATGGGGATGAAGGAGGGCACTTCTGCTGAGCACTAGGTGATGTATGCAAGTGCTGAATCACTATATTGTACACCTGAAACTAATATCACACTGCATCTTAACTGGAATTTAAATAAAAACTTAAAAATAAATAAACTTAAGCTTTTTTTAAATGTAAAACTGGTGGGCCACTTTGGAAAAAAGTCTGGCAGTTTCTTATAAACACACTACTTTACCAATGATTTTATGCAAAAGTTCCTCTACTTAAAGCCACAACCAAGAGCCTTTTTCATTGGAAAAAGATAATAAACAGTAGTCAACTATATTACAATCAATCCAATAGTCTAGATTAATAGGACAAAACCATGAAAACAAATGTCAATATTAAATTAAGATTTTTAAAACTATTTCATATCATCTCATAGCTAAGACTCTGGTGATTGCTATGTTCTAAATTATCATTAAATCAGAGAGGACACCAGTGAAATGGCGGGTGACTATGACATTTACAGAATGCCATTGAGTCAGGAACTGTTTAATCTCCCAGCAGACAAAAGAATCTGAGGCTTAAAGAGGCTGTTCTGCATAAGAACACATAGATCTGACAGCCAAGGTAAAGCTACTTGCTCTTTCCTCAATTTCTTAAGGCTTCCAAGGATTTCGGTATAAGGCTGAGTCTAATGTTCGTAAATAATATCATTTAAATTGTTATTGCTTGGGGCACCTGGGTGGCTCTGTTGGTTGAATATCTGCCTTCAGGTCAGGTCATGATCCCGGAGTCCTGGGATTGAGCCCCACTTTGGGCTCCCTGCTCAGCGGGCAGTCTGCTTCTCCCCCTGCCCCTCACCCCACTTGTGCGCTCTCTCTCTCTCTGCCTTAAATAAATTAATTTAATTAAATTAAAAAATAAAAAATAAAAAAATAAAATTGTTATTGCTTGAATCTAACATATCTACCTAGATTTATGTATATGCAAGAAAAGATATCTCATAAATTATTAAATAATATTTGAAATATTCCTGTGTATACCAAAAGAAGTCTTTAAAAGTAACACATCATAAAGTTATTTAAAAGTATTTTCAGTATCTCAGGGCGCCTGAGTGGCTCAGCCATTAAGCGTCTGCCTTCGGCTTGGGTCATGATCCCAGGGTCCTGGGATCAAGCCCTGCATCGGGCTCCCTGCTCTGTCGGAAGCCTGCTTTTCCCTCTCCCACTCCCCCTGCTGTGTTCCCTCTCTCGCCATGTCTCTCTCTATCAAATAAATAAACAAAATCTTTAAAAAAAAAAAATATTTTCAGTATCTCAAGTCTTACTATTCCAGTAGAAAATTCAGGAATGTCCAGGGAGGAATGTCAGAGATACCATTAAATTGTCATCTAAGTTAACAAAACTTCCAACCTCTGAATTAATTTACTCACTTAAATACGTTTATTAAATAGTTATTATGAGCAAAATACTATTTATCTTTTCCTCAAGGAAAGCACAACCTTTGACCACTTCCTTAATCAATACCATTGCCATGGGAAATATATAATGCTTGTTTTGAGACCTAGCAGAGAATTTTGTGCCAAATTGAATAATTCTAGCTTCTACAAGGTTTTATTCAAGCAGTGTTGGAAATCCCTGTTTAATTGGGCTTATCCATATATAAAAAGTTGCTCAAATTTATGAGGTTTCATTGTTTTATAATTCATTCCATGTTTATAACACTAGAAGTGCATTTTTTGATAGGAGGACATGATGCGTTACACATACAAGAATCTGTATATTTTAGTGGGAAGTTAGGCTCTTCTTCAAAGGCCCTTATTCAGATTGCCTCCAAAAAGGTTACCAACAACATAATTAAAAAAGTAATCAAGAGGGCGCCTGGGTGGCTCAGATAGTTAAGCGTCTGCCTTCGGCTCAGGTCATGATCCCAGGGTCCTGGGATCGAGTCCCGCATCAGGCTCCCTGCTTAGTGGGGAGCCTGCTTCTCCCTCTGCTTCTCTCTCTCTCTGTCTCTCATGAATAAATAAAAAATCTTTAAAAAAAAAAAAGTAATCAAGAGATGAAAACAAAGGGGAAGAAATGAACCTACTCAGCCAACTCACATACTAAAAACAGAACACTGAGTTTATACTTTACCTGCAGGTTTAAGGTCTCCTATTCGAATAATGTGCGGCCAGTGCTGGAGTGTTTTTGCAAAAAAAGGGTTGGTTACTCCTAATATGACTGAAGGCCTACATAAAAACAAAACAGAAACAAAGTGAGAAAAAGACAAATGTTCTAGTGAAGACTAGTTTATAATTTCTTTAGATTGAACAATAGACTATCTTTTCCTTCACTCAGTGCATTAACATCTCAACTATATGCCAGGCACCATGTTTAGCACTAGGCAAGTAAACATAAAAGACCTGGTCTTTTTAAAAGCATACAGAAAGAAAGGCATACATACCTGATTACAATGCCAAAATTAGGAAATAGAGAAGGTGGTATAACACACACAGCAATTACAAAGGAGAAACTATATGTCTACCAGGGGATTCAAAGACAGCTTCAACAGGTAAGCCCGGGTGGCTCAGTCGATTAATCATCCGACTCTTGATTTCAGCTCAGGTCATGATCTTGGGGTCCTGAGACTAAGCCCCACGTAGGGGGGGGGTCCGAGCTCAGCAGGGAGTCTGCTTGAAGATTCCCTCTCCCTGTACCCCTTCCCCACCTTGTGTGTCCACACATGCTCTCTCTCTCCCTAAAATAAATAAACCTCTAAAAACAAAACAAAACAAAGACAGCTTTACCAAGAGATGACACTGCACAAAGATATGAAAGATGAACAGAAGTTCTTTGCCAAGTGGATAAGAGAGGTAAAGGTGATGCAGAAAAACAAACAGTACGAGCCAAGCAATGAAGTGAGAGCATGGTGTGCTTGAAGAACTACAAAGAGCTCAGCATAAAGTGAGAAGGATGAAGAGTCAGAAATGAAAGTAGATGGGCAGGTGCTGGCCAGATTATTAAGTATGAAGTTAATACACTAAGATGTTTAAAAATCTTGTAGGCAAATGGAAGGTACTAGAAAACCAAATGGAAGGATGCCACATGAATGAAAACGTAGGAAGATCATCCTAGGGTAAATCTGGAAGATGCCCTATAAGGAGGAGATGCGGTTTGGGAAAAAGCAACAGCAGCTATGACAAACACTGGAGACAGTAAGACCGGGAAGAGACTTCTGGAAAGCAGGTAACAAATGTTATTATGAGAGAGATTTTATGGTGTTGAATTGACTGAATTTGGTAAAACTTGATGTGGGCCACGTTAAGAAGGAGAAATTTATGACAATTTAGATTTTTGATGACTAAGTAAAAAGTAGTACCATTCATGGGTTTGGGGAAGAAAACAAGGAAACAAAGAATTCATTGTATACATTTAGTTTCAGGTGCCATTAAGATGTCCAGGTGGTAAAGTGGTAAAAAACAACAACAAAACCCTGGACATAAAGGTCTGCACTTGCAAAGATCTGGGCTAGGCAGATAAATTTCAGTTATCAGTATATGGGTCTTAACAGAGACTGTGGGTACAGATAAGATTGCTCAGAAAGAATTATCAGTCTGAAATCAGATCCCAGAACACAGGACTGGAGAACACCAACATTTAAAGTGCTGGCAGAGACAGACGTCTCTGCACAGGAGACTGAGATGCATCACCAGACAGCCAGGTGAGAGTGGCATCAAGGATTAAAATGCTTTCAAGCTCAGGTGCCTGGGTGGCTCAGTCAGTTAAGTGTCTGCCTTCGGCTCAGGTCACGATCCCAGGCTCCTGGGATCGAGTCCCATATGGGGAGCCTGCTTCACCTTCTGCCCCTCCCCCCACTCATGGGCTCGCTCTCTCTCTCTCTCTCTCTCTCTCTCTCAAAAGTAAATAAAATCTTTAAAAAAATGCTTTCAAGCTCAACAGCTTAAATTGTTATAAGAAAGGGAAGGCAAAAGAATTAGGGCAATAATGTGCCTATGGGATCGGGCAGGGAGAGGGTCTTGATGACTCTGGCCAAGAATGACTTCACTGAAGTGGAGAAATCAACCTGCATGGACTGAGAAGCAACCAGAAAACCAAGAAGTAAAGACAGTAAATGGAGATTTGTTGTTGTTGTTATTCTAGAAATTTAGCTATGAAAAGAATGTAAGCAATAGAGCAGGAGCTAAAAGGGAAAGGGTAAGATAATTTTTTCCCCTTTGACATATTGGGAAGAATTTTCATGTTTCCATGCCAATTCAATGAAGAGGAGGAAGGGGAAGAAATGAAGAGGGAGAAGGAAAAGGAAGTTCCAGAACAATAACAGATAACTGATGCTGTAAGAGGCCCGAAAGTAGGGCAAGAAAACAGAATTCAAAGTATAGTCAGATTGCTATTAATGACAGTACAGCTTCCACTAATAAATAAAATCATTCAAAGAAAGTAAGATTGACAACTGAAATGTGGAAGTATTACAAGCAGCTGCTCAAACCTTCCTTTATAAAATCAAGATGCCAATAAGTTCAAGATGTAATTCTATATAATTTGGTTATACAGGTAATACTTGGTCAATAATAGTTGTTTTGTTTACTCACGGGGCTTGAGTACGAGTAGTATATTCTTTGAATTCACTGTCATGAATTGTGAAATAAGGTCGGAAGTCGCTGAAGTACTTTAATGGAGAAATACAGCTGTGGAGTAAGAAGAACATTTAAAACAAAGGACAAAAAATTAAAGGCCCTACTCAATAACTATAAAACATCAATACACACAGTATACCCACAATGGCATTATTTATTTATTTATTTCAATAAAGAGCAAACTCATTTTAGGAAACCAGAAAGACAAATGGAAATGCATAATCATGTGGAATGGTGTGCTGAAAGCACGCTGGACTTGGGGCAGAAGATGGGGTGAAGTGCTGGCACTCTCACTTTCTTGTTATGTATCTTTTACAAGACTCTGACCATTCATGCAGCCCATATTTGTCAGGTGCCAGCTGAGCGAATGAATGTTTGTTGCTCAGAAAAACCGAAACACGGTTCTAGCCCTTGTGGAGGCTGAATTAATTTTCTCATCCATGAAACGGTACTATAATGAGCCCAGCCTTCTTATAAGGAAGGGGGTTGTGTGGGTCAACGCAACGAGTGTGCAAACCTATCCCAGATGGAAAAATGCTGCAATCATCACCGTCAGGAACCAAACATACTCACTTAGTAAGTGCCAATACAGTCTCTGATGACTCTGATGGTGATGGTGCCATGACCACGAGGGGCTCCCCCAACAGGACCAGCTCCCAAAGCATCTGACTATGAAGGAAAACCGGGCAGAAACACCTGAAAGGTATTTATACAGAAGTGTTATTTATCCAACTCTGTTTTTTTAAGTTCTTAGATGATCGTTCTAAAAACTTCATACTGATATAAATTCTTCCAGCTATTTCTACCTCGTTGTGACATACAAATTCTTTAGAATATGGTGATGTATAAGTCCCTTTTATCCATATAAAAACATACCAATGTGACTCATTCGAATTTAGAAAATTAAATGCAATATACTGACATATAAAATGGCTAACATATAATAAAAACATAAAATAGCTATTAAATTGTACCATATGGTAGACCTATTTCATCAATATTGCTTTCTTACATTTGAATTTCTATTCTAAATATTTTAAAGAAAACAAGAAAAATTAATTTTCCAAAGGATGTTTACTGGATGTACTTAATTTAAAAGCTAATGCTTGGGATGCCTGGGTGGTTCAGTCATTAAGCGTCTGCCTTCGGCTCAGGTCATGATCCCAGCGTCCTGGGATCGAGTCCCACATCAGGCTCCCTGCTCAGCAGGGAGTCTGCTTCTCCCTCTCCCTCTGCCCCTTCCCCTGCTCATGCTCCCTCTCTCTCTTTCAAGTAAATAAATAAAATCTTAAAAAAAAAATAAAATAAAAGCTAATGCTTTCAAGATTAAAAAATGATGAAAACAAATCACAAGGGGGAGATCTAATGCCAAACAACAGAATGATTTCCTGGGCAGATCCTTCCCTTACAGAAATGCTCTGTATTTTTATAGTAGCCCTGGAATTAGTCTGGTACATTACTTAGCCTCAGACATTTGGTAATATACTTATTTAGTAATTTCCTCCTGTTAGGGTAACGATTTTTCCTAGCAGGTTAGAGAATATCTACTTATAAAAATCATAACCAATCTTCCTAGCTGAAAACATATACACACACAAGAAAGAGAGAGGAAGGAAGAAAGGAAGGAAGGAAGAAAGAACACGTAAATGCAAAAACATAAAACAGATTTGTGAAATGGAAATTAGGGAGTTAATTTTAACAATTCAAAAGCAAGAAAACAAATGTGAAGGAAGTGCAAGAAAAAAACAAAAACAAAACAATATAAACAGTTCAAGGATAAGGCAAAGGAACTCCTCCTCCTCTTTCTTTCCTAAATGATTCAATTCTAAAGCAGAACATGGTGCATGGTAGGCATCTCTGCCAGGAGGGAAAGAAGACATGGTTGGCTGAGAGAGGGGTGTGAGGACCTGTGTGAGATATCCACATGGAGGAGGTAGCTTCCTGGGGGGCTGTTGGAACCCAAATGTGGTAAAGAAGGTGTACATGTGTGGAGGTGATCTGGTTTGGGGTGACAGAGGGCAAGAAGTATGAGAGGCCTGGAGGGGCAGCCTGGTGTGGAGTGTCAGAGCCAGAGTGTATTGAAGCTGTCCATGGTGGGACATAAGAGCAGGGGAAATAGGGTGTTCACATGGAGAGGTGGCCTGGAAAGAGGTGTAGGAGCACAGTAGGGTAAGGAGGGCATTCCTGTGGGGGGTTAGTCTAGCATTGGGAGCCAGAGCACAAGCGAAGTAAGGATGGCACCCATATGGAGAGGGGGCCTAATGTATAATATAGAAGCCTAAATGGGGTAGGAGGGTAACCACATGGGGTCAGTGTAGCATGGAGTAGAACCTGAGAAAGTTAAGGAAGGTATCCATGAAGAAGGGCAGCTGGGTATGGAGTGTCAAAGCCCAAAAGGGGTAAGAAAGTCATTTGCACAGAGGAGAGGATTTAAGCAGAGATGAGAGACTGGTTACTAACAGGGACTGATCAAATAAATTAATTAAGGATAATAGGAGGTAGTTTCTCAGAAAGAAATACAAATACAGAAAGGGAGAAAACTAGAATGAACCCTGTCTTGTAGGACTGGAATTGGGGGTAGTGGCATGACTTTATGGTTTTTAATATATATGTATATACAAATATATAGCAAAAAGTGTATGTGTGTATATATATATATATATACATATATATATATATATATGAGTATGTATGTATGCATATCCCTTTACAAATATGTATATACTCTATACTCCCTAGCTCTGTCCACTGAGAGGGCCTAAAATCAATGATATCCCAATAGCAATGAGCACAAGTAGTGCCCAGATCTTGGCTTCTGAATCCTATTCTCCATTAAAAAAAAAAGCCAAGGCTTTTTGGAGAAATGGCCAGTTCCAGGGCTAGAGAAGGAAAAATATAAGATAATTTTAAAACCCAAGAGAACTGAAAACATATGTCCATACAAAGGCTTATATACAAATATTCATAGTAGCATTACACATAATAGCTAAAAAGTAAAAACCATCTGAATGTCCTTCAGTGAATTAATGGATAAACAAAATGGGGTATATCCACACAATGGAACATAATAAAATGAAGTAATGACTCATGCTACCACATGTATAAACCATGAAAATGATATGCTAAGTATAAGAAAGTAGACACAAAAAGCCACATAATTTATGATTCTATTTATATGGTATGGCCAGAATAGGCAAATCTATAGCGATATAAAGTAGATTAGTGACTCCCAGGTGCTGGGGAGGAAAGAAGAAATGGGGAATAAATGCCACTAGGAACAGGGTTACTTTTTGAAGTGATTAAATGTTTTAGAACTAGAGAGTATTTATGCACAACTTTGTGAACTGTATACTTTGAAAGAATGGATATTATGGTATGTGAATATCAATTTTTTTTAATTAAAAAAGAAAAGCCTGGAACATCTTACACAAGAAAACAAGGAAGTCTTTAAAGAATGACAAGAGTATTTTAAAAAAAACAAAAACAAAAACAGAGGCCAACTTGAAGTGAGACAAGTCTCATTGGCCAAATTGGGGACAAGTGAAACATCAAATGAGAATAATAAGACTTTAATAACCTGTTGAATAAAACAGGAAACCAACAGTCCATACAGATATACACAGTATGATGTTTTGAAATATTTCTACAAATTGTTTGATACTTCCTTTAAAACATGGAGCCTAATTCTCCCCCGCACCCTTAGCTGTAGGCTAGATTAATGGCTTACATGTAATGAACAGAATAAGGACTGTGCAACCTAGAAGGTTGGGTCATAAAAGACATAGTGACTTCAGTCTTGTCTCAGATCACCTCTGAATACTGTGGGAACATTCAAGCTGCCCTATGGGCAGGTCCACATGACTAGAAATGAGGCCTCCTGATAACAACCACAAGGAACTGTGACCTCCAGCCAGCAGCCAAGTAAGTAAGCCTTTTTGGGAAACAGATCCTCCAGCCCCAGTCAAGACCCTCATGCCCCACTTGTCCAACTGACTAAAACTGACTGATACCCTGACTCCAACTTCGTAAGAGATCTAGAGCTAGAACCATCTAGCTAAGACGTTCCCAGATTCCTAACCCTCAGAAACTGTGTGAAGTAATATCTGTTCTTTCAAATATTCTCTCAAAGTATTGGGGTAATTTTTTTTTTTAAAGATTTTATTTATTTGACAGAGAGAGACACAGCGAGAGAGGGAACACAAGCAGGGGGAGTGGGAGAGAGAGAAGCAGGCCTCCCGCAGAGCAGGGAGCCCGATGCAGGGCTCGATCCCAGAACCCTGGGATCATGACCTGAGCCGAAGGCAGACGCTTAACGACTGAGCCACCCAGGCACCCCAGTATTGGGGTAATTTATTACACAGCAATAAATAACTCATATACATAGTTTCAAAGTGCCTCCCCACAAAATACTTAATCACAAAAGGAAAACAAGTAGTTTATCATTGAGAAGCTTGGAGAATACCACAAAGTGAACATCTTCAGTAACAAGGCAAGCTACCTCCCTGCCAAAGACACAGAGCTTGAGTAAATCCCAAACAAACCTAAACTGAGGGATTTCCTGCAAAATAACTGTCTTGTAATCCACAAGAAGCTCAGGTGTGTGAAAGAAGACTGAGGATCTATTCCACACTGAAGGAGAGAGACTGAAGAAGCATGACAAGTAAATGCAACAGATAATTCTGAACTAGATGGTCTGTGACAACTGGTGACATCTGAATTAAATGGTATTAATTTATCAATGTTAATTTCCCAATTTTGATGACTGCATTGTGCCTTTATTTGTAGGAGAGAGACACTGAAGTATTCAGAGATGATGAGACATCAGGTCTCCAACTATCAGGTGGTACAAGGAAAAAGTTTTCTGTACCATACTTACTCTTTTTCTGTAAATTAGTGATTGTTTCAAATTTTTATATATATAATTACATATAATATGCATACATACACATATACATTTATATATATATTTATGTACATAAAATTTTTAAACAATCACAAATTTATAGAAAAAGTGGCAAGTGTGCATAAGTATATATTTAATACTGGGGTGCCCTTCAGGCATTAAAGCTGCAAATTGCTTTTTCTCACCAGTATTATAATATATAATCAGTAAGGGTATAAAGAGACACCAAGTACAGTTACAAGACAAAGCATTCTCTGAAACCCCTGTATTACTTTAGAAATATTTGTTACAAAAATTAGTTTTATTGGGGAGGTAAGTATTAAATATTCAAGAAAGGAATCCTATCTCCAGTTCTAACTTTAATAAATATTGGTGATAGGCATCTAATTACCTGCAGTATAAAATTACTAAAATGAGGGTAGGGAAATTATAGGGTATTTTTTTAGCACTACTCTCATATCCCCATTCTGGAGTGCTATGCTTTATGCTAAGCTCCACTGCCGCCCCCTCAAAAGAGTCATTCCCTGGAAAAATTAGAAACTTACTCCAAATAAATAAATAGATGAATAAATAGATACATATATAAATAGATAACTAGACAAGTAAATAACTAAAGGTTTCAAACTTTTCCAAAGACATAGCATGTTGTTATAATCTTAAAAGCTAAAAGAAACTGGGGCACCTGGGTGGCTCAGTCGGTTAAGCGTCTGCCTTCGGCTCAGGTCATGATCCCAGGGTCCTGGGATCGAGTCCCGCGTCAGGCTCCCTGCTCAGTGGAGAGCCTGCTTCTCCCTCTCCCTGCCGCTCTGCCTATCTGTGCTCGCTCTCTATGTCTCTGTCAAATAAATAAATAAAATCTTAAAAAAAAACAACAACCTACAAGAAACCAACACGTATCAATGAGTATCAGACACATTTTATGTAGCAAGAGACTTTTACAGTCTTTGAAACACAGACTCATAGCTGTTATCCACTCTGCCAATGGGGCAGAAAGCCAAGATGGCTTCATTATCAAGAAGGGGGCAAGGAGGAACATGATGACACATAACTGATATGCCTCTTGCCGTGTGAGGAACCAACAGCAAGTATCATCAGGTAAAACGTCCTGGACTCTAGGCAAGAGAATGTGTTTCTTTCAACAAAAAGCTGTCCCTCAATTGTAAGCCCAACTTAAAAACTGAATGAGATGGGGCGCCTGGGTGGCTCAGATGGTTGAGCATCTGCTTTCGGCTCAGGTCATGATCCCAGGGTCCCGGGATCGAGCCCCACATCGGGCTCCTGGCTCAGCAGGGAGCCTGCTTCTCCCTCTCCCTCTGCCTCTCCCCCTGCTCATGCTCTCTCTCTGTATCTCTGTGTCTCAAATGAATTAAAAAAAAAAAAAAATCTTTAAAAAAAAAAAACTGAATGAGAAGACTGTGTGATCAAGAGAGCTGACACCGAAGTCAGGGTCCATGGACCAGTGGTAGCTTAACAAGACTTGACGTGGTACAAGGAGGGAGACAAGCCCCCACGCTCAACTGCATTTCTGCCACTCAGCTTCAAACATCTTTCCAGGTCTCAGTCCTTTCCTCTCAAGCTCACTGTTGGCATAAAAATATCACCTTCAATATAAGTGATAAACATTTAAACTTTTATTCACACGAAAAATGTACAATGTAAGCTCTCCACACACAAAATGAAGAGTGCTGTCACTAATCTGAGGGTCAGATATTAAATGCTTGGCACAGCACTATCTGTGTGAGCCTATTATTGTCCGACTTTCAGTTTTTTCACCTCCTGAGCAACAAGAATGAAAAAAAACAACAAATTCACTTGTTCCACTTTTTAAAAGATTTTATTTATTTGAGAGAGAGAGCGTGCATGTGTGCATGCGAGAGTGAGGGGGAGGAGCAGAGGGAAAAGGAGGGAGAGAATCTCAAGCAGACTCCTTGCTGAGCGCAGAGCTGGACACCGGGCTCAATCTCACGACCCTGACTGAGATCATGACCTGAGCGGGAGCCATCCAGGTACCCCTCACTTGTCCTACTTTAAAAACAAGAAGATGTCATTCATAATCAGGAGAAAAGACACATGCTAATAAAAAGTGTTAGTGGTAGGAATAATTAATTACCACAAAAGCACAGATAACTGATAATAAACTGAAAAGCATTAAGATTTGGACCCAGCAGTTCAAAAGAAAACATGTCTAGTAATCAAATTCTATATTAACTTATGCATATTATTTAATTTATTCCTAAATGAACTAAGTATCAAAAGTATAAATAGTAGGGGCGCCTGGGTGGCTCAGACAGTTAAAGGGACTGACTCTTGGTTTCAGCTCAGGTCATGATCTCAGGGTCCTAAGATAGGGCCCTATGTGGTGCTCTACGACACTCGTGGAGCTGGCTTAAGATTCTCTCTCTCCCTCCCCCTCTGCCCCCTTCCACCCACTCCCGTGCAGGTGCGCGCTCTCTCTCTCTCTCTAAAAAAAAAAAGGTATAAATAGTATGCATCCTTCTTTGTATATTTTTCCTGTGATAACTATTCATTTATCTGGGGGACGTTCACTCTCCCTTTTCATTCTAAGAATGCTACAATATCTAATTTTTAAAAGAAAGTCATTTGTTTTTAAGTAAGATTTATAATTTACATACAGTAAAATTCACACTTAACAAAGACTTAGAACACTTCCATCACTCCAAAATTTCCTTCATCCTGTTTGTAGGTGACTTCCCTCTCCCACCCCCAGGCAACCACTGATCTGATGTCTGCCTCTTTTCCAGAATATCATATAAATGGAATTACTCAGTAAGTAGCTCTCTAAAATATGGCTCCTTTCACTAAGCATAATGCTTCTGAGTCACCCATGTTGCTGACTGTATCAATAGTGCACTTTTTTTAAATTGCTAAGTGGTACTCCATGCATATGCATGGATCACAATTTGTTTATCCATTTACCAGTTTACGGACCTTTGCATTGTTTCCAGTTTTAGGCTGCTATGAATAGAGCTGCTATAAACATTTGCATACAGGTCCTTGTGTGGATATGTGCTTTCATATTTATTGGGGTATATTCCTAGAAGTGGGATTGTGGGCTATACTAGGGCCAAGTGTATAAAACAAATCAAGCATATAAAACAAATCACTCTTTGAAGCAATAGTCCATGCAGTTTAAAGGTCACACGCACACAAAAATCAAACCAAAAAACCCATTCTAAGAATTTTACATGACTCCCGATTGCAATGTATTACTATTTAATAACTGCTCGGCAACAGCAGTGGTTTCTCAAGCTGGGTTACACATCAGAACCACCTAGGAGCTGGAAGTTGGGCACCAGTCCAGAGATTTCTATATAGTTGCTCTGGGTAAGGCACAGGCACTGGTACATTTCCTTTTCTAAGTGTTAGATTCCTTCTCCCTTTTTTTATTTTGCATTTTGAAAAGTTTCAAACATACAGAAAAATAAAGACAATAGTGTAAGAACCCCCATTTATATATCATCTGGAGTTGAAAATATTTTATCATTTTTACTTCGTTAATTTTTTTCTTACTGAAGTAATATAAGAGTCTTAGTTTCTACCAACTGAACTAGCCAGGCACTTCTGAAGTATTTTAAAATAAAATACAAACCTCATGACATTTCATCTCAAAATACTTAAAAATACATCTCTAAAAAGTAAGTCCATTTTCTTACATGATTACAACAGCATTCTCACACCAAACAAAAAATAATTTGTTTCTACCATGTAATACCCAATCCATACCCAAATTTCCCTGTCAAAGCTCATAATATATAGTCAGGGATGAACCATTGATTTATAATAATATGTGAAACATAATGACTATTTTCTTCCAGTTTTTTTCCCCTCCTTTTTTTTCTTCCTGTTTTTTCCACATTTAAGAACATTCATTTCCTAAAGAAATTTAAAACAATATCACAGGGGCGCCTGGGTGGCTCAGTCGTTAAGCGTCTGCCTTCAGCTCAGGTCATGATCCCAGGGTCCCGGGATTGAGCCCCGCATCGGGCTCCCTGCTCGGCGGGAAGCCTGCTTCTCCCTCTCCCACTCCCCCTGCTTATGTTCCCTCTCTCACTGTCTCTCTGTCAAATAAATAAATAAATTCTTTAAAACAATATCACAAAGCAAAAGAGTAAAGGCAGTTAATAAAATTTACCTGAAAAGATCCACCTCATGAACAGTAGGTAAAATAACAGATATATGTGTGTCTGCCTGAGATAAAAAAGAAAAAATACAGATGTCACTAAAATTTACAGAAATTGATTTTTTATATATCTATCTTGTGATCAATAAACTATGTTGCCCTATCTTTTAAGATTCTCTTCCTCCAGAAGGAGCCACAAAGAGAATGGGTCTTACCAATCTCCCCTAACACAGAAGATCAAGGACGACAGATATCTTGGATAAAGCATTAACCTAATAGGCAGATGTTAGATTAATTCATGACTGCATGAAATACTACCATAACATAACAGGCAAAATTAGTTTTCCTACTGCTTTCCATTTTAATTCAATTCAAACAATGGGAGTGCAAATACACCAGTTAAAATAGTTCAAATAAAAACTTCAACCCCACCCATGAACAGATGTAGCTTTGGTGGAAATGAAAGACAATCATAACTACAGAATCCTTTTGACTGCGTTTCCTACAAAGAAAAGTCTGTTGACCACTCTTCTAAGAAATTAAGAGGTTTTATGTATTTTCCCCTAGTCTTCACAGCTACATTATAAATTCTGAGTTCTCTAGTCTCTACCACATAACAAGAAAAACAATCTGAGAAACATTAGAAAGTTTATTATCAATTCATTACAAAATTATTTAATGGGGTATTTCAGTAATATTCAGAAATATATCATAAACCCAAGAAACTCTGCATTTGCTAGTTTAAGAATTCGGTTAAAAAGACTATATATGCTGGATTATTCTACCACAGTACTACACTACCTGCTGAGTTAACTGTGCTATTTGAGTTGTCCCAGGCTTGTCATGACATGTGGGAATCCGTACCTTAAAGAGAAAGAGAAGAAATTAACTTTGGCTACAAAAGAATGTCTTTTATATAATTTGTGAGTCCCATTACAAAAAGGATCAGAAACACTCTTACCACTAAAAATGTGCACTCAGCAAGGCTAAAAAGCCACAAAAACAAAGTATTTACATCAGATTTAAAAACTACAGTCTCATTTATCTTTAGTGACAGCAGAAGGTAAGTGAACCAAGGTTTCTCTATTCCCATACACGTGGAAATCACTAACCCACTGAGAAGCAAATGTGCTGGAAAACAGAAAAAGGGCATCAGCTTCATACTGCTTCCTGTTTATTGTTCCAATCTTTGCTTCATTAATACACACACGCCCAAACACACCCTCTCAAGCTTGACAAACTATGGGATAAATCTAACAGGAAACCATGAGAACTTTCAACCCAGAACTACGAGTACTATTTTGATGATCTCCCAGGGAAAAAAACAGAACACATTCTACAGAAATGAGTACATCTAAAAACAGAGCATTGCCAAAAATAAGTCCAACTTGAAAATGAATTGCAAAAGCATTTAGAGAACATTCACACAAAGCCTGCAAGCAAAATGTTAACTCATTAAGGAAAAGAAAGGAAAGGAAAAGAAAAGAAAGGAAAAGTGAATAGAGCACAATACCCTGGGATGGACATGTTTGGTCTGACATCACACATTAAGATCATTTAAACCTAAGACCCAATGACTTTCCTAATTTCTTTTAATTTTTACTAATTCATACTCAATTCTACAAAATATTCCACCCATCTCTGGAGGGCCACAGAGTTGCAGAAGTCTAGAAGGTGGCATTTACGTTCACATGTATTATGTAAGAACGACACCTCTGTGCAAACTCTACAGGATGAAATGGGACACGTGGCCCCTGGAGTTGTGTGACTAATGGCTCTGTGCAGCAGGAGGAACTGTGATATCTCTGTAACTCCTCACATACAAGTGAAAGCAGTAATGGGACTGGACATCATCAGGAAGTTAAAAAGTAAAACTCATCTATGAACTTCCTAGAGTTCCTTAGAAAAGGAGACAAATGAAATAAAAGGTATTACCTTCATTACAACCCCCATAATAGGCAGGTGTAATGTCTTCCCTGGCACTGGGGCAGGCCATCGGTCAACATCATTACAAGCTGAAAAAATAAAATATTTCCTTATTATAAGTTCAAATATTAAAATATGAAAAATAAAACATTAGAAATTAGAACTCCACTTTCTATACAGCAGGACAAATATACTAGAAAGGTGGAAGATAAAAGGTAAAAGAAAAGTTGAAAGTAGTGAAAATATCTTACATTTCCCAGAAATATACCTGTATTCTAGGATATAAACTGGTTCATAAATTTTTTGAAAGCAACAAAATGATAGGTTTAAAAGGAGTTTTCCTATTCACTTATTACTAGTAAAATTAGCTACAAAAGCATACCACCTGGTAGAGGCCTCTGTACTGACATAAAGATTTCTGTTTAAATAGTACTCTGAGAAGCAGAGCTGCCAACTCCATATTTGTTTATTATTACCCTAATAAATAGGCATCATCTATGTTGCAAAAGGAGATAATAAAAGATACGGTCTTTGGTGTTCGTAGGTAAAGGTGCAGAAGAGTTTTACATCTCTCTCCTACCATATAGCCCTTAAAATTCTTAACTAATTTTTTTTAGAAAGTCAACTTTATACTTATCAGCCATTTCCAGTAAAATTTTTAAAACTCCTTCTTAAAGGTATCTAACTCACACAAAGTTTAACTTACCTGCTTCCAAATAAGGTTCACTCTTTTCAAAATATTCTGGTGCTATCTGTTTGAGCACAGTGTGAAAAAAATGAATATAAGGTAGTTTGCTGATCAAAACCAAGGACTGGAGAGAAAAAAGAAATATGTCTTTTTATTTTCCTAATGATTATAACTTAAACTTGTCATTTCTTACATAATCAATTATTAACAAGCTAAATTCAGCAAAAAGTGTGGATTTTGAAATAAAGCTTTTGCAGTAGATGGTTAAAAGAAAAACTACATAAAACTACAGTTGCAGAATGCAAAAAAGTTTCACTTTATTACAGCTTAAGAGCATAAAGGCATAGCATAGTCACAAATTCTCCTGCTCTTCAGGAAAAAGAATTTCCTATCAGTAGACAAATGTCATGGATAATTTCCAAGGCCTCGCTACTATTGTCATTAGCAAAACAGTATCAGGAATTAGCCAGATGAACTCTTTCTAATACAGAAAGAGCAAATTATGATGCTCTTTCAAACTAAGACCTATGACTGTTGTATTTTAGTTTTCAATAGTGATAGCCACATACTTAGAAACTGTGACTTGGGGTGCCTGGGTGGCTCTGTCAGTTAAGCATCCAACTCTTGATTTCAGCTCAGGTCCTGATCTCAGGGTCCTGGGATTGAGCCCCGCATCAGGTTCTGCGCTCAGCATGGAGTCTGCTTGTCCTTCTCCCTCTGCTTCTCCCCTACTGCATGCTCCCCCGCCCCCGGCTCTCATAAATAAATTAATTAATTAAATCTAAAAAAAAAAAGAAATTGTGACTTTATAGTTGGATCACTTCAGATAAGGATTATACCAATCTTTTTTAATCTATTTTTCTTGAAAACTACTTTTTACTTTTCCATCCAATATCAAGTAGTAGTCAAGGCACATTCTAGTTACAAAAGGTAAAGGCGTGTTCCTATTAGTTGGGATTAAATCTGAACCAATATTTTTTAAGATGGTGATTAGAAAATTTATTAAAAGTTTATTTATTTAAGTAATCTCTACACCCAACATGGGGCTTGAACTAATAACCCCAAGATCAGGAGTTGTGTGCTCTTCTGACTGAGCCAGCCAGGTGCCCCTAATTTTTTTTTAAGAAAATAAAATGATTGTACATTTAGAGTGGAAACAGTAATGACTAAGATGTTGCTAAAGTATATTTACTGACTCTTATCGGTTTAAAAAAGATACTGCAGGCTTTTATTAGTTGTAACAATACTACCATCATCTGTTTATCCTTTCCCTTATTACAAAATGTGAAAATTAAGCAGATTCTTCTGGCTTTTGATAGTTTCAAACAATATCTATAATTTACTGACAGGAATGTAGCACAGAGATAGCAGAAAGGCAAAATTCAACACTAGTTAAAAATCTAGGGATAGGGTGCCTGGGTGGCTCAGTTCATTAAGCGACTGTCTTCAGCTCAGGTCATGATCCTGGAGTCCCAGGATCAAGTCCTGCATCGGGCTTCCTGCTCAGCAGGAAGTCTGCTTCTCCCTCTGACCCTCCCCCCTCTCATGCTCTCTCTCTCTAATAAATAAATAAATCTTTTAAAAAAAAGGAAATCTAGGGACAGGTGTCTAGAATCTAAAAACACAAAAATAAAATGTAAGTTGTAGTATGTTTAAAGAAAAAGTATCAAAGACTTTAAAGACTATTCATCCTTACAGTTTCTATTTTTCTAGCCACAATATAAAAATATTTTCCCTTAGTGTATAAGAAATTTACCTTCTGGAAGTAGCCTCTTTTTAGACTTTTATCTCGAACTTGTCGGAAATACACATATCCGTAAAAATAAGCAGGATCCTTCTATGAAAGAAGTGACAAATAAAAAAAAAATACATATTGCCATGCTTTATTATTATCATCATGCTCCTTTTTAAACCTAAACTGAAATATGAGGTATACACAAAGAGCTTGTTATGCTTTTCCACCAACACAAATAATCATGACAGTAACTGGCAGATATAAACCTGCTAGCTTGCCCAGTGGGGAAATAATTATACCTAAAGTACTGAAGTCAGATTTTTCCCACTATAATTTACTCAGCTTGTGTTCTTTATTCATATTTGTACTAGTTAATGGAAGTCAGGAAACAAAATTCTGTTTCCCCCAATGCTGTATATATATATATATATATTTTAACTGTGCCTACAAGTATGAGTTAGGGGTCAGTCTTAATAAAATGAGGTATCCTAATGTAAAATTTCAAGAGAGAGAGAAAAAGGACTTAAGTGCCTATCTGAATCTTACAAAGCCAGTTCTATTTTTACCTAATAAAAATGAAACATTGAAATGTTTATCAAAATATAATTTGAAAGTGACTACATTCCAAAAAACATAAAAAGTTTTTGTATCCTAATGAAATAAACTTTGACCCAGTTCCTAATTGGATTGTTACTCTTTGCTCAAATATTTATTGACCACCTACTTTGAACAAGGCATTGTGTTAGAGAAGTTAAAAGATGCTTCAGATACAGTTCCTGAAGGAGCTCATAATCTAAAGAGGGATAAAAACAAAGCTCCAGGCGGGTATATAGAAAGCCCAAAGTGTTAAAAGGAGGCCAAGAGGGAAGAGATTACCTCTGTCTATGGGGATCAGTAAAGATTTCATGGAGGCAGCTGTTTTTAAATTGGGCATTGAAGGATGGATATGATTTAAACAAAGACAAAGACATTCCAAGTTTAGAGAGCCAGGAGTTTGAGCAAAAACAAGGAGAGACAGAAAAATACAAGCCACCTCAGGAAAAAGCACATAGTTCAGTTTGGCTAAAATATGGCATCTGTATAGAAAGGAGATAAAGTTGGAAATTGGAAAGGTAAAGGTCTTAATCTGGAAGGCCCAAAAGGTGAGGATGAGGAAATAGTACTACCATTAGCTCTTTATTCATTAAGCAACATAGTCATTTTATATTTATTTTTATATAATATATATGTATACTTTAGCTAGCAACATTGTGTAAAATACATTACATCAAAAAAAACCCACAAAAGATGAGATATCTTTGGGCAAATTTCTTATCCTCAACAGCCCTCAATTCCCTTATTTGCACAAGGAACTCTCTCAGAACACTGTAAGGAGGATTAATGAGATAACACATGCTTATTAATACAGTGCCTGGAACATAACAAGCTCCAATAAATAGTAGCTATTATTAACAGTTGAAAGAATATGTCAATACCAATATCAAAAGGTCGTGGAAAGGAGTAGATGGCTATAAAACATTTCGAAGGTAATATCTTTGCTAACTGGGAGAGGGTTCCTGTCATTAATGGAACCAGGGAGGTTAACTGTAAATGCTGATTTCAGGCAAATGATGTTATACTGGATGTGCTGAAAGGACATCCAGATGGAAATGTTCCTCATGCAGTTAGAGATGGAAATGTGGAATACGAAACAGAGACCTACCTCTGAAATCATCTGAATTACTAAAATTGTCTTTAATAAATAATAACTGTAAAACAAACTCATTAAAAAAATCAAAATGAGACAACTATAATTCTATCATAAAGTAGGGAATCTTCAACTTCAGTGATATTTACTGGTATGGTACCACCCCAACTCCACATCTAAACAAAGAGTTATTAAAAATTGAAGGAAAATCACCTCAACATTCTAATCAATTTCTATACTTCAAAACAGCATTATGTGTTTCAAGAACAGTAACTTTATAAAGTCCGTTTCTTTCACATGCTGAATCCTTATAAAATGGACTCACTTAGGAAATCGAGCAGTGTAATATAGTAATAAGACAAAACCAAAATATTTCTGAATGCTGTAAGAGGTAGCTGAGTTCTAAAGTTTCCTCTCACATGGACATTTTTCTATTACCACTTTTCCAACCTTTAAGTAAACTGGTAAATCTTTGTCATAATGATCCAGGAGACAATGCAGTGACACTCTCCTCCCAGAAGATTGTCGAAATCTAAAACAAAACTGGGTATCTCCAAGACAACCTAATGAAAACAAAAATGAAAGTAATTAAGAATAGCATAGTATAACATTTCTTTATCCAGATTCATCAAATGTTAGAGCCAAAAAGGTCCTATGAATTGTTTAAACCCATTTTATCATGTTTTAGAGAAAAATAGGAGATCCTGAGAGTTCGAGTGACTTGTCCAAAGCCATCTTTGCTGGTTAGAGGTAAAGCCATTAGCAAAACACACACCTTAACTCCTAGGTCTCTTTACTATTTTTCCTACTCCTATTTCCCCCATTTAATTAAAAAAATTTTTAAACTGTTTGCATGTAATGTTGACTCACAAACATAATAATGAGAAAAAGAAGCCAAATACAAAAGAACATATACTGTTCAAATCCATTTATACACACACACACACACACACACACACACACACACACACACAGACATATACATCTATTTTTAAGCAGGCAAAACTAAACTACAGAGTTTAGGGATGCATGGTTGGGTGATAAAAGTATAAAGAAAAGCAAGACACGTATCACTAAGAATCAGAATTGTGGTTGCATTTGGAGGAGGTGGGAAATAGTGCTTAGGAGGGGACATGAGGGGGCTTCTAAGGTGCTGACAATGTTCCATTTCTAGACCTTGTATGTGTTTTACATTTCACAATGAGAAGTTTCTTTTAAAAGACATAATATAGCAGAATCAGGAAGTCCCCCAGTAATAGATTCACTATTTTCATCATTTTAATTTAATTTAAAAAGTTTTTGGTTAATAAAGTTTTTAAACATTAATCACTTCTAGCAAACCTCTTAAAACATGTAAACTTTACCTAAACTGTCTGGCAATAATTACAAAAAACCATGAAGAGTCTTAAAAAGTAAAAGACACATTAAGTAGCTTGTCACTGAAATTCTTCCTGGTTATTACATTTAGAACTAATAAGATTAAACTAAGTATGAAATGTGCTCAAGATTTTATTACTTACTATTACACAAAGAAGCACTCATATTTCCTTAGCACATGAAGTTCTTAACAAAGGAAGCAGAAACCTGATATGTTTAAGTTGTTAAAAAGCAACTCTATATAAACCCAAATGTAATCATAGAAATTAATATTTCTTTGGTGGTGGAGGAAAGAAACACAGGGGACTGGATAGGTGAAGTCAGTTTCTTTACTTGTTACAGTAGTTTAAAAATAAGGAAAACACGTGAAACTGAGATAATGGAAAATACTTCTAGCATTGTTTTAGTTCAAGAGATGTATATGCTGGGGCGCCTGGGTGGCTCAGTTGGTTAAGCAACTGCCTTCGGCTCAGGTCATGATCCTGGAGTCCCGGGATCGAGTCCCGCATCAGGCTCCCTGCTCGGCAGGGGGTCTGCTTCTCCCTCTGACCCTCTGACCCTTTTCCCTTTTGTGCTCTCTGTCTCTCATTCTCTCTCTCAAATAAATAAATAAAATCTTAAAAAAAAAAGATGTATATGTTGATGATTCAATTTTTCCCTTAGAAGACATTTAAGTATTGTTTAAAAAAAAAAAAGAGCCGACACGAAAAAACACTCAACATCATTCATCATCAGGGAAATGCAAATCAAAACCACAATATCACCTCACACCTGTCAGAATGGCTAAAATCAAAAACACAAGAAACAACAAGTAATGGTGAGGATGTAGAGAAAAAGGAACCCTCCTACACTGTTGGTGAGAACGCAAACTGGTGCAACCACTGTGGTAAACAGTATGGAGTTCCTCAAAAAATTAAACATAGAACTACCCTACAGCCTAGAAATCACACTACTGGGTATTTACCCAAAGAATACAAAAACACTAATTCAAAAGGATATATGCACCCTTATGTTCACTGCAGCATTATTTATAATAGCCAAATATGGAAGCAGCCCAAGTGTCCATCAACAGATGAATGGATAATGAGGATATGGTGGGTACACACACACACACACACACATACCGCATCTTGCACATGTATATACACACAATGGAATATTACTCAGCCATAAAAAAAGAATGAAATCTTGCCATTTGCAACAACATGGATGGATCTAAAGAGTATAATGCTAAGTGAAATAAGACAGAGAAAGACAAGTACCATACGATTTCACTCATGTGGAATTTAAGAAGCAAAACAAAGGGAAAAAAGAGAGGGAGAGAGACAAATCAAGAAACAGACTATAGAGAACAAACTGATGGTTACCAGAGAGGAGGTGGGTAGAGAGACAGGTGTAATAGGTGATGGGGATTATAGAGTACACTTATGATAAGCAATGAGTAAAGTACAGAATTGTTGAATCACTATATTGTACACCTGCAACTAATACTATGGTGTATGTTAACTGTACTGGAATTAAAATTTAAAACTTAAAATATTTTTTACAAAAGAAAAGAAAGAAAGAAAATTCCACCTAGAAGTATACACTAATTTCTCTGAGACACTTAGTAAGATAGAGCAGGAAAATGCAATGGCTCATAGTAACAATACAGATTTATTTTGATGAGATTGTAGGGTATCAGGATTGCCTTGCCCTTCCTAGATATCATTTTCAGCATGGCAAATGTAAAAAATCTGGTTGCGAATCGATAATGTCTCCTTTCCTATCCTGATAATGGCGAGGTCAAGATGGAGAACAGTCAGGGAGTTGGTATTTCTTTAGTAACCTTCAGTGTGTGAAGAGACAGACCCCTGAAACATAAAACAGGAACCATTTACCTCAGTTGACAAGGCTAACATGGCTAAAGCCTTTTTGACCTGGTGAACTATCTTCCTGACCAATTCTGTACAGCTTGTGGGTACAGCCGGTCAATGGAAAGTCCTCACAGCGTACCCATGATCTGAGAATGGGGTGGGTGGACAGGGATTTACGGCCACGGGAGTTTTATTACTTCCTTTTCACAAAACTCAGCATTCCTTGCATTTTCCAGATGCTATATATCTGTTTTTAAAATCCAAAATTTGGCTCCTAAAGATAAAAGTCACTCAAATACAACAAGATATTGAAACCTAAAAACAAACCAAACAAAATTTGTTAGGAAAGTCACAGGATCTAAAGGTCTGTGTGGATAGCAGGTGGAGGAAATGGAGGATTGGCAAATCATTGCACTGGGAATCCCAAAAGCATTCTTCTTTATCTGTATACCAGAGAGTCTAAATCTTGTTTTACTTTTTTAAAGCGTGCACCATGGAAACAAAACCTAGATTATGATTCTTTCCTAAAGACTGCTCTACGTACCTGGATTTCCTTCCATAACAATAACAGATATTTTGGGAAAAGTTAAATCCACTTCAAAGTTGGCACAGGAATCCCAACATGCATTTCATAAATATATAAGTGAAACAAACTGGATAATCACAACTGAGACTAGCACTCTCAAGTACATATAAAACTCACAGCCTATTGCTGTCTAGATTAATGTTCATCTCCTAAGATGGCAAGATGTCTGTTTTTAAGACCTTTTGTCAATTTTATTTCTAAGTATCCACCATTCTTAAAGTAAAACAAACCCTACTTCATTTGATGTGCAGCTTATAAGGAAGGCATTACAAAACATCTGTAGGTCACTCAAGTGCATAAAATACTAAACAAATTCTGATTTACATGGATTACACTTCTAACAAAAAGGGACACAGGGAGAGACTGACTACAAAACTAAAAATAAACAAGGCTATCCAAACACCATGTAATTAGCTTCTTAGCCTTGAAGATCATGCAGAGAGGTGAAAAAAAGCCATGAAAACCAGCTGTGATCTGAAAGAGAAGTGTTCAGCGTAATCCACCGTGCCTCCAATCACGTAAAATCAGTTCATCCTGTAATGCATTACAACTCAGCTTACTCTGAGTCCTTGAAGTCCAATCCAACACTCACTATATTCAGAACTACATGTGTGGACTTTGTAAGGAAATGAGGAATGATCCTATAGGACCTCTCTATCATTATTTCATTAATAGGAAAACATACTAAGAGATTTCAATAATTCCAGGTTAGAATAAAAGCCCTACTGGGATCTCTCAAAGGCTTTTTTTTTTTTTTTAAACCAAGACACCATTTCTTTTTTACATAATTCCTGAAAGCTGAGTTGCAAATGTATAGGAAAGAACTCTGGAAGCATTTATAAGGTAAGGAGAAAATACTTTAAAAAATAAAATGTCAAATCTCCCAAATCAGGTTAACTAAACTAAAATAACAGGATATTAGAAGTAACCACAAAAGGAAAGGGAACTGGAGTGCCTTTGCTTCATAGGGTTCTAACTGTGTGTGGTCTAAGATGTGGAATGTTCTGGTCACTAGAAGCCTGAAAAGCTGTTTTGAAAGGGAAATATAAGGGGTAACCTGAAAGATTTCAACACTTAGGACCACACAAAGGGAGAGTTTGAAAAAGACCAGCAAAACCAAGCTTAGTAATAATAGCAAACACTTACATGTTGCTTTTTACATGCTAACCACTATTCCAAGTGCTTTACATATATTAACACAAACTATTACAAGTAATTGATGGCCACGCTTCACAACCAGATTCACTCTGTTGTGTATGTGTGTTTTTTTAACTCACTGCTTTAACAGAGTTCTTGGTAAGCTTCCAAATCCTGAACTGAAAGTAAACTACTTACTATAAATCCAAACATACCAATGTTGCTGGTTTTCGATCTCTTCACTATTGCAACAGTTTATTGCTCCTTGATGCAACATAAGTTATTTAAAAGTTGAACCAACTAAAACCAAAAAGACATGACTGACATCATCAAACTAAGAATCGCAATCACCGATTTGTTAGGCTGAAATTGAGTCTGCATTCTAATATTCTATTTCAATCCATTTTCATATATTAAGGTATAACCAATATCCTTAGTATAAAATTCAACAAAAATACCACATGAAAAATAGTTACCTGAATTTGAATCTGGAAAAGACAAATAGCAAATATTGGTTTTCTGAAAAAGAAAACAAAAGCTATATATGCTGACACACACACCAATAAAGACAAATAGAATATAATAGCAGACTATACGGAGCAATATTTTTACTTACTTCTTTATCAGTAAGCTTGGAATGTTGAGGATAAATTACCTGGAAAAAAAAAGAATTAAATCTTGTTAGACAAATATACTGGGTATATATTATAGACATTAGCAGGTACTTCTAGTGCCAGTTGGCTATGGTCAAAAGTTTTAAGAAATAGTTCACAAACTTCAATAATGACACATGGGAGAAGCTGGGAGAACTAAGTGGGATTTACATTGGGAAAAAAAATTTTCTGAGTCAAAGTTACCTCTAAAAGAATGGTGAAATCTTGGTTTATCAAGAATAATTTACCAAATGAATTACTAATAACTTAAAGCTTATTGAGTCTTTTCTTTGGAAACCTAAAATCTAAAGAGAATTTGATCTATCAGCTGGGTGCTACTCAAGAAATAATGATTTTCAATCGATTCTAAGAAGCAACGTGAATCACCAGCTACTTATTAAAAGAAAAACTGAAAGGAGAAAACAATTATCCATAGTTTTAAGAAATCTCAAAGACTATCTCCCACCATAAAGTCTATCCTAATTTCTTCCAATCCCCTTAAATAATCATTGCATTTTCTTGGGACAGGTCAGTTTAGTGCCTGTAGTGATCACAGCCACCTTCTGAGGGAAACTCCTGCCCCATAGCCCCTGCAAAGGAAGCAAGAATAGGCCAGAACAGCTCCTGTCAGAATAAGCACTAGTAAACACCAGACCCAAAGGCAGCAACTCTACAGGCCAGCCTACAAACTACCTAGATGTGACTGGGTGTGAAAATTCTGCCCAAAAGAACACCAGTACTCAAGTGGACCAATCCAGACTCTCTGGGGAATGTAAAGAAGAAATGAGATTAAGAGCAGCAGGTTAGTGGCTGATAACAAAAAGGGGAGAAAACAACACAAAGAGTACCTAATTATGTTAGTGTTGGGTTGCTAAGGTCAGGATCCATGACTTCCCACTTCTGGAAGAATTCATGAGTTCTTCCCATTCCCCAGCTGCCCAAGAGCCCAATAATCTTTCATTTCCAGATATAGCATATAGTAATATCACATTATAAACCGTATTAAAGTGGTTTCACACATTTCTTTCACTTAGTTAGTCCTCACAATAATAGACAAGGCCAGTAGTGGTATCCCCTCTGTATATGTAAGAAAACTAAAATAAGAAAAAAGATGGGGAGAACTAATACTTAATGAGCATCTTCCGGAGTTTTTATTTTCACAACAATTTTGTCAATTTTCCCTACCTTTACAGAAGAAGGGGCAAGTTCACAGTAGTTAAATAACTCTTCTGAAGTTTACCTGTTTAGTAAGTGCCAGAGGTAGGGCTTGAACTTGGGCCTGTCTGATTCCAAAGTACACAAGCCACCATTCTCCACTCCACGCTTAGCAGTGATCATACTGGGCAATCAGCCCTCTTTCCCCACTAGCTAGGATGTGGCATATCATCCTTCTCAATCTGGGGCTACGGGGAGGGTCTAGAGAGCTGATACATTACATGAAAACCACCTACCATTTCTGGAATAGAGAATGACACCAAAGCCAATATTCTACTTACTCTGCTTTGTATCCCATGTTCTGACCTATCTAAATTAACCTGTTTCCACAATTCATGAAGGCAAGAATCTGGTCTGTTTTGTTCACCACTCTATCTTTATACCTAGAATAGTCTCTGCTGTATAGTAAACACTAAGAATACATTTCTTCAATAAGTGGATATACCCTCAAATTAGTTCAACAACTCAATTTTAATAATATGTAATTCTTCTTCATGCGTACATAGATCTCCCTTGCTTCACCTTGAGACCATTTTACCTTGTTACCTTTAAAGTAGAAATGGCAAACTTATAACCTATTTAGCCTTATTTTATGAAAATCTCATTACATGTAAATTATACCAGAGTTATCATACTGGTCAATTTAGTGGCCTGTAGTAATAGCTTTATCTTAGACTCTAAACTCAGTTTTATGTGCGTGCCCTTCAGATTTTTCTTTCCTGAAATTAAAATATGAACTCAAAAGCAAATATACAAAATTTCATTTTTTTGTTACATAAAGACTTCACAGTGGTTCCTTTGGACTTTGGTTTCCTATGGTTTAAAATACCGGCATGACAATATAGAAAAAAATGTTGGTAAATTTTACCCATATATATGAGTACCTTAAATATATATAACACGTGTGTATACATCTGTGTGTTTGTGTGTGTGTATTGAAGGGGCTTTTGTATGCTATATATATTTAAGTAAGCTAAAAAGATGTAAGAACTACATAACCTATCAAGACTGCCTTTTAAAAACTCCGATTGTACTAGATTGTCAAACTATTCTAGAATTTCATTTTAATGTGCCCTCTTAGGACTGTCCAGGGTTTTATTTTGGAATAGATACGATATTCAAAAAGAAGTAATGTATCTTTATATGCTATAGGTATGAAAATGTCCACAGAGTACTTAAGATCAAAAAATAGAAAAAAAATCATACTTAATTCTAAAACTTCAGTTAAACTTCCTAGGTAAAAATTTTTTTTAAAAAAACATAACCACTGCTAAGTATCTCAAACTGCTCAAAATGCCACAGTTACTAGGATTATCTATGTACATACTTTATCTTGTAAAAAAAAAAAGTATAAATTTAAGTATGGGCAATCAATATTAGTTTAGTCAGTTAGCTCCTGATAACTATACAGGCATTAATCAACTGTGGATTGGCCCCAGTACCTGGAGACGCCTCCCGCTTGAAGTTTCCTCTCTCCACAGCTCAAGTCCAGACATCTCTGTCCCCCAGGCCACTGGCATTCCTGGGAGGCATCAAAGGGGGACAGAGAGCATCAGCTAATGTCACCCTGGTTCTGTTACCTATGTTAAGATCTTCCACGTTATAAGAAATAAGGGAGAGGTGGCCAGGTAATAAGCCAAGAAAAAGTAAGTTTTATTTGGTATCATTATTAAGGCCTAAAAATGATGACATAGCATAAATATTTCACATCATGATGTAATAGGAAAAAAGTACCCAGAAAAAATATTAATATATCTACTAGAAAATAATATTATAAAATGTTTTAAATCGGGTTATTTTCTTCAAAGATATGTCTACCTGCCACTTGCCCCTGCACACCCTAACATTCCCACCCTAGTGTAGGAGTAATTATGGTCCCAGGAGAAAGAAAATTAGGAACACCAGTTAACTTACTGCTATACCACTTGGACATGGGAAAAATTCATGCCTGCCATGCATCCCACTTATCTGTGAATGGGTGCCTGCCTTTTGCCATGTCACTCAGTGTCTGTTTCCATTGCACAACCCTACCTTGCATCTCAGGCCCAGCAGAGACTACATCCCAGGCCATCCCAGGCCTGCCTTGATCTTCTACATAAACATTAACTCACATATAAACATCATCAAAACAACATTAAAAAAAGAGGATTAATTCCAAACCTAGTAAGAACCCTGGCTGGCTCTCAGTCCGTGGAGTGTGCAACTTTTGATCTTGGGGTTATAGGTTTGGGACCCATACTGAGTGCAGAGATTACTTAAAAATAAAATCTTACTTACTTACTTATTTTTAATTTTTTAAAGTAGGCTCCACATCCAGCATGGAGCCCAGTGCGGGGCTTGAACTCACAACCCTGAGATGAAGACCTGAGCTGAGATCAAGACTTGGATGCTTAAGCCACCCAGGTGCCCCAAAAATAAAATATTTTTTATTGTTATGTTAATCACCATACATTACATCATTAGTTTTTGATGTAGTGTTCCATGATTCATTGTTTGTGTATAACACCCAGTGCTCCATGCAGAATGTGCCCTCTTTAATACCCATCACCAGGCTAACTCATCCCCCCACACACCAAAATAAAATATTTTTTAAAAAATTGTCTTCAAAGATTAGACAATAACACTCATTACAAATTGAAAATGGAAACTGTTTACAGGCAAAAAGACAAGTCTACATTTTTCAACTGGTTATGTATCATGTAATCTTTAAAAACTGGCTGGAAAATATTTTAAGATATATTAAATATAATCTCTTTTAAAAGGCTTTTTAATATGAAAAGTAAAGCAATGACACCCCAGTAGCAGTGAGTACACCTAACACTGAGATGCTGATTGCTAAATACCATTCTGCAATAAAAAGAATCAGGGCTTCTTAGGGAGGTAGCTGATTACAGGGCTGGGACAGGAGAAATACAAGATGAGCCTGGAGCATCTTGTGGTGCCAGAAAGGAAAAGTTCAAAAAAAGGAGGGGGGCATGATTAAAGGACAAAGGAGCCAACCTAAAAAGGTACCAATGCTCAAAGCTGGAATGATTTGATTAACAAAACAAATAATGATAGTACTACATTATAACCCAAATAATAGGATAAGTATCCCTGAGTCCATACTGATAAGGATAAATGGATGGATGGATGAGAGAGGAGGGACAACTCTTCCTCATAAAAGAATTCCAACTAATAAATATAGGAGTAAGGAAAATAAAAAACCACTACTAGAACACCAGAATAATAATTGCTGCAGGTAAGATCCACTTATGGACACCAAATTAGCAGGCAAAGTTTAGAAAACAAGATACTGCCCAGTTTCAATCTCTAACAAAACAAACACTTATTAATTACTAAGAGAAAAACAGTAACTTTATAGTGGATAAACATGGCAGACCTCATCTCAACCAAATGATCAAGGTTAAAATCGCCAATAATGAGATTTTAATTTTAACATCCTGTACTTCTTGATATGATGTCCTGAGAAGGGCACATCATATGCGGGGTATTCTTTTTTTTTTTTTTATTGAAGATTTCATTTATTTATTTATTTGACAGAGAGAGACACAGTGAGAGAGGGAACACAAGCAGGGAGAGAGGGAGAAGCAGGCTTCCTGCTGAGCAGGGAGCCCAATATGGGGCTTGATCCCAGGACCCTGGGATCATGACCTGAGCGGAAGGTAGACGCTTAACAACTGAGACACCCAAGTGCCCCCATATGTGGGGTATTCTTCCCAGTAATTCATAACCTCAGACTAATCATGACAACATACTAGAAAAAACAAAATTGAAAGATGTACTACAAAACATATGAACAGTATTCCCAAGTATCAAGGTCATGAGAAACAAGGAAAGATTGAGGAACTCCACAGATAGAAGACTATGGAGATATGATACCTATATGCAATGTAGAAAACTGGATTGGATCTTGAAACAGATAAAGCACATTAGTAGAAAAACTGGTGAATCCCAATAAACTCTGTTGTTTAGTAAATTGTATCATGCCAATGTTAAGTTTTTAGTCTTGATTATTGTACTATGTTTATGTAAAATGTTAACTTCAGAGAAAGCTAAATGAATTACTTATATAACTCTATGTAAGCCAAAAATTATGTCAAAATAAGGTTTAAAAAAAGTAACACCTCTACTTCTCATCATATATAAAAAGTAACCCAAAGTGGATTAAAGACCTAAATGTGAGAGTTAAAACACAAATGTCTTAGAAGAAAACACAGGAATAAACCTTTATGGCTGTGGATTAGCCAATGGTTTCTTAGACATAATAAAAGCACAAGCAACCAAAGAAAACATAAATTGGACTTCATCAAAATTTAAAACATTTGTGTTTCAAAGAACACTACCAAGAAAGTGAAGACAACCCACAGAATGGAAGGAACTATTTGCTAATCATGTATCTGATAAGGGTCTAATACACAGAATATATAAAGAATTCTTATAATTCAATAAAAAAGTCAAATAACCCAATTTTTAAATGGGTAAAGAATCCAATTAGACATTTCTCCAAAAAAGATATACAAAAGGTCAATAAGCATGTGAAAAGCCACTTGACACCATTAGTCATTAGGGAAAATGCAAATAAAATTATAAGATACCATCTCACATCCACTAGGATGGCTGTAATCAAAAAGACAAGAGCAAGTGCTGACAAGATATGGAGAAATGAGAACCTTCATACATTACTAAGGGAAATGTGAAAATACAGCCACCCTGGAAAACAGTTTAGCAGTTTCTCAAAAAAGTAAACATAGTTACCTTATTACATAGCAATTTCACTCCAAGACAAGTGAAAACATATGTTCACACAAAAACTTATAAATGAATGTTCATAGCAGCATTATTCATAATATCCAAAAAGTATATTTGGATATATATTCATAATATCCAAAATTTTCATCAAATGATGAATGGATAAACAAAATGTTATATTTCCATTTAATGATATAAAATTCAGTAATAAAAAGGAATAAAGTACTGATATATACTACAACATGGATGAACCCTGAAAATATTATACTAAGTGAAAGAAGCCAGACAAAAAATTGCCACAGGTTGTATGATTCCATTCATATGAAATGTATAGAATAGGAGAATCCACAGAGAAAGTAATTAGTGGTTGCCAGGGTCTGGGGGTAAGGGGCGATGGCTCATTACTGAAAGAGGACATAAGGGAAATTTATGCGGCAGTGATACTATTCTGTTTCGTGATCTCTAGGGTAGTGAAATGGTATGCTCAACTTTATGAAAATTCATCAAACTCAGGATTTGTAAGCTTTCCTACGTGTATGTTATACTGCAATAATAATGTTTACAAAGTGGGGAAAAAATGGCCTAACCATCACAATACCAACACAGACTGGGCCTCAGTCTAAGATTCCAGTTCACTTAAGATCTAAACTAAATTATGCTACTGGAAAATGTAATCAGTTTGAACATGGAATGGACCATGAAGCATTTCTCTCTAATAAGAGTGAAGTTTAGATACAATTGTCCATGTTTCACATCATTCATCATAGTAAATACAGAAAACATCAAGTATTTGTGAACGGACTAACTGGAGAGGAGAACATTCCAGATTTCTCCACATTGGGATTATATAAATAGAACCAGAGATCAGTAGCACTGAAGAAGCTCTTGTAGAACCTGGGAGCCAAAGCTCAGATCACTGAAGTTTAACTCTCAAACCACAGAACTACATCAAGCTAATATGAAGTGCTCCAAGTTCACAAGGAAATTTAAAGGCCATTATTAGCACCTGCAAACACTCCTATTATAACCCTCATTGTTTAATGGCCTACCATCCATGCTAGACTGGAAGCTCAATGAAGGGAGGATTCATCAAGGCTTCACCTCCGGAACACAAGAGTGTCTGGATATGGTAGTTGCCCAATAAATATCTGCTGAATTGATAGCTCAATGAGACAGTCTAGCAACATACAGTTACACAAAACACCCATTTTGATTAAAACAGTAAACTTGCTAAGGATCAAATACTGGGGTTATGGAGCACCCAGTTTAAGAGGGAAAGAAATAACCCTTCACACAACTGCCTTCACCCTTCTCAAAAAAAAACAAACAGAAACTTTGCTAAGATAAAGAAAACTGTAGTGACTACCTCAGGCTCCACCCTGCTAGGGGATAAAGAGGAATAGACAAAAAGTGGAAGAGAAAAAGAAAGGGGAGGGACACCTGGGTGGTTGTTAAACGTTTGCTTTCAGCTCAGGTCATGATCCCAGGTCCTGGGATCGAGCCCCGCATCGGGCTCCCTGCTCCGCGGGAAGCCTGTTTCTCCCTCTCCCACTCCCCCTGCTTGTGTTCCCTCTTCTGCTGTGTCTCTCTCTGCCAAATAAATAAAAAATAAAATCTTTAAAAAAAAAAAAGTCAGGGGCGCCTGGGTGGCTCAGTTGGTTAAGCGTCTGCCTTCAGCTCAGGTCATGATCCCAGGGTCCTGGGATCGAGCCCCGCATCGGGCTCCCTGCTCCGCGGGAGGCCTGCTTCTCCCTCTCCCACTCCCCCTGCTTGTGTTCCCTCTCTAGCTGTGTCTCTCTGTCAAACAAATAAATAAAAATCTAAAAAAAAAAAGAAAAAGGGGAGTCAATTCTCCTAACTGCTCTTCAAAAAATGGCACAGAAGTTTGCCTTCACCCCACAGCAGAGCTGTATCTTCAATTTGTTTGTTTGTTTTTAAAGTGTGGGGCACCTGGGTGGCTCAATCAGTTAAGCATCTGCCTTCGGCTCAGGTCATGATCTTGGAGTCCTTGGATCAAGCCCCCCGTCTGGCTCTCTGCTCAGCGGGGAGTCTGCTTCTCCCTCTCCATGTTCTCTCCCTCTCAAATAAATAAAAATAAATAATAATAAATAAATAAGTGGGGGGCTGAGATCAGTAATCCAAATGAAATCATGACTCACATTAATGATAAACTGTCCTGCTTTGTATAGATTTAATTAGGCTGAAATTATTTTCAGCAAGACGTGGAATACAATCTATATGTACATACAAATAGGCTATGTCATAGATTATCAGCAAATGAAACCTAATAAACTTGATTTCCAGGAACTGCTTTATTTTTAAGTTTTTTTTTAATTTTTATTTTTTTTATTTTTTTAGTAATCTCTACACCCAACATGGGGCTCAAACTCACAACCCCAAGATCAAAAGTTGCATGCTATTGTGACTGAGCCAGCCAGTTGTCCCCCTAGAAGTGCTTTAAATACTTGTGATTCACATCCAAAACTGTGGGCTTTTTTTTTTTTTAATCAATTTAAGGCAAAATAATAGGAGCAAGAAAATAGCCAAGAACAGTCCTACACTGATGACTGAATGTGCAAGGACACTATAATAAGGGACCAACATTTGGGCATGAATTAATTCTTACGCGCATTCTCTCTCTTAGTACTCCAACAACACTCTCAGGATATTATTTTTCCACTTTATAGTTGAGGGAAATGAGACTCAGAAAATTGAAGAAACTGGCCAAAAATCAGACAACTAGCAGATGTTCAAAACCCCACAGCTTGTGCTCTTTTCACTAGAGGGAGAGGGACAAGTAGACTCTACACTGAGTGTGGGCCCGACTTGGAACTCCATTCCACCACCCTGAGATAAAGACCTGTGTCGAAATCAAGAGTTGGACGCTTAACCGACTGAGTCACCCAGACGCCCTCCCCTTTTTAAAAAAAATTTATTTAAAAAAAATTTTGAAAAGTTTTTATTTTTGTTTATTTTTTTTGAGAAGGGAAGGCAGTTATGTGAAGGGTTGTTTCTTTCCCTCTTAAACTGGGTGCTCCAAAACCTCAATTATGGACTGAAATTGTCCAAAGAGTTGATAGGTAAAGCCTTCAAGGGC
>NW_027397077.1:13759659-13884279 GCF_003265705.2 Callorhinus ursinus
AGTCACATACAACATTCAGTGCTCATTACTTCCAGTGCCCTCCTTAATGCCCATCAACAGTACATTAAAAAGATTATTCACGACCAAGTGGGATTTATTCCTGGGCTGCAAATCAATCAGTGTGATACACCACACTAATAAAAGACAAGAACCAGATGATCCTCTCAATAGATGTAGAAAAAGCATTTGACAAAATATAGCATCCTTTCTTGATAAAAGCTCTCCACCGTGCAGTTCATGTGATTTAAAGGCTCTCAAAAATTCCTCTTTCATTCTCTCTCAAATAAATAAACAAATCTTTAAAAAAAAAAAGAGGGGGAGGCGTTTGGGTGGCTCAGTCAGTTAAGCGTCCAACTCTGATTTTGGCTCAGGTCATTATCTCAGGATGTGGGATGGAGCCCCAAATCAGGCTTCACACTCAGCAGAGTCCACTTGTCCCTCTCCCTCTTCTCCTTCCCTCTTTCCAACCTACCCCCTTAAATAAATAAATAAAATAAGTAAATAAGTCTTTAAAGGCTCTCAGAAATTCAAAACATTTCTAAGATGTGTGTACTGGTAGCAAATAACTCTACACTGTAAAGAAAAAAGAAAAACCACTAAATATCCAAATTAAGAAAAATGGTTAAATAATGTTCCATAAAACTGTACTTATGAAGAGTCTTTAATGATCTGGCAAATTGTTTATGAGAATGTTTATCAATAAAAGCAGACTCTGGGGATGCCTGGGTGGCTCAGTTGAATAAGTGTCTGCCTTTGGCTCAGATCATGATCCCAGGAACCTAGGATAGAGTCCCACATCCGGCTCCTTGCTCAGTGGAAGCCTGCTTCTCCCTCTGCCTGCTGCTCTCCCTGCTTGTGCTCTCTTCCTCTCTCTCTGACAAGTAAATAATTTTTTTTTTTTAAAGCAGACTCTGATAGTAGACCTGTTTGGGGGACTGCTGCCTAGCCCATGCTTTGCAAGTGTCCCCTCCTTTTACAAGTGGCCACTACTGTCCTGAAACGCTGTCTCCTGACACAGATGACTGAACAAAAGGGAGCACCTGACCCATGCTGAGCCAATCAGATACTCCAGTATTTGAATTAAGCTTCAGCCTGGTTCCAGAATACAAAAGTAGAGTTTGGCTAAAATCAGTGTCACAGTAATCCAAAGTCAAGAGAAATTGGGGAGCAGAAACTGAGACCCTTGCAGAAGAAGCCAGCCTCAGCCCAGAGAATAGAACAGGCTTGCAGAGAAAAGCGGAGACAAAAGACCACACAGCTCCTGAGAAACAAAGGCAAAAAGCCTGAGGCTTTCCAAATCCCATGAGGTTCATTCCAGCTTCCTGCAACTGGGTTCCAAGAGACTCCTTACAATCAATCTTTTCTCTTAAATTTGAGAGCGTTTCTGTTCCTAACAATCAAATTAATTGACAGATATGAAATTATGTAAAAAAGAAAAAGCATTAATGAAAATGTCAACTATTAATAGCACTTGTTTCTTAGCATAATTATGAGTGATGTTTTCTAATGTTTATAATTTTCTTTCTTGCCAAGTTTTCAACAATGAGCATATTATTACTCAATCAGGGAAAAAGAGTTGAATAAATGAGGCAATTCTGGATTCAGATAATTAAGGCTTTACTATATAATCAGGTAATTTTAGAGCTGGAAATGACTTAGAGTATATAAAATCTAGAGGATGTGAAACTTTGTTCCAGAGGACACATGGAACCTGTGGTGATGCTCTAGGGCCACTTTGTGGGAAAAGGAAGAAGCTGAGTACACCTCCTATAGTCAACACCTTTTATATTTTCTTTCCAACTTAAAAGATACCCTTCATTGTCCCCTTTACCAAGGACAGGGCCTAACAGACATTTTATGAAAAACGGGCCACTCCCCTAACCACAAAGGTCTTCATCTGATTGTTTGCCCCAAACCAGGCCTGAGTACCTTCCTCTGGTGTCTCCCCTCATTGAAGCGGCTGAAAAGGGCAACTTCACCATAAAGATTATAGAAGCTAAGGAAATAAGTTGCAGGGAGCATGAAGCATGAACAAAATCCCATGAGACAAGAGCATAAGCAAGAGACTTCCAAGTTATGGGCTCTAGCCATTTTATGAAGCCCCAATAGGTTTGTTCCTTGAGTATCTTGAAAAATCTATTGCCTTAACAGCAAGTTTCCTTTTCTGCTTGAGCTATAGCTTAGTTTCTGTTGTCTGCAACCCAATATACACACACAGACCCCATCTCAACCAGGTTAGCCATTGAGGTCCCATATTAGATTTTTATTTACACAGGGAAAAAAGTTCCCCTGCTTTAAAAGAAAAAAAAAAAAAAGTATTGCTTCTACTAGCACAACTTCATTTTACTAGTGAGAAAACTAAGGTTCAAAGGCCTTGTCTTTACAAAGCAAGTTAAGGATTCTCTCCACTGAAAATGAAAAAGGGAATTTCAATACTTCCCAGATACAGACTTACATAGGTCTTACTGAGTCACAGATACAGTTCCAAATATTTCACCAACATTAATTTATCTAATTCTCAAGCAATGTCCTGATGCAGGTACTGTTACAGAGGGAGTGTGAGCCAAGCATAGTAATATGCCCAAAGTCACAGACTCAAATCTAGGCAGTCCAGCTCTGGAGTCTCAGTTCTTGACTGATATGCTATACTGTCTCTTTGTTAAGGATTTAAGCTTAAAATTAACCAAGTGGTACTGTTTATGCATTTGTTTAAAATGTGCAAATGGTACTTTGTCACAACAGATTCTTACATCTCTTTCAATCCTAAAATTCAAAGATGTGATGTCACAGGTGGTTTCTAGGATGTTATAGTCCAAATTTAGTTTTTACCTATTCTTCAATTAATTTCCCTTTGAGTCTCCATGGTTGTGCATTATAGGAATTGGGGCTAGAGCTACTTTATGGCTACTTCTCCAACACAAGTCTATGTTCACATTTTTGTCCCATTACAGCCACCCCACCTGTCCATTTTTGGCCTAGATAGGGCCATAATACAAAAGTGAAATATATTTTTCAACTATTTCATTATATTCATTACTAATTTGTGTTCCTTTTTCTTCTTTTAAAAGTGGCAAGGTACAATATTCTATATTTCTCACGAAAATGAAACAAAATTGTGTTGCAACCCATTTAATGTGTTTATCTTTCTTTGGATTCTTTATTAAGGAATCTTCCCTAACCTCATCCTATGCCTTCTAAAATCAGTGATTCTTAACCTGGGAACAGTGGAAGAGAAGATCCACAGATGACCCCCAGATAGTCCAGAGAAGTATATACACAATTTTGTATTAGCAAGCATTTTTGTAATGGAGTTCATATTTTTTAAAAGATCCAGGATGCAAAAAAAAAGTCAAGAACTACTGACCTAAACTGTTCAGTAGCATATCCCATGGGAAATGAAATTCAAATTAAGTCCTTTAATGATTCACCTTTTTGTAGCATCTCAATTATGCTAAATATTGTTTATTTGGTCAGAAGAACATACTTATAAATTATGTCCCAAATGATGAGGGTCTACAAGAATCTTCTTCAGTTACTTTAAAATACAATCAACAACGCACTCCTAAGTTTATGGTTAAATTGTATTTTACTACATATATAATTTCAGGTTAACATGTCAATGTAAAAGATAGATGACTTATAAATCTCTTAATTCAAAGTCTTTGGAAATGTTGTTTGCCTCAATAAGATAAAGAATTGTTCATGTATTCATTCATTCATTCTATCAAGTAGGTATGGAATACCACTATGTACCAGGCATGGCATTTGGCCCTATCTGCTTCTGTGATTTATTCTTGGTTCCCCTCTAACTTGTAGTCTAAATCTACAAATACAGGTTAAAGCATTTCGTTCATATTTGTATGCCCAGCAACCAGCATAATGCCTAGATCTTAGTGGAAACTTAATGTGTATTGCACTGCATAATGATAAAACAGAGAAGACAGGTTGAATACAAAAGCAGTAGCTTCGCTTTAAGAAAAACCTCCCTGGCCTGTTTTCATAGCTAACTCATGCCACTAAAGTCTGAATGAGGTGGTTCATTAAAATCTGTCATCATCACAAAAATAAACAGACAAAAATTTTCTAAACATACCTCCTTCTAATAAGGTTTTCCTTGGATATAATGACAAGCCATGTCTTATGCTACAAAAGAGACCCTAAACAATGTCAAGAATAAATAACATTCAAAGGCCTTTCAATAAGGCACCCTACCCTAAAGATGTAAAACTTGAATGATTCACAAGCAAGATGAACTATGAAACTATGTTCATCTTGATAACGGCTCTCAGGCCAACTGTTTCAGAAGCAACATCAAGGAATAATAGAAATGATTAAAAAAAAGAAATACTAGAAATGAGGAACAAAAGGGGGAAATGGAGAAAATCATGCTGAGATAAGCATTTCGGTTCAGGCTGAGTGGAATGCTCTCAGAATTACTGGAAATGGCCAAAACGGTCTCGGAGTCTAAAAAGTTGGTTGTGTGAGGTTTGGCTATTATAGTTCACCATATGTCAGGGGCATTATTCGCGTCTTCAACAAGTCCCCAACATCCCGCCTGCAGCCTTCTCCAGGTGCCGCTAACCATTTTAGTTACTCCTATGACACAGGGTTAAAAACAAAAAACAAACAGAAACCAACCTCAACAAGTATTTAGGAACGGCCTAGAGATTACTTTTCACCCCTAGCCGCAGCCCACGATCCTCCCACGGGAACTGCCAATGGACCCCAGCCCGGCCGGACAGGCGGAGGGGCGGCCGGCCACGCCCGGATGCGCGGTAGCCGGGGTCCGGGCTCGCCGGGCCGCGGGCCACACGCTCTGCTGGGGCCGCCTAGGCAAGGGAACTCGGACCAGGCGCCAGGGGCAATGTGCGGCCGGGCCTCACCTCCACGGCTTGGCCCAGCTCCAGGTCGAAGCCCACCACACACACGCAGTGCAGCCAGGCCGAGAAGCCGTCCCAGCGCAGCAGGCCCCGGCCGCGGCCCTCATCCTCTTCGTCGTCCTCCGGCGTGCCTCCCGCCGCCACCACCACGGCCGGTGCCCCGCGCTCCTCGGCCGCCGCCACCGCCTCGTCCAACGGCCCGCGGGAGCCGGGCCCCGAGGCTGCCAGGCCCCGCAGAGCCATCCGCCGCCCCCTTGCTGTTTGCACCGCCCCCACTGCAGACCGCGCAGCAGAGCGCGCCCGGCTCCGCGCAGGCGCAGCCGCCGCTGCCGCAGCCGCAGCCGCCGGGGATGGACTCGGTCGGGGCGGGGCCAGGGCCGGGGCGGAGCCGTGGGCCACGTGACCTTGGGAGCCCGGCTCTGCGCTGGTGCACCCTTGGCCCCGCGCAGACGTGGGGTCATCTTACTGGCTCTTGACTGGGATTGTGAAGCCCGCCCTGGCATCCTTGTTTTAAAGCTCTTCAAGAGTGGTTTATGAATCCTGATACCCTTCTTCGCAGTGCAACGACCAGGGGAGGAATTATTTTTGGAATGACACGTTCATAATTATAAGGTATTATTAAATTATTACCCATAGTGGTAACCGTGGTTAACATTTCCTGAACACTTACTCTGTATCAGTTGATGTGCAAGCAAGTACTTTACAAATATTTACTCTGTTGACTCTTCGCATCATGACCAGTAGGTAGACTTCATTATTTCTTTTTTACAGATAAGGAAATTGAGATTCTGAGAGGTTACATGACTAGCCCAACAAGTACTACAACTTTGATGACGCCTTTCAGTTCACTCTCTCCGTCTGCTGATTCAGAGATCTGTGCCTTCACTTAGCTGTTCCCTCTCCACGAAGGTCCCACCCACCTTTCTGGGCCTGGTTGCCTGTGACTCATTGGACACTCACAACATCTGCAGTGCATTCTGAAATACCAGGTTGGCCTCCATAGCAACCTGTAGATCAGTCTCTCTTAGTAAGGGCCTAGTCTCAGGCAGCTTTGTGGTTGTGGTTGGTGTTTAGATTTTTTTTTTTTAAGATTTTATTTATTTATTTGTCAGAGAAAGAAGGCGCAAGCACAAGCAGGGGGAGCGGCAGGCAGAGGGAGAAGCAGGTTCCCTGCCAAGCAAGGAGCCTGATGCAGAACTCCATCCCAGGACCCTGGGATCATGACCTGAGCCGAAGGCAGATGCTTAACCGACTGAGCCACCCAGGCATCCCTAGATTTTATGTTTAAGTAATTTCTACATCCAGCTGGAACTTACAACCCTAAGATCAAGAGTTGCATGCTCTACCAACTGAACCAGCCAGGCGCCCCAAGAAGCTTTGTATTCTCAGAGATCAGCACAGTGCTGAGCACCCAGGAGGCACTTGGTCTATTGAATTATTACTGATTATTGGTCCAGCGTGATACTACTGATTAGGATTTTATTAAACACCTACCATGCAGAGTATAAACAGCACAATAAAAGTAGATAGGAAACACACAAGAATACCCCAACAGAAAAATGAGTAAAAGACAATGGATAATAACTCACAATAAACAATTTTTTAAGAAAATCACAGTTTTCATGCTTTTACACACATTATCTCATCTAATCCTCCTAGCAACCCAAAAAGGCAGATCGCATTATTCCCCTTTTTACAGGTAAAGATTCTGAGGCTCCATGAGATGATGATGATGCACAACCAATAGGTGGCCTAACGGATTTAAACCCAGATCTCTCTGAGTCAGCCTAAGCTCCTAAGCATTTTGCTGCAGTACCCAGTCAAATTTACCCCACTTGACAAACATTGTTCTGTATATATCATTAAGATTTTTATTTGGAGGGGCGCCTGGGTGGCTCAGTCATTGGGCATCTGCTTTGGCTTAGGTCATGATTTCCAGGTCCTGGGCTCGAGCCCCGCATCGGGCTCCCTGCTCCGCGGGGAGCCTGCTTCTCCCTCTCCCGCTCCCCCTGCTTGTGTTCCCTCTCTCACTGTGTCTCTCTCTGTCAAATAAATAAATAAAATCTTAAAAAAAAAAAGATTTTTATTTGGAGTGTTAACATCAGTATTTCAAGGAAAGGGTCAAGTATCATCAGACATCAACAGTGATGTTTGCTAGAGCCTATTTTTAGTACATACGTTGAACTAGGAACAGCATTAAAGTTAAAAGCCAAGTCTGTGGCCAAAGCAATCTGCCCTCCTACTCTAGAGAACCACTGTAGTTAAAAGAGAAAAACAAGGTTCTGCATTTAAGTTAGTCTTTAAACCTATTATTAGGAAAGAACAGTAGCTTTTATTATTAAAAACAAAATTAGGGCACCTGGGTGGCTCAGTCCGTTAAGCGTCTGCCTTCAGCTCAGGTCATGATCCCAGGGTCTTGGGATCAAGTCCCACGTCAGGCTTCCTGCTCAGCTGGGAGTCTGCTTCTCCCTCTCCCTCTACCCCTCCCCACTGCTCGTGCTCTCTCTCTCTCTCACACACACTCTCTCTCAAATGAATAAATAAAATCTTAAAAAAGAAAACAATTAAAAAGAGCACTGGACTAGCAGTCAGAAGTGCCAGGTCCACCCATAATCATGGTAGGCAAGCTGCTCTAAGACTCAGTTTCTGCATTGATGAAATAGGAATGATCATTCCCAGCCTACTCATCTCACTGATTGTGGGGAAGAGCCAAGCTATCTCAATGCACGCATTTTATGGGTGCTACCTCATATAATAATTAATAAGCTTTAAACACTACTTGTTCCACAGGGCTGGCTCTTTGACATGTGGATACAGACTGCCATTCCTTGAAATGCTGTTGCATAATTTGAATTAAGAGTAATCATGTGGGGCGCCTGGGTGGCTCAGGTAGTTGAGAGTCTGCCTTCAGCTTGAGTCATGATCTCCAGGTCCTGGGATCGAGCCCCTTGTCGGTCTCCCTGCTCAGCGGGAAGTCTGCTTCTCCCTCTCCCTCTGCCTGTCTCCTGTGTGTGCTCTCTCTGTCTCTGTCTCTCTCAAATGAATAAATAAAATCTTTAAAAAAAAAGTAATCTTGCAAAATGTAACAACATATTAAAATGAAAACAACATGTTAAGAGGACTGTAAGTTTGATGAGAAAGATAGCACACCAGGGCTCTAAAACATCTTAAAGGTGGGAAAAAAATTATTTGGTTTGCTTTGGAAAAAACTAGCAAACATCACTAAAATCCTCAAAATCCACAACCACTAGGAGAACAAAAATTGCCTTTTGCTTTTTGTTTCTTTTCATCCTCAAAACTTTCATATTTGACCTTTGCATCATCAATTTTAACCTAGTTGCTATGGTTAATACTTACATGGGGATACGGGGAAAAGTGCTAATACTTCCTTCTTACGATTCTGCACTAGAACCTTTGATTCTGAAAGGATCTTGGATCAGGTCATCTCTCCAAACTTCCCATCCTATTCATGAATCTCCTGATGTTTGGTTAGCCAGCTGCCATTCTAACACCCCTTATTAAGATAAAGTCACTACCTTGCAAAGCCGCTATTTTCTGGATGTTCAAAAGGGCTAGGAAATTCTTCCTTTTATGGCGACAAGATCGATCAGCCACTTTGTAATGTATATTCCTTGGTCTAAGTTGTGCTGGCTGAGATTACAAAGAAGGGTCCAACTCTTGTACGTGATAGCCCTCCCAATTATTGAAAATGGTTATCCCACATCCACATGCCTTCTAGTTTCCAGGGCAAACTCCCCCAGTTCCTCCTACTATTCCTCAAAGGATGTAGTTTGTAGGCCATTCATCATCCTGTTGCCCAACTGGGGCATACTCCAACTTGTCGACATCACTCTTAAAATGCAGTGCCCAGGAGGAAACACCATCCTCCAGGTGTGATCTGACCACCGCAAAGTGTACTATGGGACTATTACCTTACTTGTCCCAGCCGCCAGCCTTCTATTAATGCTGGTTCAGATCACATTTGCTTCTTTTGGCAGGCAGGTCACATCACTGGCTCATGTTGCCTTCACTGTCAACTAAAGCCCTGGGTCTTTTTTCATATGAGGAGTACTTAAGTCAGGGCAGGCTGCTTTAGCCAAGAGTATGACTGGATTCATGGCTCTGCTGCTCTTCTAATATTACCAGCAACACTGAGCACAGGATTAAAAACATTCCAAACTTCTCTATTCACCCCAACCAAAATCTTGGCATTTCAGCAATTTTTATAGTTTAAAAAAAAAAGAAGGGGTGCCTGGGTGGCTTAGTCGGTTAAGTGTCTGACTCTTGATTTCAGCTCAGGTCATGATCTCAGGGTTGTGAGATTGAGCCTGCATAAGATTCTCTCCCTCCCTTTCCCTCTGCCCCTTCCCACTCCCTCTCCGAACGAGGAGGAGGAGGAGGAGGAGGAGGAGGAGGAGGAGAAAAAGGAAAGGGTGAGCTTCTTTAGATAATGGTGTGAATTGCAATGCCAGATATCTGGACTTAATTTTACCGAAAGGGAAAGAGTCCAAGTGCCCTACATATCCATCTACGTAGGCAACCAGAGGACTTCCCTCTTACTTTTGAGTTAAATGCTGCTGCAGCTGCTAGAGCATAAATACACTTGTGGTGGCAAGAAAATATACAGAGAAGTACACAGAGGATCAAGTGCCAGTGTGTTATCAACAGAGACTGAGGTTTACCGCCACACACGTCTGAGAGGCAAAATGCCTAACTGCATGTTTAGAAGAGAGAATCCAGGCAAAGAAGACAATAAAATACACTGTTGGGTGCTCTCTAAGTAGTGTTGGTGAAAGCTTAAAAAAAGGCTGTGAAGAGCTTTGGGTTTTGTCTTTACCTTCCCAGTATCTCCATGACGCCTGGTACATGAGAGGCACTCAGTAAATATTTACTGAATGGATGAATATACTTTAAAAATCTCTAATTGCTGATCTCCTATTTTATAGAATTTTCCTTTCGTGGTCAGTATGAACACATGAGAAGTTAATAAAAAATGTTTCTTAAGTGTAGTTCACTCTAGCTTATGAGAAATAAAGATAGTAACACTTTGCTTATTTGAAGATTTACTTTCCAACTGCCTGACCCAGTTTGTACTAGGAGACAGGTTTAGTAAGCCCAACTAGCAGTCAACATGCAAGACAGAAAAGGTAACCCGTCAAGTTCATGCTCTTTAATCAGAGGTGTGAGACCTTCACTCACAAATTATTTTGTCTAAATTCACACAAAATTCTAACAGGTGTGCTTGCCTAGCTTCCCAGAGTAAGCAGCAAATAAAGAAAGTGAGGACGCTTGGGGCTGAGCATGAAAAGAGCAGAAAACAAAAGGCTTTTAGGTTAATAGAATGGAAGGAAAAGGAAAAAAGGAATCAGAAAACAAAAGAGTTTGGAAGAATACACAGTAAACTATTAACAGGGGGAATAGGAATTGTGGGAAATATAAGCGCTGGTAAATAGAAATAGGGAACTTTGCTTTCTATCTTATACAACTCCATTTTTTTAGTTAGAGAGGGCATACATTGCTTTTGTAACTAAACATTAAGAGACAATAAGAGTGTAATAGAGCTGCTTATAAAAGTGAAAAATTGGAAATCACCTAACTGTCCAACAATAGGGGATTGGCTGAAAAATATCATATATCCACACAATAGACTAATATATAGTCATTTAAAATGTTATAGAAGAATATTGTATAGCAGAAAAATGTTGAACATGTATATTTTAAGTAGAAAAAAGTAGGTCACAAAATGAAATACAGTGAATGATCCTATTGTAATGGACTTATATGCAATAAAAAAGAAAAAAGACACTAGAGTTGATACAAAATATCCGGACATAGGAGAAATCTTCTGCTTGGAATTAAACATTTCTTTTTCTTCATCTATGTAATATCCAATATCTCTATAACTGAAAGCTTTTTTTATAGGTATAATGAGAAATCAGCTAAAAGAGAAGGGAAAGAAATTACAGTGGTTTCACTAATATCTTTGTGGTAGAAACTGCTATGCCACTATGATGATTAATTGTATGTGTCAACTTGACTGGGCCACGGATGTCCAGATAGTTGATTAAATATTATTCTGGGTGTGTCTATGAGGGCGTTTCCAGATGAGATTAACATTTGAATTGGTAGACTTGAGTAAAGCAAAGTGCCCTCCCCAGTGTGGGTGGGCCTCATCCAATTCATTGGAGGCCTAGAGAGAACAATGAAGGCTGAGTAAGGAAGAATTTGCTCTCTGCCTGACTGTCTTTGAACTGGAGTATTGGTCTTCTCTTGCCTTCTGACTCAGACTGAAACTGCATCTTAAACCCTCAACTCTCCTGGTTTTCAGGTCTTTGGACTAGGAGAGAAACTAAACCTTTGACTCTCCAGGGTCTCCAGCTTGCCACTGCACATCATGGGACTTCTCAGCCTACACAAGCACACAGGTCAATTCCATATAATAAATATATCTCCCCACCCACCCACCCAGGATATATCTCCATTCTATTGGTTCTGTTTCTCTGGAGACTAATACAGACTTTGGTACTGAGAGTGGAGTGCTACTATAACAAATAGCTAAAAATGTGGAATGGATAATGGGTTGGGGCTAGAGGAGTTTGGATGTGCAAAGAATATGGCTGTTAAGGGGAATGATTCTTGTGAGGACTCACAAAGAAAAGAGGAGAGCTGCAGAAGAAGCTTCTGTCTTTTTAGAGAATATGTAAATAATCATCAAAAGAATGTTAATAAAATATGGATGGTAAAGGCCATTCCAGTGACATCTCAGAGGAAAATGAGGAACATATTATGGTACAACAAAGGAAAGGTGATCCTTCTTAAAAAATGGCAAAAGAACTTGGCTGAACTATATTTTAGTGTTTTGTGGAAGGTAAAATTTGCAAGATACTGAGGAGACTTCTAAGCAAAGTATTTAAAAGGCGGTTTGGATCCTCCTGACTGCTTATAGTAAAATGCAAGAGAGAAATGAATCAAAGGAATTGTTAAGCAAAAATTAACCAGAACTTAAAAGATTTGGAAAATTCTCAGCCTATTCATACTGGAAGAAAAAAAAAGATAAAGATTGTTCTGAAGAGAACACTAGCATGTGACCAAACAACAGTTTGATTAGTATGGATGTGAACCACAGACCTAATCAGTCACCCCAACGCAAAGCGAAGGAAACCTATCAGACAGACTTCTTAGCTCCTACAGGGCTGGACCATAGAGCTCTGCAGTTGCGAACATGTGCTATTCTTTAAGACAAAGAGAATAACCACAAAGGTGATTCAGAGATCATTGGGGCTGCCTCCTCAGTTTCAGTGTGTGTGTGTTGGGGGGGTGGGGGGTGGTAGTGGCTATTGTTTCAGTTCAGCACACCAGATAGCAGCCACCTGAAGCCTGGGGGCAGGGCCCCCCAGAGCTTAGGGAGTGCGACCCCCACCTGGCAAAACTGCAGAAGCAGAACTACCACCTCATTAGGTCTGAAAGCAGAGCATCCAACAAAAAGGATTATTCTCAAGCCTCAAGATTTTAATGTTATTTGCCTTCCTGGAGGTTTTAGAATTACTTGGATTCTGACACCCTTTTCTTTCTTCCAATTTCTCTCTTTTGGAATGGGAATGTCTATCCTATGCCTGCCCCACCATTGTATTTTGGAAGCACATAACTTACCTAGTTTTGTAGGTTCATAGCTAGAGAGGAATTATACATCAAGATGAATCATATCTCACCCACATCTGATTTAGATGATGTATTAATGCGTCTTTGAAGTTTAGACTTTAGAATTGATGCCAAAATGAGTTAAGACTTTGGGGGCCATGAGGATTGAATGAATGGATTTTGAATTCAAGAACATGAATTTGGGGGGCCAAGGGTAGAGTATAAATGTCTGTGTCTCCCCAAAATTCATATGTTGAAGGTCTAACTACCAATGTAATGGTATTTGGAGCTAGAAAACAATTAGGTTTAGATGAGGTCATAGGGCCTCATGATGGGATAGTGTCCTTATAAGAAGAGACCAGAGCTCGCTCTCTGCTATGTAAGAACACAAGAAGGGGGTCATCTGCAAGCCATGAAGAGATCCCTCACCAGGGAACTAAATCATTCAGCACCTTGATCTTGGACTTCCTAGCCTCCAGAACTGTGAGAAGTAAATATCTACTGTTTAAGCCACCCAGTCCATGATATTTTGTTATAGCAGCCCAAGCTGACTTACACAGCCACCCAGTATCCATTATCCCCCTATTCCTTAGGAATACAGTATAGTTTAATTTGAAGTAGCACTGAGCACAATTAAAATGCTGTTTTTCTCAGCCTCCATAGAAGATATATGTGACCATGTAATAGACAAAATGTATGTAAAAGTGTTGATTGGGGCATCTGGTTATACTCTTTAAAAAGCACACAGAAGGGGTGCCTGGGTGGCTCAGTCATTAAGCTTCTGCCTTCGGCTCAGGTCATAATCCCAGAGTCCTGGGATCAAGCCCCACATTGGGCTCCCTGCTCAGCCAGGAGCCTGCTTCTTCTCCCCATGCTTGTGTTCCCTTTCTAGCTCTCTCTCTCTCTGTGTCAAGTAAATAAATAAAATCTTAAAAAAAAAAAACACAGAAAAAAGTAAATAAACACACCAAGCATTTCTTGCCCTTTTGTACTCTTCTGTTTTCTCCTACTACCAACCTAGACATGAAGGTCAAAATTCCAGCAGCCATTTTGGGACAATGAAGAAAATATCAAGAGACTCACATCCATAAGGCACCAAACCAATGCCAGCAACAACCTGTCTCTGGACTTCTTAAAAATTAACTCTTGGGCGCCTGGGTGGCTCAGCTGGTTAAGCGACTGCCTTCAGCTCAGGTCATGATCCTGGAGTCCCTGGATCGAGTCCCACATCGGGCTCCCTGCTCAGCAGGGAGTCTGCCTCTCCCTCTGATCCTCCCCTCTCATGTGCTTTCTCTCTCTCTCATTCTCTCTCTCAAATAAATAAATAAAATCTTTAAAAAAATATTAACTCTTATTGGGGCGCCCTGGGTGGTTCAGTCGGTTAAGCATCCAACTCTTGATTTTGGCTCAAGTCATGATCTCAGGGTCATGAGATTGAGCCCCGCATTGGGCTCTGTGCTCAGCACAGAGTCAGCTTGGGATTCTCTCTCTCCCTCTCCATCTGCCCCTCCCTCAACCCCACTTGCATTCTCTGTCTTAAAAAAAAAAAAATTAACCCTCATCCATTTAAGCCCCTGTAGTTAGAACTGTCACTTGCAGCTAAATGTAATTCATAACTGACATGAGTCAACTTTCGCATTAAAGCTTCTACAACATACAAAGCTACATCAGAAAGCTCAAATGGGGACGCCTGGGTGGCTCAGTCGGTTAAGTATCTGCCTTCGGCTCAGGTCATGATCCCAGGGTCCTGAGATCAAGCCCAGCAATGGGCTCCCTGCTCAGCGGAGAGTCTGCTTCTCCCTCTCCCTCTGCCTGCTGCTCTGCCTACTTGTGCTCTCTCTCTCTCTGTCAAATAAATAAATAAAATTTTTTTAAAGATTTTATTTATTTATTTGAGAGAGAGAGAATGAGAGACAGAGAGCACGAGAGGGAAGAGGGGCAGAGGGAGAAGCAGACTCCCCGCTGAGCAGGGAGCCCGATGTGGGACTCCATCCCAGGACTCCAGGATCATGACCTGAGCCGAAGGCAGTCGCTTAACCAACTGAGCCACCCAGGCGCCCAATAAATAAAAATTTTAAAAAAGAAAAAAAGGAAGCTCAGATGTTAGAAACACATTTGTGTTTAGAGTTGACTTCTCAGTTAATTACTTTTATGCAAAAACAGACCAAAAAATAGTTTTGTGGAGCAAGGCTTTGTTTTTTGTTAGTTTTGTTGTGGATGCGTACTGCTCCCACTTGTCCATCATCCATTGTACCATCTTCTGCCTGAGAGTCCCAAGTTTTTCTACAGGAAGCCACCCTACCATCATTCTCAGTCCATGAGATTCAGGAGGAGGTAAATGCTATCCCTGAACTCCAGTGTGGACACCCAACCCAGTCCTAGCCAATCAGTGTATTCCATATACCTAGAACAATGATAAGTACAGGCCCATCCTCATGCATGACCCAATCAAACAGTGCAACTTAACGCTGGAAGTCATTTGACCTGTTCTGAAAGAGGCACTGTCCTAACATCAGGATTGCAGAGAGGATAGAATGTAAGCTTGGAGCTGTTAGCAGCCTTATCACTATAAATGAAAAGCTGGACACAGAATGGAGCCAGCAGAGGAAAAAACAAGAAATGCAAAGAGTAAGACTAAGTCCTAATGACATCATTCAGCCCTGGATTCAGCCAAGTCTGACCTTTGTAGATACATGAGTCAAATATATTTTCTTTCTTGGTTGAACCAGTATGAGCTACATTTTCTGACATTTGCAACTATGAGAGTCCTGACTAATATAGTTACACATGGTAAATAATCCTGAATCATCATATTAGCCTTTTACCAACCACATCAAGTGCTCATATGAAATCTCCCCTGTGGGTTTATTTACCAAAAAATCAGTATTATAGCATACTAACATAATGCATTGCTTCTAGGTTTTTATATTATAAAATAACCTACAAATTAGTTTTTTAAGATTTTGTTTATTCATCTGAGAGAGAGAGAGAGAGAGAGAGCGCGCGTGCACAAAGAGGGGGAGGGGCAGAGAGAGAAGGAGAAGCAGACTCCCTGCTGATCAGGAGCCCGATGCAGGGCTTGATCCCAGGACCCTGGGATCCTGACCTGAGCCAAAGGCAGACGCTTAAGTGACTGAGCCATCCAGGCACCCCTCTAGGACCTTACAATTTAACAGAGCAGACAAAACATTAATGCTAATAACAGTTATACAACATTCTCTGAAAATTAGAGAATAATAAATAATATCTAGGGGCGGTTAAAAAAAATCTGTAGTATTATTACAGACGCTGGAGTTCTTAGAGATCCAACAATTCTTTCAACACATGGTTGAGGAAACTGAAACTCAAAGAGCCAGTGACTTAGTTCCCATGGCAAAATCCCGCTAGAAGCCAGACCTCCTTAGACACAGTCCAACATTCTTTCTTACTACCCCACCCTACCTCTGTTAGGAGAACAGCAAAATACTAAGAAGTTTCTCCAACTATAATTTTTCTTCTGTGTAACCTAAAGAGGAGAATCTCAAAGACCACACTAAAATAAGTTTGATTCTCTTTTTATCATTTACAGAGGCAAAATAGTAAGGCTCTGCCTCAGTTATCGGAGTTTGCCTTCAATTTCTGTTGTGGTTTTTCTCCCATTGACTTTTGTTTTTTGTTAGACTAACCTTGAATGTGTAGCATTCCTGCCTGGAAAAAAATTCCAAACAGCTTATTTTGACCATATTTGTTGTCTTCTGTATTCTGGGCAAACTAACGGAGTCTGATAACCCATACTAAAGGAGTTACCTAAGTTAAAATTAATCCAGAAAGTCTTCTTGGCTGACTTCCTAGCCAGGTAGTACCAGCCTGCATAAAATACTAGGACACTGCAAACTCTAATTCTGTTGTAAGAGTTGTGTCTAAGGAAAATAAAGGAAATGCAATGATTCCAAACTGGACTGCTGTTCCTAGACACCCAAGAATTTCCAAAGAATACTAGTTCTCATTAGAAATAATTGCTATAAAGTTTGTATTTTTGCAATGTCACTGAGGTGGGAACCCCCTATGAATAATTTGAGAAAGTGGATTAAAAATTTTGTTTCAAAGAAGAACAAAGTCAGAGGACTCATTCCCTAATTACAAACCTTACTATAGAGCTACAGTTATCAAAACAGTGTGATACTAGCTTAAGGACAGATGTATAGACCAATGGACTAGAATAGAGAGCCTTGAAATAAACCATTGCATATATGGCCAGATGATTTTTCAACAAAGGCACCAAGATCATTCCATAAGGAATGGATGGTCTTTTCAACAAATGGTGCTAGAAAAATTGGATACCCATATGTAAAAGGATGAAGGTGAACCCTTACTTTACACCATATACAAAAATACGGTTGACCCTTGAACAACACAGGTTTGAACTGCATGGGTCCATGTATGTGTGGATTTTTAAAATAAATACAGTACTGTAAATGTATTTTCCTTAAGATTTTCTTAATAACATTTTGCTTTTCTCTAATTTATTGTGAGAATTCAGTATATAATACATATAACATACAAAATATGTGTTAATCAATTGTTTATGTTATTGGTAAAGCTTCTAGTCAACAGTAGGCAATTAGTAGTTAAGTTTTGGGGGACTCAGAAGTTATATGTAGATTTTCAACTGTGCAGGGGGTTGGTACTCCTAACCCCCATGTTGTTCAAAAGTCAACTATAACTCAAGGCGGATCAAAAACTTAAACATGGGAGCTAAACCTATAAAGTTCTTAGGAAAAAATATAGGAAAAAGGCCTCATGACATTGCATTTGGCAATGATTTCTCGGATATGACATCAGAAGTGCAGGCAACAAAAGAAAAAAAAGTAAATTGAACTTCATCAAAATCGAGAACTTTTGTGCATCAAAGGAGACCATCTACAGAGTGAAAAAGCAACCTACAGAATGGGAAGAAATGTTTGCAAATTATTTATCTGATCAGAGCTTAACATCTAAGAATTAATATGGAAAGAACTCCTACAACTCGAACAACAGCAAAGAAACAACACAATTCAAAAATGGGCAAAGGACTTGAATAGACATTTCTCCAAAAAAGATATACAGATAGCCAATAAGCACATGAAAAGTTGCTCAGAAACATTATTAATGAGGGGAATGCAAATAAAAAACACAGTGAGAAACCATTTCACACTCACGAGGATAGCTATTACCACAAACAAACAAAACCCAGAAAATAACAAGTGTTAGTTTGGGAACCCTTGTACATTGCTAGTGGGAATATGACACATCCACTATAGAAAACAGCATGGAAATTCTTCAAAAAAAAAAAAAAAAAAAAAGAATTACCCTAATACATAGTCCATACATAGTCCAGCAACCCCACTTCTGGGTATATACTATTCAAAAGAATCGAAAGCAGGGACTCAAATGAATGTTTGTACTTCAGTGTTTGTAGCAGCATTATTCACAATAGCCACATTGTGGAAGCAATCCAAATGTCCATCTATATGTGAAGGGATAAACAAAATGTATATATGTATATATATACAATGAAATATTATTCAGCCTTAAAAGAATAAAATTCTGACACATGTTACAACATAGATGAACCTTGAAGATATTATGCAAAGTGAAATTAAGCTAGACACAAAAAGCAATGATTGTATGATTTCGCTTAATAGGAGGTACCTAGACTGGTGGGGATGGAAGAGAGAGATTGGGAGGAGGAGGGAATGGGACGTTATTGTTTAGCAGGTACAAAGTTTCATTTTGGGATGCTGAAAAGGTTCTAGAGATGGATAGTGGTAATGGTTGCACAACAGTGTGAATGGACTTAATGGTGCTGACCTGAATGCTTAAAATTGGTTAAAAGGGTAAATTTTATGTTACATGTATTTTACAATAGAAGAAATTTGGGCTTTAGGCACATAAGTATATTGAAAATAATTTTTAAGAGCCAGACTTGCTAATTGGTAGGATTTTGGGGGGGGGTCAAACTTTAGTAGGTTCTTTGGAGTTCCATTCATTCATTTTCAGTATATGCTTTGAAGTTCCATTCATAAATACTCATTGACAACTTGCTGAGGTTACAAAAATGAGCAAAGCAGACGTCGTTGCAATCACAGCAAGCTTACAGTTTTTTGGGGGAAACAGCTTAAAAGAAAGTCAACAAACAACTATAATAATGATGAGTTGGAGTGCCTGGGTGGCTCAGTCGGTTAAGCATCTGCCTTTGGTCATGATCCCAGGGTCTTGGGATTGAGCCCCACCTCAGGCTTCCTGCTCAGCGGGGAGCCTGCTTCTCCCACTTCCCCCTGCTCGTGCTCTCTCTCTCTCTCACTATGTCTCTCTCTCAAATAAATAAATAAAATCTTTTAAAAAATAATGATAAATTATGTTAAGTGTGAAGAAGTAAACATCATGGGAAGATGCAGATTAATGGGAGTGGGGGAAGACTTACTTTAGATGGATCTGATAGATGGTGTATTTGTCTGCTAGCGCTGAGTGATATAATGAAGGTATTAGGTCTTTGTCCCTAGTTCCTGGCACACTGCTCCTAAAACCCTTGGAATCTCTGGCATGATAAGAGTGTCTTTTGTGTGCTAAAGAGATGACTCATGGCAGGGGTCCCTAAATAGCTTCGGGATGGGGGTTGGTTGCCAGAAAGACCAAGGCATGATTAGAGGGTTGGAACTTTCAGCCCTGCTCCAAGAGAGAAGAGGAGCTGGGTATTGAATTAATCACTAGTGGCCAGTGATTTAATCAACCATGCCTCCATAATGAAACCTCCATAAAGACCCCTAACTGGTGGGATTTGGAGAGCTTCTGGGTTGGTGAACACATGGACATACTGAGAGGGTGGTGCACCCAGAGAAGGCATGGAATCTGTACCCTTTCCCCCATACTTTGTTCTATGCCTCTCTTCCATGTGACTGTTCCTGTGTTGTGTCTTTTATAATAAACGAGGAAGAGTAAGTAAAGTGTTTCCTTGAGTTCTGAGAGCTGTTCTAGCAAATTATCAAACCTGAGGAGAGGGTTGTAGGAACCCCTGATTTTTAGCCAGTTAGTCAGAAACACAGGTGGCAACCCAGGACTTCCAAATGACATCCGAAGAGAGAGCAGTCTTATGGGACTGAGCCCTTTAATTCCAGGGATCCCACTGGCCTAGGACACTTTCAGTTTGTAGGCTCCAGTGCTTGAACTTCAACTCTGGTCCATCAGCAGAGAAGGCTGATGCAACAGAGAGATGTAGGATATACAAACATTACATAACCCAGGACTTAAGTAGCATGATCTTTCACTTCTCTTGCACCCTTTTCTAATAGTGTGTTAATTTATCCCCGCCCCCATCTCTTTTCCCTTGCTTTGCACTGTGTATTTTAAGTAAATAAACTGTGTGACTCAAGCATTTTAATTTGATCTGTGAGTGCTTCTGTTCTATAATTTTTGGGATACCCTGCCTGATAGTATAATTGATGTTTACCATTGCCATCAAGGTAATTTCCCATAGAACAAAAGGCCTCAAAATGGGAAAAGCTCAGGGGTGCCTTGGTGGCTCAGTCACTTAAGCGTCTGCCTTCAGCTCAGGTCATGATCCCAGGGTCCTGGGATCGAGCCCCACATTGGGCTCTCTGCTCAGCAGGGAGTCTGTTTTTCCCTCTCCCTCTCCCTGCAGCTCTGTCTGCTTGTGCTGTCTCTCTGTCAAATCAATAAATAAAATCTTTTTTTTTTAAAGGAAAAGTTCAGTGTGTTCTAGAACTGCACTGCCCAATATGATGGCCACTAGCCACATGTGGCCATTTAAATTTAAAATAACTAAAATTAAAATTTATTTTTAAAAAGGTTTTTACTTATTTATTTGAGAGAGTGTGTGCGTACAAGAAGCGGGGCGGGGGGGATAGAAGGAGAGCAGGAAGTCTGACAAAAGGCTTGATCCCAGTGTCCTGAGATCATGACCTGAGCTGAAGGCAGATGCTTAACCGACTGGGCCACCCAGACGCCCCCTAAAATCAAATATAATTTAAAATTCATTTCCTCAGTTACACTAGCCATATTTCAAGGGCTTAATAGCTACATGTCGTTGGTGGACACCAATGGCAACTGGACATTGCAGAAGAACACTTCTGCTATTGTAGAATGCTCTGTTGGGCAGTGATGTTTTGGAAACTTAGAGGAGGCCTATGGGGTCAGAAGGTAATGATGAGGAAGGTGGCTGGAGATGAGTTTGTGGGAGAAGGAGGTGTCAAATCATGCACGGGACTTATGGATCATGTTACAGTTTGAACTGTAGTCTAAGTACAGTATATATAATTTGGTTTATATTTTTAGATGATTCCTTCTGGTTATTGACTGGAGAATGGATTGGAAGATGTGCAGAAAAGAGTTAGCATAGCCAGCCTGCTATTTTTTGAAAGTGTGGCTTACAAGATTGATCCTTGGCTCATGTTTGGCAACTCAGATTTTGGAAGGGTTCCCACCACCTAGATGGTAAGAATGGCTCATTTTGCTTAAACTGTTTGTAGAAACTATGTGCTTTCTCCTGGACACCTACTTTCCTTTGAGGACTCTGGAATTTGTACCTGCTAGGCAGAGGATGCCTATGTGACTAGCCCTCAATAAAATCCCTGGTCACTGAGTTTTGTTTTGTTTTGTTTAAGATTTTATTTATTTATTTGGCAGAGAGATAGCGAGAGCAGGAACACAAGCAGGGGGAGTGGGAGAGGGAGAAGCAGGTCTCCCACTGAGCAGGGAGCCTGATGCGGGGTTCGATCCCAGGACCCTGGGATCATGACCTGAGCTGAAGGCAGATGCTTAACTACTCAGCCACCCAGGAGCCACCCTGGTCACTGAGTTTTAAACAAACTTCCCTGATTGACAACATTTCACATGTGTTGTCATAACCCATTGCCAGGGGGAATTAAGCACATCCTGTGTGACTCCAATGGGAGAAGACTCTTAGAAGCTTGGGCCTGTTTTCCCCTGGACTTTGCCCCATGGCCTTTTCCCTTTGCAAACTTTGCTTTGAATTCTTTTGCTGTAATAAATCACAGATAGTCATGAGGACAACTATATTCTGAGTCCTGTGAGTCTTCCTAGCAAATCATTGAACATGGGGAGTGGTAGTCTTGGGGATCCCTGCCAGAGGAGGAGGAGACAACACTGAGGGGAAAAACCATTTAAGAAGCAATTTCAGTCATCCATCCAGGTGAGATACAGTGATGACTTGGACTGGAATGGTGGCAGTTAATATAGAGAGAATCAAATCAAAATTTTCAAAATGTTATCTTCATTGCAGAAATACAGACTTAAGGAGGGAATCCTCAGCTGATAATAGTGTTGGGAAATTTGTTTCTTTCTCCTCAGTTCCCCACTTCTTTTTTGCGTTTTAACTTAGAATCAATTTACTAAATATGTATGTATCTGTCTATAACTTTCAGAGGGTGAAACCAGCTATATGTAACTCATGCATCTTCTTCATTATCCATATCCACCAAAATTTGTAAGTTTTCCCCTTTAAGTGATTTTTATTTCTGTCCCTTCTGTCTCTCCTTTCTCACTGCTGATCCTAGCATTGTATCTCTTGAGTTCATATTAATGCATCGATTTAGGAAGTCAGTCTTCCTAATATCAGGTTCACCCACATAATATGATCTTTCTTAATCACCAATCCCTTCCTACTCTCATTACATTAAATTCTTTTACCTCAGTTTCACAACTCTCCCATAACCTATCCCCACCCTATCTGGCTTAACTGCCCATCTGGATCCTCTCTGACGCTTGTCCCCTCCTTAGGGCTCCACCGACCCAATGTGCTCATTCCTAGTCCAAGGCGTTAGTGATGCACTTTCTCTGTTTTCTCTCTCCTTATCTCTTTCTGACTTATTCAAGCTCCCTTGATGCCAGTGAATATTCGGGCTTCGATCCAGGCACGGTTAGGCTGACCCATAGGGACCCTGGCCAGGGGAGCAATGGGAGGACGAGTCCTGCCCATAATCCAGAGAGGTTTACCCCGAGGAGGACTATGTGGGGGACGTGTCACCAGAACCCTGCTTAGGGGCGGGATGTCGCTCCAAAGTCAAAACCTGCTCCAAGGGGGACAAGCCGTAGCTCCCCGAATGGGCTTAAGAAGAGGTGGTGTTCAAGGTCGTGGAGGTCCTGGGAGAGGGGGCCTAGGAAGTGGAGCTATGGGTCGTGGAGGAATCGGTGGTAGAGGTTGGGTATGATAGGTCGGGGAAGAAGGGGCTTTGGAGGTCGAGGCTGAGACCCTCGACGAGGGAGAGGTGCCCTCACTCTCCCTGTACTGACCAAGGGGCAGCTGGACAACCAGTTGGATGCATACATGTCAAAAACAAAAGGACACCTGGATGACGAGTTGGATGCCTACATGGCACAAACAGATCCAGAAACCAATGACTGAAACCTGCCCACCCTCCTATGAGAGACTCTTGTTCAAAAGTCGCCACATCTGTAAATGACCTTGAGATAACAGATGGAGAAGAAACCTGATTGATGCTGGAAGGACCTATCACAATAGGCTATGGACCTAACTTGCCACCATTTGTGCATTTAGTGTGTTCCTTTTACTTTTTTGAAACTGTGTTGTATGAAACCCTTTTTTCCTCTGGAAAAAAAAAAAAGAAGAAAACAAGAAAAGGAACCACTGTAGGGGCTCTAAGAGGATGAAATTAGATCTTGCTGAGGGTTCAGAAAAGGTTACATAAAGATAGACTCATTATAGAATGCCCTTGAAGTCTTGAACCCTTTTGAGAGAGAAAAGAGACTTTTGTTTTTGGTTTTCTAATTTTTTGAAAGAATGATTTTTTAATCTAAAAAAACACTGTTGGGGGTGGATGCAGGAGTCTGGAATACAAATTATTCTCTCTTTCTCAATCCAGGTCCCTCTTCATTAAGATTCAGACTTCATTTAAATTTAATTTGCAAGAGGTATCATTTTTATTAATTTAACATTTAATATCTATTAATGAAGATTCAAACTGTGTAATTTAATTTCATAATAGTTATGCAACCGTAGTGCTACCATTCTTTCACCCACTCTATTTGACCTTCATGTCACTGGTAGGAGCCTTGATATGGTCTGTAGGGATAAGGAGGTAAACCAGCAAACTGTAGGCACCAGGTACCTATTTCAGCCCTTGTCTCTGCCCCTTAGCTCCCAGGCCCTGGAGAATGGTATAGTGTTCAGGTATATAATATCACTAACTGGTGAGTAATATACCTGCCATTCCTCCCTTGCTTTTCCCAGGCACTCTTCCAACAGGATTGACTATGAAACTAGCTGGCCTGATACAAGATATTGGTGAAGAGGAACACAGTGACTTAAAGCATCAGACACAAGAAAAGCATTCTCTTTTTTTTTTTTAATTTTTTTATTGTTATGTTAATCACCATATATTACATCATTAGTTTTTGATGCAGTGTTCCATGATAAGCATTCTCTTTTATTACATAAGAAAATACCAAGGAGCAGAAAAATAAATATTATTTGATAGGAACATCTACATTTCATTTGTCTATTAGTGACTGATAACCAATAAAAAATGAATTCTGGAATGCTATTTGTGTACTTTCAAAAAAGAGGTACCAGAATAGCATTTGTATGAGATCTCTTACAGAATAGCACTAACAATAGGGTCATTACTGCATTTCAAATAACCCACTGCAGGATTGGATGAGAGAGGGGTCAAAGCTAGAAAAAGAATTTAGTATGGAGAAGGGGAGCTAGTAGAGTCAGAAAATGCATTTATTCCTGCCACCGGGAGTTCTCTGATTGTTCTTTGATGGTTATTATATATCAGATGTTAGTAGAAAAAGTGATTTGTACTTCCCCTAAAGAGTCAGATTTAACAGAATTAAGATGGGGGGCAGGAATCTGCATTTTTAACAAACCCTCTAGGTTATTGAAATGTAGGTGATCTGAGAATTGTACCTTAAGAAACACTGCACATTCAAGCAGTCGCTTAAGATTTTCTGTATAGAAAGTCAAGTGTGGGAAGCTCTCTAGTTGGACAGAGTGGTTAGGGAGACTCATCCAGAAAGTTTGTTTAGAAAACAGACACCCTGTATGTTTATTTAAGGTGATGAGAGGCTTCTGAGAGATGCTGGTGCAGGCCTTGGTTAAGGAATGCTTAAGGGTAGTGCTTCTTAAACTTTAATGTGCACACAGATCACCAGGGATCTTGTTAAAATGTGGATTCTAATTCGGTGGGGCTGGGTGGGTCCTGAGGATTCTGTACTTCTAACAAGCTCCCAGGTGATGCCAATACATGGTCCCAGGATGGCCCTTTGGCAAGATTTTAACTGAAAGTGAGGTTATATAATGGAGACATGGTCAGAAATTGCATGTGAAGTGGAAAAGTAAGACATGAAACAGAGCCAAGGTCTGAAGAAAACTTAATCCAAAGGTTAAGCAAATTAGAATCGTGAAAGAGGAGGTAGCTGGCAACTCAGACTGGCTAACAGTGAATCACCAAGGCTTCTTTCCCCAAATGGAGCATGTTTTATGTGTATGTGAAAAGAGGGTATTCTTAGATAGGGTCGCAGGCCAGGTCTTATCAGCCTTCAGCCGAATTTCTTAAAGAAACTCACTGTTCTCTCTGATTAGCAAACCTACCTCACACAAGCTAGAGAATGCAGCTTTGCAACACAGGATAACTGATCATCACCACAGGTTTCATAAACCAATATCTTATATCATTCTTTGCTGAAAATCTCGGATGGTTCCCCACTGTTAGGGACAAACTTAGGCTTCTGAGCTTTGAGTTCAATTTCCTCTGCATTCTGCCCCAACCCTGCATTTCCAGTCCTATCTCTCACCAATATCCAGTTTTCTCATACACTTTTAGTGCAGGTTATACCTACCCCTGGAGTATTTCCTATTTATAGGCCTCTTATCTAGTCAGTTCTTTGCTGGAATGCCTTTTTCCTAATCTATTCTTCAAAGCCGAATTTAAACATGATGATGATGATGATGATGTATCAACAATCTATATTTACTTAGTCTTGGGCGCCTGGGTGGCTCAGATGGTTAAGCGTCTGCCTTCGGCTCAGGTCATGATCCTGGGGTCCTGGGATCGAGTCCCGCATCGGGCTCCCTGCTCCTTGGGAGCCTGCTTCTCCCTCTGTTTCTCTCTCTCTCTCTGTCTCTCATGAATAAATAAGTAAAATCTTAAAAAAAAAAAAAAACTTACTTAGTCTTTACTGTTTGGTAGGTACTGCATTATCAGAATGAATTCCTACTATGACTCTGAAAGGTAATGATTATTATGATTGTCCATTCATTTATTTAGCAAATATGTATTGTGCCCCTAAGGTGTGCCAGACACTACTCTAGGCACTTAAAAACTAGATAGACAAATTCCTTCTTTCAACAGGTTTACATTGAAGTTTAAGAGACAAATAATAAACATACAGTATGTCAGTGGTAAGTGCTGTGTAAAAAAAAAAAAATGAAGTAGGGTATGGGGATACTGGTAAAGGGAATGGTTTGAGCAAATGCCTGAATAAAGACAACTGCTACCCTGAGGACAACTGGAAACAGAGAAAAAAGCAAATGCAAGAGGTCTGCTTGACATGATTTGCCAAGGAGAGAGTGACTGAAGAAGAAGAGGGTTGTAGGTAAGGAGAGGTGGGGCTAAATCCTATAAGAGGGCTTTGTAGGTTAGTCTAAGAATTTTGCCTTTTCCTCTAAGTTAGATCTAAAACCATTGTCCTTTTTCAAGGAGTTAGGGGCTATTGCCTTGAAAATTGATCACAGGGGAACAAGAGCAGAATCAGGGAGATCTGTTAGGAGCCTACCCCAAAGATCTAGGTGAGACACGACAGAGGTGTGGCTCAGGTAGAGGCGGTGGAGGTGGGGAGGAGTGGTCAGATTCTGAATCTATTTAGAAGGTTCAGGAGGCAGAATATAGGAGGCAGTGAGAGAATGAGAGGGGCTAAGACAGCTAGGTTTTTGGCGTCTACAATTGGTGGGATGGAGTTGCTATTTGTTGCTGTCTTATAGATAAAGAGTTTGAGGTTTAAGGAGGTTCAATAACTCCTCCAACATCAAGTGTCTAGCTGTCTGTTACAGGTTTATCTGGAAAGACTGAGTGGAAGTTCTCCGTTTTCCCATCTCTTCAAGAAAATAGACTTCTTATGTAAAGACAGCCCTGAATATAGGAAGAGGTTTTGGGATTTTATGATTTCCAGGTGTTTCCCTCTCCCAGAATGTCCAGCAAAGGACAATATGCAGGCTGGGACAGTACTGCAGGATGTCCCAGAAACAGGTTACAAAGCACGAAGACCCTAAATGCTGAGCTGCTTTGCCACCTGGAGTAGAAAAGACCTCTGGGGAGGGCTGTCTCTGGCCAGACGGAAGAGAATTAATAGCATATCCCCAATTCAGTGTCCCAGGACCACTCAAACCCCAGAGGTCTTGTAGAGTTCACTGCAATGGGGAAAAGAATACCAGAAATAAATCTTGCCTACCTTGATGAGTGGGGACTCTGAGCCATGTTTTATTTGAAGGAAGGAAGGAAGGAAGGAAATAATGAAGTATGATAGGGATATTCATTATGGCATTGCTAACTAAAGGAAAACCTTGGGAACAAACTAAATGTTCCACAATGTGAGAATAGTTGATTAAATTATGGTATTTATATAGAGTATAATACTACGTATCTGTTTAGAGAGCTGGAACAGATCTAAATTTATAGATGTGGAAAGGTGTCCACAATGTGTTACAGAATGAAAGGATCAGTTTACAGAACAGAATGTAGAGTATGATTCTATGCAAGTCAAACCATGGGTACACATATGCATACACAAATATATGAAGAGACGGTTGGAAGCAAGTTCACAAAATGTTAATGCTTATCTGTAGCTTGTGAGTTTTATGTAATTTAACTTATTTCCTGCTTTTCTGGATTAACTGAATTTTTTAAATGAGCATGTCTCAGTTATGTAATCAGTAAAAACATTTTCATTTTAGGAAAAATCTATTAAGATTCTGCAATTTTACCTTCATGCTGTAAAACAGTTTTATCTAAAGCTAAATTTAAAATATTAATTAGACATTTTGTTCTTTGAAAAATCTTTATTAAGCCTCCATTTTTATCAATTAAATGTTGAAAAGTTAGGTACGGGGTGCCTGGGTGGCTCAGTCGTTAAGCGTCTGCCTTCAGCTCAGGTCATGATCCCAGGGTCCTGGGATCGAGCCCCGCATCGGGTTCCCTGCTCTAAGGGAAGTCTGCTTCTCCCTCTCCCACTCCCCCTGCTTGTGTTCCCTCTCTCGCTGTGTCTCTCTCTGTCAAATAAATAAATAAAATCTTAAAAAAAAAAATAAAAGTTAGGTACGTTAAGCGGTGTCTCTTCATGCTAACTGCTAAGCACTTTGGTAAAAACACTCAGCTCCATTTACTCATTTTTAGCATTACTTTCCCTGGGCTTCCTTCCTAGCAAAAATTAAGTGGTTATTTTTTTTAAAACCACAGTTATTTCCACCAATAAGATGACATGAATTCCACTGATACTAATTTTTTTACTGAGGCAGAAATATTTTTGAAACAACCAAAGAAAAAAGTCCTGTTCAAGGTCTGGGATTTTATCACATTTTTCACAATAATTCTTCTTCCCAACCTGATTACAAGACTACTTAACCTGTAAGTTATTTTTCTATAATCCTTAAAATGCTAAGGATATGGACACTGCATTTATCTACATGATATTTCTAAATACATGGTTCTTGGATAGTAGATCAGGTCAAATCAGGTGAATTGGTTGAAAATCCAACTCTTAGAGTGTTAGGTTCAAGACCATAATTAGATGTTAAAGATGAAAATCACTATAGTAGTTGAAAAACAATTTCAAAGAATTAAAAGGCTATTGACAATGAAATCAAGACCTATACCATGCCTGAAAAATACTGAATAAAGGAAATCAAGCCACACCTGTTATATATTTAATAAAGAGAGACATTTTATTTTCTTTTGTTCACAAAAAACAGGAAGAGGAAAAAGGAAGTAGAAAATCATGAAACTGATATGAACTTACTGGTAAATAAGCAAAATAAACAGAAACATAGTTAAATTTGAAAACACATTTACAACAGTGATATAGATGAGGCATAGACCAAAAGATATTAGAAGTGATAAAACAAGTAGATCTAAATAAAAAGGAAATTTATTTGGAAGAGCAAATAATAATTTTTTAGACTTTGCGCTATCCTTCAATCTCTCTATCTAATCAGTCACCAGGGTCTGCTGATGGTTGAATCCCCAGCAAAACTGGAAGATGTTAAAAAAAAATGGTCTTCAAGGGGCTCCCGCCTGGCTCAGCCAATACAGCATGGAACTCTTGATCTTGGGGTTGTGAGTTTGAGTCCCACATTGGGTGAAGAGTTTACTTAAAAATAATGGTCTTTGAGTTAACTCTCACTACCTGTACCTGGTTCTAACTCTCTCCCTTCAGTCCTATCCCAGGTTCTTACTGTAGATCTTGTTTCTAAATAGCTTTGCTATCAGTGAAAACTAAACTTAAAACTCTAAATTTTATTGAGATTTTATTCCACCCATGAACTTATTTATATTTTTATTAGGGGATGCTTGCATGAAAAAGCCTTCAAAACTTAAGTGTCCATCTTCAGCCTGACCTTGCCTTCTTTTGGGTTCCATGCCAGACCAGTGTTCCCAGTGGCCCACTGTACATACTTACCTGGACCACAGACCACTCAAACGCAACGCCTCAAAACTTGATCCTCCTAGATTCCACATCTTCCCTCATCCCTCACATTCTAAATATTATACCTCCTAAAAGCCCTCTAATCAATTCCCCCTTCTCTGTTCACAATGCTAAGGCGTTAGTTGAAGAACTAATCACTTAGTGCCTGGACTTGCAGTAGCTTTTTAAATGGCCTTTCTGCCTCCAATCCACCTTCCATTTGGCCATCACTCTAGAATGTACAATTTAGAATTGTAAATTTAAAAGTGATCATGTCAGTTACCTGCTAAAAAATTCTTCAATGGCTCTTCATTGCCTTCAGGATAAAAAGACAGACACCTGGGCCTACCATATAAGGTTCTTTGTGAACTGGTTCCTATCTACTCTTCTAATCTCTCTATCTCATTCTTTAAACATACTGCACCCCAGTCATGCTGAACTGATTACTGTTTTTCAAACAAGTCATGCCCTCTTATGTCTGGCCCTGTGGCCAGGCTGTTCCTTCGGCCTTAAGTGACTCCCTTTTACCTTACATCCACCTGCAAGCTCCTACTCATGCTTGAAGACTCAACTCCTGTCCCTTTTTCTGAAGACTTTTCTGATTCATTTAGGCAGAGTTTCATATAGACATTTATTCTATGAAATCTATAGTATAGTGTTTTATTTATTGCTGCATAACAAATTATTCAAAACTTAGTGGCTTAAAACAATAGTAAACATTTATTATCTCTCATAGTTTTTACAGGTCAAGAATGTGGGAGCCACTTGGCTGGAAAGCTCTGGCTAGGGGTTTCTCATGTGGTTCAGTCAGATGTTAGCTGGGGCTGTGTCACCTGAGGGCTTGAATGGAGCTGGGTGATCCACTTCCAATGGCTTACTCACATGGCTGGCAAGTTGGTGCTGGATGTTGGTGGAGGCCTCTTGTGGGCCTCTCCACAGAACTGCTTAAGAGTCTTCATTTGACTGAATAAAAGGCACTTAAAGTTAAATTAAAAAAAAAAAAAAGAGTCTTCATATGACTGCTGGCCTTCCCCAAAGCAGGCAATCCAAGAGACCAAAGTAGAAGTTACAAGTCCTTTACAACCTACTCTTGGAAGTCACTGACTATGACCTCTGCCATAGTCTGTTGTTCACATAGACTAGCTCTGATTCACTGCAGGAGAAGACTAGCGAAGGACATGAATACAACAAAATAAGGATCACTGGGAGCCATCTTGGAGATGGGCTAAGGCGTACAGAGTAACGAATATAGATCCTATCTCACTAGCCAGTGATGACAAAATATCATACATAGTTTTAGTGTTCAAATTAAACCTGTTCCTCTTCTGCATTTCTGATGTAGCTCTTGTGTTCCCAGGATCAATCCTTTCTGTCTTATGCCCCAATTTCTAGACCTGCTATAGCCCTGCTGTGTCTCACCCCTATGAGGATGCAGCTCCGCTGGTCACCACTGTCTTGTACAGATGACTGTCACCATTGCTTCTACCACTAACTTTGGGAAACGCTTGATATTCCTCAGAGAAAGTGGAACAAACTCAAGGGCACAACTAAGAGCTGGCTATGATGTTAACAAGTCCTTGTAGAAGGCTTGGGAAATACTTGAAATGTAATAGAGTAACTTACACTGCTATTAGCAGGGGTAACTCTGAGAAGTCTACTGTCTAAACTTACCCTCAAATAGCACAAACCTAGGTCCTCTGGAAACTCTATCACTGCCAGATTATGTTCTTTTGCCCTATGTCCTACAAAAGACAAAAGACAACATAATTTGTCACCAATCCAATTCTTAAGGTCCTGGATTTTCAGTCTTTAAATAACACCACAGGTGGAACGCAAAATCCACACTGTGGCATGTTGGGCCAAGCACTCTTTGTTTTTTGTTCACAGTCTCTCCTCCAGCACTGGCTAAAGGAAATAAACCTGTGCCCTCTCCCACCTCATCCCACTTCCATGACGCTCACAGACAGTTGCCCAAAGAATAGTTCTCTCAACTCTGCAAAGATACTCAGTGATGCACAAGCATTGGACAGTCTAAATTCACACTTATAGGAATAATAATCTGTAGTGGCAGAGTGCTGCTAAGAGATGTCTTATTAACAGCTCAAAGCATCTACGTTTGCTTTACCTTAATTATTCTGGGCCTTTCCCAAGAACTAGACATGGGTGAGTGCTTTACATTTACATAGCCCAAGAGATCACTTCAAGGTGTTTCCCAGAACCAAAGAAGAGTTAGTACCAAAGGGAAACTGGATCTTTTGTTCTTAGAGGGTAGTGTTTCCAGCTGCTTTACTCATCAAGGTTGAAAAATAAAACCCTGTCTGCAGCCAGCCTGGTTATGTCACCTGCTGTAATTACTTCTTGGAAAGCATGCCTCCTCTTCATTAGAGAGTCCGGAGGTCAGACAACAGAAATAGGAGCTGAAAGAGAAACTAGAGGAATAAGTGGTGCCTAGAGACAGAAAATAGACAAGCAGATTGTCATGTGGAAACAGTGGGTTTCAGTGAAATGATGAGAGATTTTGGAGTAGGGCAAATGTAGGACCACATCACGGTGATGATGCTTCCCCTACGGTGGGGTAACTCATACTTGACTTCTCTGAGCCTTGGTTTCTTCACCTATAAAATGATGGTAACAATTATACCTTCCAGGGTTGAAGATTAAATGAGAATATATATATAATCAATAAAAAAAAAGAAAATGTGTAATCAAACCTTGGCAGGCAGGCAGGCAGGCTGTGCTCCAGGTACAGCACTGGGCGCTGGGAATAGAGTAGTGAAAGCAAGCCACTGTCTTCACTTAGCTTCCAGTCCGGAAGGGAAGACAGCATTAAACAAAGAACTACCTAATTACATGTGTGATGAATGCTATAAAGAAGAAGCCTAGGGTATAATAAAAGGAGACCTGACCTAAATTAGGTGTCAGGGAATGTGGCCTTGAGGTAGTAATGCCAAAGGTGAGGAGTGTGGATTAGGGAAGATCATCTCAGGTTTCAGTAAGAGCATTCTAGGCTCTTGGAATAATGGAAACCATTATTATTATTATTTATCCAATAAATATTTATTGAATATCTACCATGTGTACTGCACTACTATGTATAGTGAGGGTACAATAAATCTGTGAACTTGAGCAAATAACTTAATTTCTTTGAGCCTTAGTATGTTCATCTGTAAAATGGGGATATTAATAGTACCTACCTCTTTAGTCCTTTTTTGAAGATTCAATGAGATAATGTATGTAAAGTGATTGACATAATGCTTGACATAGGGAGAAGATAATATGTGTTAGTGATATTATTATTCTTCATTAGTCAAGACTGGCTATATAATTTGCAGGGCCCAGTGCAAATGAAAATGCAAGGCCCCATGTTAAAAAATTGTTAAGAATTTCAATATAGCAATAGCACAGCATTAAACTAAGTGTGGGGCCCTGGGTGACTGTACAATGAATGCACTTATGAAGATAGCCCTGTCACTAATTATGTCATATGTACATATATATATTTATATAGCTTATCTATCCAAAAAGGTTGAGTTTTTCTTGGGGGCAACTTCCAGAACTCAATTTGCTGAATTCACTTTATAAGGATAAAATATATACCTATTCAGTATATTAATAGGTGATTGGTGGTGCTTACATTTTTTTCAACATTTTATTATGAAAAATTTTCAAACAGCAAAATTATAAGAATTTTATTATGAACACATGTATACACCCCACCTAGATGCTACAACTAATGTTTTATTATAGTTGTGTTATTAAGTATCTATCCATTTATCCATTCTTCAAGCCATCTATTAGTCTATCTTGTTTTTGGTGCGTTTCAAAGTAAATTCCAAACATCAATATCACTAACTGAAATCCAATTTATTTTTTTCTTTTGTTATAAAATTGACATACACAAATCTTTTTTTCCCTCAATGTTAGTAGGAATGCACAAATCTTAAGAGTGAATTTGTTGAGTTTTGACAACGCGTATTATCTCTGTAACCCAAACCTCCAGAACATACCATCACCTTAACGTGTTCCTTCATACCCCTTCCTGATCAATCTCCATCCCAACCTCTCCAAGAGAACTATTATTCTGATTTTTTCCTGATGCTCAAGTTTTTAAAACTTAAAGCTACATTTAGTAACTACTTAACTTCAGTATCTTCTCACATGGGCATATAGAAAATTCTGCAGACTGTAAAATAGGAAAGATAAGCCTAGGATACTCTGGTGTAATCAACAAATATTTATTGAATCAAAGAGTAAAACTAGGGAAATCACTTGAGTGCTTTTTATTCTTTAATAATTTCAGTTTTTGGTAAAAGTGATACAACGTGTGGCCCAGAAGAAAATGTAAATAACATGAAAAAATACAGAGAGAAAATGAAAAATCACTCATCATAGAGGAATAAACATTTTTAGTATTTTGATAGAATTTCTCCCAGGTATCCATTTAGATATAAATATAGTGAAATGGTCTATGTATGAAATTTGATAAAAATGGGATCATACACATGTACAGTCTATCACTTAACAATATGCTATAGATATCTTTCTTCATCAAGAAATATACAGTGGAGGGGCACCTGGGTGGCTCAGTTGGTTAAGCGTCTGCCTTTGGCTCAGGTCATGATCCCGGGGTCCTGGGAGCAAGTCCCGTGTGGGGTTCCCTGCTTAGTGGAGAGCCTGCTTCTCCTTCTCCCTCTCCCTCTGCCTGCCGCTCCCCCTGCTTGTGCTCATTCTCTCTCTCTGTCAAATAAATAAATAAAATCTTTTAAAAAAAAGAAATATACAGTGGAATCATCATTTTTAATGGGCAGCCTAGATGGACATACCATTCTTTAATTAACCACTTATCTACCCATGAACATTTACGATTGTTTCCAGATTTTCAGTACTATCAGCAGCACGGCTATGAACATCCTTGTGCATACATCTTTTTCTGAACTCTGTAATTATTTCCTTAGGATAAAATGCTAAGGATGGGATTACTGGGGTTACAACCTGAACATGTTTTACATGCTGGTTCATGATACCAAAATGCCCTCCAGAAAGGAGGCAGAAATTTACATCCACTGACTGGCTAATCTTTAAATTCTTAAGAATACAAAATGAATATTTTATCTTTTTTCCTTAGGATAGAAAAGAGGAAAACACACGAAGGGCTAATACACCTAGGTTTAAACCAGCAAGTAAGAATGTATACAGAAGTGCCCCTAAAAGCCTACAAATCAATCCAATTAAACTCAGTTCAATAAAAAGATTACTGGGACGCCTGGCTGGCTCAGTTGGGGGAGCATGTGGCTCTTGATCTCGGAGTTGTGAGTTCAAGCCCCACATTGGGTGTAGAGATTACTAAAAAAAATAAATAAATAAACTAAAAAACATAAAAAAGATTAAGTGACTACTGCATGCAAAGATAAGGCTAGCTTTTGTGGGAGCAAAAAGATGAGAAGCCATGAACTCAGTATTCAGAATACTCACACCCTAATAGCACAAATTCCTTGGCTATGGGCCCTAAGGATTTACTCTTAAAGGGGTAATGACTCCTACATTAAATTTGGTACAAAACTCAAAAGATGTTAAGTGAAAAGCAAGTCTCTCTCCCATTCTTATTCCCCAGTTCCATACCTTCACCCATTGCTCTTCTCTTCAGAGGTTACCATTGTTATTAATTTCCTGTGTATCTTCCCAGAAAATGCTCTGCATATGTATATACAGGAATATGCTGAGCAGGCAAAAACATTGTCCACTCATCGCTTACTCATTCAAGCAGGTTTTTAATACAATAGTATTATACTCACACATGATTTTACATGTTGCTTTTAAAATTATACCTTGGGGATTGTTCCATATTCATTCATATAGAATTGCTTCATTTATTTTTAACCTGAAGATTGTTCCATAGCCACTTCAGGGAGCTGCTTCGTTCTTTTTTACCATCAACACAATTTTCCATTGCATGAACGTATTTAACCAGTACTCTATTTAATGGACCACTAGGTTGCTCCCAACATTTTGCCAATCCTGCAATGAATACCTCTCTAGATACTGAAATCATTTTGGAATAAGAAATGACTGTGTGGGGGGGTGCCTGGCTGGCTCAGTCAGTAGAGCATGGGACTCTTAATCTCACGGTCATGAGTTCAAGCCCCACGTTGGGCATGAAGATTACTTAAATTAAAAAAAAAATTAAAATAAAAAAAGAAAGAAATGACTGTGAAGGTAGTAATATTTGGCTTCAAATCAAATTGGTAAGTACTTGGTAGAGACGTTTGTTGGGTTATAGATGAGTCTTAAAAGAACAAACCATTAAAGATATGCTGTGTCTGAAATATGTTCCCCCCAACAATTGTTACAACAACAGAAAAGCATAAAAGCCAACAGGAAATCTCCACCCACTTAGACTCCTCAGGAGGAGTAAATAGATAGGCCTTACCCAGTGTCTTCCAGGTCCAAAATGGAGCTTTGTCCCACTAACAGTGGGAACTCCCTGTAGAATCCATGTCTTGGCACTAACAACTTTCCCTAGAGAGTTTGGATCCAGCAATATGAACACACAAATATTCATTTGTCACACAAATAATTCATCAAAAGGCCTTTGGACATGCAAGTGGAGGAGCAGAGTTCCTTTTGCCCTCCCCATTGGCTTTTTTTAAAAAAAACTTCATTTTGAAATAATTACAGTTAGAGAAAAGTTTTAAGAATAGCACAAAGAACTCCCACTTTATTCAAAGTCATTACTTTTTTTAAAAGATTTTATTTATTTATTGGAGAGAGAGAGAAAGCATGTGAGAGAGCATGAACAGTGGAAAGGCACAGGGAGAGAGAGAAGCCGACTCCCCACTGAGCAGGGATCCAGACCTGGGGCTCGATCCCAGGACCCTGGTTAGGATCATGACCTGAGCTGAAGGCAGATGCTTAACCAACTGAGCCACCCAGGCGCTCTTCAAATCCATTACTTGTAAAAAGTTTGGCCACATTCTCTTTTTACATATATATATATATTTTAATATATATATATGGTTTTTTTCTGAATTATTTAAGAGTAGGTTGCATACATACTGCTCCTTTACCCCTTAATACTCCAGTGTGTGTTTCCTGGAAACAAGGATATCCCACTGATTTTTGTGGGGGGGAAAGATTGACCTGGCTACTCCCATCTAAGAGCTAGAAGGAACCTAAAGGGGTCTACTTTATTTTACACAGGGAAACCCAAAATTGACAAATGAGTCAGCCAAGGTCACATTGCCAGTATCTGGAACTACACCCTCTCCTCTGGCTCTTTCCACTCTACAAGCCATTAGGAATCATCTGGTCCGAACTGTTCAATAAAAGATAAATGAGGAAACTATGGCTCAGAGATGGTTTATGATTTGTCTAAGGTCACATAGGTTACAGGCAGCTAAACCTCTTTGCTAAGGGGCTCAAAGACAAGATTAATTTTCCTGAATGCACAGTCACCGAGTAAACTGATAAGTGGACATCAGGAACTTTTGCCTACCTAGCAATCCTTCCCCTTCTCCTGACAACAGCTTTGGAAAACCATCCCTCTTTCATTGGATACAGAGTTAGTGGGATGGTCCTTCAAAGTGCCCCACCCTTCTGGCCATGAAATAGGCATATAACCTAACCTGGATCAGTGGTCCCTGTGGCATTTGAAGCTCAAGAAGAGGGACTCAAGGACTGAAAGAGGGTGAATTGATTTCTCCTGAAGTTGGTGCTGAAGAGGCCTCCTAAAGACAGACTGCCTATTGGCTCTTGTGGCTGATTAGCTTTGCTTCCCATCCTTCCTGAGATTTGCTTCTTCAGCATTTAGTTCCATTCTCTGAGCTTCCCCCGTGTCTTTCCAATAATTTCTATACGCTTAGGTTGGCCAGGGTTAGTTTCTGTTGCCTGCCTAACTAGTAACAGCTGACTAGGAAGAAAAAAAAAAAGTGCTTTCAGAAACACTTGCCCAAACAGATCTGTGACTTAGGTCGTATATAAAAAAAAAAAAGTGGTGCCCGGGTACACCCTTCCTTCCTCAAAGCTTAGCGTGGAAGTACTTTCCAGGCTCATCACGCTGCTGTTCAGTCTCACTAGTGATGCTCCACTTTCACGCCCACAGAAGCGGCCGTTCCTGGAAAAACAGAGCAACCTTTCTGCTAGTTGTGGCTCTTAGAAATGTCTCTAGCAAGGGGGCTCCACTTAGCAGTTATTTCAACTCCAGTGCCCCTAGACTGCTCCGTCTGGGTGTTTAGCATGGTGAAATACAATCTGACTGGAGCACTGTAGCCCAGGGTCGGCTCCCTGCCTGATGGACTCTAGGGTGTGCTGCCAGCCGGAAGTGAAGACACCACTCTTTGTCTTTCCTGACAATCTGTTCCTGACCTCCTAAGAGGACTTTTGGAAGGAACTCACACATACACAAGAACACATTGATGTCTCCAGAATGACAGACAGTGCAGTCTGAATCTGTATCCAGGAAAGAAATCTCCATAAAAGCATAATCATTGGCAAAGAGGTTCCCAAGCTCATGTTGAAAAAAAGTTATTTTAATGTTATATATAATTTAACATTATTTTAAATACTATTATGCAGAGCAGTTTAGCTGCACATTAGCCACTCAAGAACCAGATCTTTCATAGCCAAAGATCCAATCATTTCACAAATATGTTTGTGCTTCCTATGTGCCAGGCACTGCGCTCAGTGCTGAAAAAACAACAGAAAGCAAAATCTGACAGACTCCTTACTCTTAAAATGCTTACAGTCCAGAGGGAAAGCAAACATTAATGAAGATGTTATACTCGTACCCCATTACAAATTGTTACAAGTGCTATGGAAGGCAAGTACAAAGATCCATGGAAGAGATTAAGAGTAAACTGTTTTTCTCAAAACAAGTAGTTTCCATAATTTCAAGTAAAAAAAAATTTAAGTAAACTCTACACCCAACATGGGGTTCCAATTCACAAGCCTGAGATCAAGAGTCCCGTGCTCTACCAACTGAGCCAGCCAGGTGCTCCTCCAGATGAATTTCTTAGGACTGTAGAGTAATCCCTCCCCCTATTACATTAGTCTGTAAATGTACCAGCCTAATGCTGATCAGAATCACCATAGGAGATTTAGTTGTCCTCTCAGAGCAAAACCAGGGGGTTCTGCCTTTATTTATATTTATTTTATTTTTTAAATATTTTATTTATTTATTTGACAGAGACACAGTGAGAGAGGGAACACAAGCAGGGGGAGTGGGAGAGGGGGAAGCAGGCTCCCTGCGAAGCAGGGAGCCCGACTTGGGGCTCGATCCCAGGACCCTGGAATCATGACCTGAGCTGAAGGCAGACACTTAATGACTGAGCCACCCAGGCGCCCCCGGGTTCTGCCTTTATTTTTCTATTGCATTAATCATTGCCATTTTCAAAGCCAAATGGAAGAGGAAAACCACTCAGACAAAAATGTCCTAAAGAATAAAAGATTATTATTTCAAAGGCAAATACAAATGGGGAGATGTATTCATTTTCTACTGCTGCTATAATGAATTGCCATACATTCAGTGGCTTAAAACAACACAAATTTATTATCTTAAAATTCTGTAGGTCAGAATTCCGAATGAGTCTCTCTAGGCTAAAATTGCAGCATTGTTAGAATTGAGTTTCTTTCTGGAAGCTTTAGGAGAGTATCAGTTTCCTTGCCTTTTTTCAGCTTCATTCCTTACTTCATGGTCTGCTCCTTCCTCCATCTGCAAAGCCAGCAAGAGGGTGAGTCCTCATGTCACATCTCTCTGACCTACTCTTTGCCTCCCTCTTCTACTTTTAAGGACTCATGTGATTAAAAGTAGACCCACTCAGATAATCCAGAATAATCTCCTCAGCTCAAGTTCTGTACCCTTAATCATACCTGCAAAGTCTCCTATGCAATGTACCGAACATACTCATGAGTTCTGGGGATTAGGACATGGATATCTTTGAAGGACCATTCTACTGCCTACCACAGAAAGCATGAAAAGTGTTCTTATGAAGGGTGAAAAAAAGTAGAGGTGCTTCATTCTGTGTGGACAAAGCAATGGGTACAAGATGATGCCATTTTTCTCAATAGCACCAAACTGCTTATAGCGGTTATTTCTGGGCACTGGAATTATGGGTGGTTTTTCTTTTTGCTTATGTTTTCTCAGTTTTCTACATTAAAAATAAGATAATTAAAAAAAAAAACCCAACCTCATATATTGTGATTATTTAGGATAATGTCTATATTGTTAGGAAATGCATGCTGATCTATTTAGGAGTAAAGTATATTGGTGTCTGCAACTTACTGTCAAAAAGTTCAGAAAAGCACATAAATAAGTAAGGCCAATATGGCTAAATGGTAACACCTTTGAATCAAGGAAGGATATATATGTGTGTTCACTGTAATTTTATTTCAATTTTCCTGTACATTTTAAACTTTTTATAATAAAAAGTTATAATAAAGTACAAAATTTTAATGGGCAGAGATTCTATATTGATTCTATATTATTCTCATTATCATTTCCAAGAATAACTTCAGAATCTAACCTAGGGTGAAAAGATAAGTTATAAAATCAAGGCAAGTTTTCTTCTGTAACCATCTTCACCACTGATACCAACTTATATAGTTAGATCTCAGGAAATGGGGAGATGGACCTGTCTGGCTTCACTTAAAAAGGCCTCATTTCTTTAGGGATGCCTCTTCACTAATTTCTCCTACAGCATTTCATGTGCTAGTCAACATGCTAGACTTGTACAGAGGAGACTGGGGGCAGGACCAGCTCCATAATTTGAAGGGCCTAGTGCAAAATGAAAATGAGGGCCCCCTTTGCTTAAAAAAAAAGTATTAAGAATTTCAAGACAGCAGAGTCCTTCTAAGAGCAGTCCCTGTGTAAGGCCACACACCCATGAAATTGGCCCTGCACAAAGCCAGCAGACTCCACAAATGGTCTCCCCACCAAGCCTTGGGCATGCTTGGTGGGAATGACGGTGGAGGAGAAGCAGGCATTCTAGATTCATCTTCTTGCATGGATCTCTTCACTCCATTTCTGACGGTGTTCTTAGGGTTGCTTAAGACCAAAAATCTCTGAGGAATCTATCAATTCCCCAAATTATAGCCATTTGGTAAGATGCTGTTGATCATTATCTGTGACAGTGTTGGACAGTAGTAGGAATAATGCATTTGTCTGAAACAAAAGCTCTAATGAAACTTATTAAAAGGAAACACAAATAATTATATTAAAAAATGGTGATTCAAAAGTCATAGTTTTCCCAGAATAAAGTATATACTTAAAATATTTTTTAAAAAATCACTAGATGAGCAAAAACACCACATATAAACAATCTCTGATATTTTAATTGGTAACTAAGCTATTTAAAGACAAACCCAAATATATCAATAAAAAGTCATAAAAAATACCTTATGTGGCTTTCTGACCCATCCCTTTTATTCTTAAGCATTTGCTGCATTCAAAATAACATTCTCTTGCGGTGCCTGGGTGGCTCAGTCGTTAAGCGTCTGCCTTCGGCTCAGGTCGTGATCCCAGGGTCCTGGGATAGAGCCCCGCATCAGGCTCCCCGCTCAGCAGGAGGCCTACTTCTCCCTCTCCCACTCCCCCTGCTTGTGTTCCCTCTCTCACTGTGTCTCTCTCTGTCAAATAAATAAATAAAATCTTAAAAAAAACCCAAAATAACATTCTCTCTCTCTCTTTTTTTAAAGATTTATTTATGTTAGGGAGAGAGAGGGGCATGGGGGGAGGGGCAGAAGGAGAGGGAGCGAGAGTCTTAAGCAGACTCTATACTGAGCATGGAGCCCATTGCAGGGCTCAGTCTCACTACTCTGAGATCATGACCTGAGCCAAAACCAAGAGTCAGTCACTATAACCAACTGCACCATTGAGGCACCAGCCAAGTATCATTCTTAAATTGATAATAAAAAGCAAGAGAACACTTCGAGTAATCAAAAAGGGACTTACACAAGATTGAGAAAATAACATAATTTCTTCCCTTCCTTACCACCCCCACCATACAGGATTTTTACTATTGATTTAAAATATTTATCACTTTTAGGAATAAGGCTCCTAGTATTGATGTTCTCATTTCTTTTTTTTTTCTTAAGATTTTATTTCTTCTAGAGAGACATAAAGAGTGTGAGCAGGGGGAGAGGCAGAAGAGAGGGAGAGAGAGAATCTTAAGCAGGCTCCACGCCCAGCCCCAATGCAGGGCTCCATCTCACCCCTATTATATGGTACTCTTAAAAGGCCATGCAGGGGCTCCTGGGTGGTTCAGTCCGTTAAATGTCTAACTCCATGTCGGTTCTGATGTCAGGGTAGTGAGATCAAGCCCCACCTCAGGCTCCGCACTGGGTATGGAGTCTGCTTGGGATCCTCCCTCTCCCTCTGCCCCTCCACCCCCACTTGCATGCTTGCTTGCTCTCTCTAAAAAAAGGGGCGGAGGGGAGCATGCATTGTGTGGCTTAGAAAAATATCTGGAAGGATATAGTTAATAAACTGTTAACAGTAGTTGGTTCTAGATTGAGGATTTGTGATGAGGCTAGAGAGGACTTTTATTTTCCTTCCTTTGCTTATTTGAATATATGCAATGAATATGTATTAGTTTTATCGATCCAAAAAAATCAGTAAAGATATTTTTAAAAAGAAAAAGAAAAACCGAGCATGTACTTTACATTTAGCCTTTAGGATCAGTCATTTAATCTTTTTGAGCCTCAGTTTCCCTGTTTATAAAATGGGATTAATACCACACAAAGATGTCATGAGGAAAATGCCTTACCATATGGTAAATATACATTCAATACAAGTCCCTTTTCTCAGGCTCAGATTTCTTGCCTGCAAACTTAGGGAGCTGGATAAGTTGTCCATGATCCTTTTGAGAGTTAATCTGATTCCCTCTATTTATATTCACAGAAAAAGATTGCTAAAAGAAAAATAAATGTCTTTATTTGTCATTAGGCAATTATTTTTCTTCTATTTCCTGAAGAACCAAAAACAGATGAGCAGTACCTCTGGAATGTCTGGGCCACTCCACCCTGGGCACCTGGGAAATGACAGGGTATTTCCATTCATTAGCATCTCTCTAATGAGGAGAGCCTTCCTTACTGAAAAGAGGATAAAACTTTAGTTAATAAGCCATTGTGTGCCATAAAAAAATATTATATAATCTCAATTTTAATTTTTGACTACTCCAGTCCTCCTCTTTAATTAGTTTGCCTACCGATATTTGCAATCTAGATACTCTGTTTAAGCAGTTATGCAAATTTTCCATAATTCATTATATCATGTGTCATTGGTTAAAGTCTAATTAGATCACTATCACTTGGGGGGGTTGTATATTAAGTGAGTTTACAGAGTTGTCTCCTACACATCTGAAATACTAATAATGGTCTATCTTTCATGGTACCAGGGTAATGATTTTACAATTCTGTCTTTGCTTTTCTAAGATTGAAAACTATCTTAGATGGGAAAAAGACAGTCTCTTCAACAAATGCTGGTAATAGTTATCAGTCTATTAAAAAGGTAAACTATTTTTTAAAAAATGTAGAAAGCTACAACATTGAGAAATACTACCATTCCAAATTTCTCAAAACATTATATACATATATATATATATATTTTTTTTTTTTTAAATGTAGGCTCCACGCCCAACATGGGGCTTGAACTTATAACCCTGAGGTCAAGGGTAGCATGCTCTACTGACTGAGCCAGCCAGGCACCCAAAACATGGCCTATTCTTTATTTAATTAAAATATTGTATGGATACAGAATCAGAGAGAGGAACACCCACATGCCTTAGAATTCAAAATATCTCATGTATGAGATTTCTTAATTTAAGACTTTTCTGTGCCTGCCGAATACCAGTGGGTGAAGAATGCCTTCAATGTCATTTTGGCATTTCTAGTGCCCTGCATAGCTTGGTAGGATTCTTTACCCTTCCAGGTTACAGCAATCCCAGCTTTTCTCACAGAAAAAAAAAACCCTATTCTCTTTGTTTAACATTAATTTTAAGAGATACTGTAGTAGAACTTAACATAAGGAGATACTTTTTATTTCTACATTTATGAACACATTTCTTCATCTATGAATTAGGATAATACAACTTGCTCCTTATTGTTTGTGGAAGGCTGGGGGAATTCTTACTAGTAGTAAGAATTAAAAAAATAACATTGAGTATCTACTATTTCTAGGCATCATGGAAGGATGGCACTTTGTCTTGCATTATCTTACTTAATCCTAACAAAACTCTGTGAGGTTTGTTTGTTTTTTAAAGATTTTATTTAAGGATGCCTGGGTGGCTCAGTTGGTTAAGTGTCTGCCTTCGGCTTGGGTCATGATCTTTTAAAGATTTATTTATTTATTTTGAGAGAGTGAGAATGAGAGAGAGAGAGAGTACATGAGAGAGGGGAGGGTTGAAGGGAGAAGCAGGCTCCTCCCCAAGCAGGGAGCCCGATGCGGGACTCGATCCCGGGACTCCAGGATCATGACCTGAGCCAAAGGCAGTTGCTTAACCAACTGAGCCACCCAGGTGCCCAGGTCATGACCTTTTAAAAAAAGATTTTATTTATTTATTAGAGAGAGAGAGAGAAAGCACAAGCAGGGGGAGCGGCAGAGGCAGAGGGAGAAGCAGGTTCCCTGCTGAGCACTAGATCCCAAGACCCTGGGATCATGACCGGAGCTGAAGGCAGACGCTTAACCGACTGAGCCACCCAGGCATCCCAAAACTCTATGAGGTATTATCTACTTTTTTCAAAGACTTAGAGAAGCTCAAAAATTTATGGTTTACAGTGCTGGTATATGGTAATGCAAGGTCTGAATCTGAAACCTTGATTTTCATTACTCTACTTTAACTTAGGAGAAAGATGAAAATGTTGTGAAGTCCTTTATTTGCCCTCAGGTCCTTCAACAATTGAAACCCACTTTTGTGCGCCTCTCCTTGTCAAATTCCGGCCCCGTATGCTTCAGTAATATAGGCCCACATGTAATTTCCGTAGAGTCCTGTTCTCTCAAGTTTCTGGGTCTTTGTTTATGATGTTTTCTCGGCCTAAAATTTCATTATCCTGCTACTACCAGAGTAGCTGCCCTACTCCTACTCATTTTTCAAGTCTCAGTTTAAACTACTCCACACTGTTACATGGTCAATTAATCTTTGACAAAGGAGGCAAGAATATGCGATGGGAAAAAGACAGTCTCTTCAACAAATGCTGTTTGGAAAACTAGAGAGCCACAAGCAAAAGAATGAAATTGGACCATTCTCTTACACCATAATGAAAAAAAAACCCCTCAAAAATGGATTAAGGACCTAAATGTGAGACCTGAACCCATAAAAATCCTAGAAGAAAGAGCAGACAATAATTTCTCCAACATCAGCTGCAGCAACATTTCTCTAGATATGTCTCCCCAGGCAAGGGAGACAAAAGCAAACATAAACTATTGGGACCACATCAAAATAAAAAGCTTCTGCACAACAAAGGAAGCAATCAACAAAACTAAAAGACAACCTACTGAATGAGAGAAGATATTTGCAAATGACCTATCTGATAAAAGATTAGTATTTAAAATATATAAAGAACTTATATAACTCAACACCAAAAACAAAATAATCCAATTAAAAAATGGGCAGAAGACATGAACAGACATTTTTACAAAGAAGACATACAGATGGCCAACAGACATGAAAAGATGCTCAACATCACTCATCATCAAGGAAATACAAATCGAAACCACAATGAAATATCACCTTATACTTGTCAAAATGGCTAAAATAAAAAACACAAGAAACAAGTGTTGGTGAGGATGAGGAGAAAAAGGAACCCTCGTACACTATTGATAGGAATGCAAACTGGTACAGCCACTGTGGAAAACAGAATTGATATTCCTCAAAAAATTAAAATAGAATTACCCAACAATCCAGTAATCCTACTACTGGGTAAATACCAATAGTATTTACCCAAAGAATATGAAAACATGGGGCACCTGGGTGGCTCAGTCGTTGGGCGTCTGCCTTCGGCTCAGGTCATGATCCCAAGGTCCTGGGATTGAGCCCCGCATCGGGCTTTCTGCTCCGCAGGAGGCCTGCTTCTCCTTCTCCCTCTCCCCCCTGCTTGTGTTCCCTCTCTTGCTGTGTCTCTCTCTGTCAAATAAATAAAATCTTAAAAAAAAAAAGAATATGAAAACACTAATTCAAAGGGATATATGCATCCCTATGTTTATTGCTGCATTATTTGCAATAGCCAAATTATGGAAGCAGCCAAAGTGTCCATCGACTGATGAATGGATGAAGAAGTGATATATGTGTATATATATATATATATATATATATATGCATATACACACACAATGGAATATTATTCAGCCATAAAAAGAATGCAATCTTGCCGTTTGCAACAACATAGATGAATCTAGAGTATAATACTGAGCAAAATAAGTCAGTCAGAGAAAGACAAATACCATGATTTCGCTCATATGTGGAATTTAATAAAACAAATAAAGTAAAAAAACTAAAAACCAGACTCTTAAATATAGAGAACAAACTGATGGTTACCAAAGGGGGATGGGGGCAATAGTGAAGGGGATTAAGAATACACTTATCTTGATGAGCACTGAGTAATGTATAGAATTGTTGATCACTATATTGTACACCTAAAACTAATATAACACTGTATGTTAACTGTACTGGAATTAAAATTTAACAAATAAACTACTCTGCCATGCTCCCATCACTCTTGATATACTCACAATGGCAAGTATCTTACTATGTCATCACCTAAATTGTGAGCAGCTTGAGGGAGTCAGGGTTATTTTCACTGTTGCAGGGCTTTTCAAAGTAGCTGTTTCCCAGTTGGCATTCAATTAAATATTGATAGAATGAACAAATGAAAGTATGCACAAATAACTTATGAATTCATTCACAGAACTCATTAAGGATTTGTGAAGGGACCTGTATTACTTTATTCCACATAAGCCTAAAAGTGACCAGAAATGAAAACTTTTCATCCTCTTATATTAGAATTTTTCAACATATCTTTATTATTTTTTTTTCCAGAATATAGTATCTGGAACACAGTAGTAAATACATATTTGTTGAGTTAGTGAAGAGTCCTAGAAAAGTACACAAATATACAAAGTCTTTATAATCTAATGCATATTCTTCCCTCCAGACTCACTATGTGCCATTTCTACTTTATCCTGTAATAATGAGTAACAGTATGTAATTTTCATTCATGCATCAAATATTTATTGTCACTATTATGTGCCAGGCACATTGGTCCACTGTTTCAAATAGCTTTGTTTCTTTCTTGCTATTCTCTCTTCCTGGACATTTAAGAAGCCATTCAGCAAATACGTCATTTATTGTGGTTTTCCTACCTTCCTTCCTTCAGTTCAGTTAGTTACCTCCCGGAAAAGGCTGTCCCTGATATCGTTGGTACTCAGTGCTTGCTTCCATCTTAGCCCTCATTACATCAAAGTGAAATGATCTGTGTCTATGTTTGTTCCCTGCCCCCGTCCCTATCCCGCAATACCGAGGTATTGCTTTCAGAGGGCAGGGATGGAGGTTTTGTTCACCTATGTGTCCCCGGGGCCCAGCACAGAATTTAGGACAGGGAGGACAGGGCCAAAACCCTATATCTAAGTATTGAAAGAATTCCCACAATAAGTGAGTTATGTATTATCTCCAAATTATAGATGATAAAAGGAGGCTTGAAAGGGTTTAGAAAAGTTTTAGAAGAGCCCAAGGTCACACAGTGGTAGAGCCTGTTGTCAAAGGAATTTGAAGAATGAAGCCATCATTGGTTCTAAATGAATAAAACTCCTTCCCACCATCTTTTCTTGAAATTTTCGTTTAGATTTTGTATTCTTTCCTTCTATAGCCTAATGACTCCTCGACCACCATAATATTATGAGTGGGGACAATACCTCCTTTTTTTTCATATTGAAAATTGTTTGACCTCTCTCTGGAAGCAACGTGATTTTAAAACTTTCTGAACTCACACACTCGTTCCGGGGTAGAATCTGCATTGGAGTCTTGGGGGGACGTGATAGGTCCCACGAGAAGGGTCATTCGAAATGGAATGCGGGGACTAAGAGTTTTTCTCTGGACAGGATTCACAGAAGGAGCAGGGGGAGGATGGATCTCATTTTTGATGCACAAATCCTGAGACTTGTGGGAATTTGGTTGTTCACACCTAAGGCGGCGGTAGGGGACTGTGTTGCCCACAGTTAAGATGACTGCAAATGAACATCTCCTTCGGATGGGTCTGTTCTCTTCGTTCATTGGTATTTTCAATGAGAAGTATAGTGAATAAAATTTAGTAAAAGTTGGTGTCTTCTTACCAAGATGGTAACGTAGGAAGTTGGCACGTTTTGTTTGGAAAACCTTTAACAGGTCAAATTTTCTCTTGCCCTTAACCAAAATGGTCGTAAAGGTTATCCTATGGTTTGAAGCTTCCAGCCCTTAACTAACATGGCGTCTGGAGCCCGTTAAAAATTAGCCTGCCCTCTTTTATGCCCTTAACCATCATGGCCTCCACGGCGTCTAACACGTGACGACCCGGACTACGGCGCGGGAGAGGGGGTAGGAGGGCCCTTGAAGGGTGCGCGTTCCCGTGGCGGTGCACCGGGTAGGTTTCAGTCAGAGTCACTATGGCGGCCGGCGCTGGCAAGGTAAGGTGAGGCGGCGGCAGCGGCGAGGGAGGCTGGGCCCGTTGTGGCGTCCTGGCTCTAAATCCCCGCAGCTCGTCCGCGGAGAGGTTGGCCGAGGTCGTGGCCAGTCGCGGAGACTGGCGGGGGGCGGGTTGAAGGGGGTGCGGGCTAAGGCGGGCGGGCACCGGCGCCTGACGGCCGTTTGTTTTCATGTTTTCCCCACCAGGTCGGAAAGTTTCCTGCCTTATCGGGCACAGCCTGAGCGTGTCCCACCGGCCGCGAGTGGTGGAGGCTGCGGCGGACCCAGCCCGGGGCCTCCAGGCCTCTCCCCCAATCTCCGGGCCAGCCTCCCTCCCCCACCTCCTCGTCCGCTGGGAGCTGTGGCTGCCGTCCCTGAGATGCGACCCTCGCGGGGGCGACCCTGAAAGAAGGCGGCCGGTGTGCTGAGCAGCAGCCAGGAGCCCAGGCGTTCAGGGACCAACTTCCTGCGGGCCGAGACCCCGGAGCCTCCCGGGGTTGTGCCTCGCTCGGTCCGCACCGGCCTGCAGAGCCAGATCTCCGCCCTGGGCGCGGGGACGCCCGCCAGGTGCCCGGGAGTCCCGACTCGGCCGCTGCCCGCGCTTCTGCCTGTCCCCGCTCCTCGCGCCAAGGACCCCAGCCACTGCCGTCTCGGCTCGTGCCAGGGACCCCGTGCCACCTTCCGGGCGGTCTCCGCGCAGCAGGAGCGATGCAGACTGTCCCGCTGGCGGTCTAGACCCCCTTGCCGCCCCCCTCGCCTCTGCCGTTCCACTCCCCGAAGCCCTCGAAGAGGGGCGGTGGCTGCCCAGGGGTGCTCGGCTACACCTTCCTTCGGCCCGAGAGGACCTCCTGGCCGCACGGAACCGACCCTTCCTTCATGCTGCAGTGCTGCAACGTTTCCGCCACCGAGGGGGAAAAGCGGCCGCGATCCCAAACAAAACACAAGAATTGGTGTGTGACTCATCTGCTTGGATACCTCCAGTCCCCAAACTGTCTTCCAGGAGTTTTCTTGGCCGAAGCTGGCCGATGTTTGAGCCTTTTCTTCCCAGGGAAGAAGATGGACTGAAAGCTGCCCGTTGGGGACTTTGTGCGATCAGGGCACTGCTGGGTTTTAAAGGAGGTGATGGGGCTTGCGCTGGCTTGTCTTCCCACTCAAGTGAAGAGTTGTTGATGTTCACTGGTTATGCTTAGACAATGCGCAGTTTGTTTTAATTTAAAATTTTGGGGGGGATAGGGGTATAGGCTTGTGAAGGGCAGTCCGGATCCGGTGGAACTCCTCTTTGTACCTTGGTAGGAGAGACACCCCCAGTCTGTCCTCGATGCCGTCAGCCTTGGCCATCTTCACTTGCCGCCCGAACTCGCACCCATTTCAGGAGCGCCATGTCTACCTGGACGAGCCCATTAAAATCGGCCGCTCCGTGGCCCGCTGTCGACCAGCGCAGAATAATGCTACCTTTGATTGCAAAGTGCTGTCAAGGAACCATGCTCTCGTTTGGTTTGATCACAAGACGGGCAAGGTAATGTCACCACGTTATCTAACAATCTTTACTTTTCGTTTCCCTTTGCTCTTTTTGCATAATGTATGCAGGATCCCAGCGTTTGCACCCAGAGGAGACTTTCAGCAAGGCCATGGACCAACTTTTTCTGTGTCTGGTTCTATTGGAGATTAAGTTGAGGTGGTTGAATGGAAAACAGAAGGTATTGTAATTAAATGCCTCGGGAGGGCGATGACATCTTGATAATGTGGTCGTTCCCAGTGAAATCCCAAACCCTAATTCATTTTGGGAAAACTAGATAGTGAAACTTGGCTTCTTGCTTCCAGTCTTTTTAGAAAGGTGAATTTGCCGTTCAGTGCTTGAATAAGCAAGCAGCAGTTCCCAAAGCAATGCTGGGAATCTGTGGCCAGTATTACACTGGGGCTCAGGTGTCTCAGTGGTGAGATGTAGTTAACACAGCTTTTAGTTGAGTTCAGATCACGATCTTTCTAGTAAGGACAGTTGTTTGTGTGAATTTACAGTTTTGAAAGATTTGATACATATTTACACATGAAGGAGTAATTGGCAATTTTCAAAGCCAATTTCATTAAGCATGAACAACTGTAACTTTACATTTTCAGAGTTTTGTTTGCAAGTTGGGTGAACATATATGTATTGCTTTTGAAAATCACTTTTTGATGTTCCCTGCAAGAACTTATTAAAAATACTTAATGCATACTTACAGAGGTGATATTTAAAAATCAGTGTTAGGAAATTAATTTACTTTCTGAAATTATATCCAATTCTATCAAATAATTGCATTACCTAGATGTGATAGGATGAATTTAACACCCTTTATTTTTAAGTGTGATCCTTTTGCATTTTTAAGTTGGCACCCTAATTTACTATACATGTGGGTGCTTATATTTTAAGAATACAAGAAAAAAATTAAATAAGACCCTTTCAATTTTTAAAACTTTATGTGTGTGGAGAATATACTGAAGAACTCATTTTTGTGCTTTTACCTCAGGTTTTCGTTGAGATACTGAATCAGTTCCAACTTAGAGTAAGTTATGTAAGACTAATAGGAATACCTTGGGTTTCACCTCCTGACTTTTTGCTCCCTCTTCCTGAGTTAAATGATTAAGTCTTTTTTTAAAAGAAGAATTTAAGTTTTCAATAGTAGTATTTTGAAATGGAAGAAACCTGAGCCTCAGAAAAAAGAGAGAAAGCAATACTTCTGTTGCTACAGAATTAAGGAATTATTACAGAAATCATTTTTCAAAGAAAGGAGGAAAAGATTGCACTTGCATAATACCTATGCCCTGCTCTGTGTGTAAGATGAGAACTGAAAAATATGTTAATTTTTCTGTGTAACACCAGATGTTCATTTACCTATGGAACAGACCCTTTTTTCTCCCTAGAAACTAAAGTTTGGGTGTCTGAAAGACTTCATAGATTACCCATAGTCATTTAATGTGAGTATTCATAGAACTCTTTCCAGCTATCAAATTCAAACATCAGTTAACTGCTAGTGCCTTAACTCAACCAGCTTTGATCTTTTTGTCTAAGCTAAGGTCCAACTTAATCAAATAACAGGTTTGCTTAAAGTACATAATCTGCAAATGCACCTGCTTAACTTTGGTACCCTACTCAAAGGAGACTCAGATTTTTTTCTTTTACTTATTTAAAAAACAGTGATTACATGAGCAGTGCTTTTCATGGCTATACTAAAACCCCCACAATAGGTTATTTTGAGATGGCTTACGGATGGATCCATAGTGAGTATTGTATGAATTGAGATGACCTGTTAAAATTTTGAATGGATTTGTAATTAGAAAAACTTATCTTTAAAAGATACACAGCTTATTTCTACCATTTTCACTTTTTTCCTGCTCTAGCTAAAAACAGGATGTGAGGCCATTACTTAGGTATAGATATAATTATTGATTATTGCACAACCTAATCTAGTTAAAACAAATAACCTGTCAGATTTGCCATGTGATCAAATTGTTTTAGGAATAAAGTTATTTAAAATTTAGGTTTGCACAGACATATTTTTATTGAGCACCTATTATGTGCCAGGTATCCTGAGGCACAATTCCAAAGAAAACCCACAGTTTGACCAAATATCACTTACTGTTTTCTATGTGTGAAATTTCCAATTTGAGGATTTCTGCTATAATTGTCTCATGACAAATAAGTCATTGAGCCTAATATATATTCCCAGCAAATTCCTTTATACAATAACATAATCCCTTCCTATAAGCATCACCTCAGGCAAGTTTTTATTTTTCAAACATCTCATCTCTAAGCTTTAGTTTTCTGGGGATAATAGTGGTACCTACTATTGTTTTGAGGATTGAGATAATCATGTAAATTACTTAGCACCCTGTTTGTGGCCCTTATTAAGGGCTTAGTCCTTAGGGAGGAGGGTGTTTGAGGTGGGGGGAAGAGCAAACCATCTAGGCAGCTCTTTGCAATTTCTATAGTGCTGTGGAGTCCTAGGAAGGTAATGAGAATTGTTTTTTCTTTCATGTGATGGCATATGTAGAAGTAATCTTTTAAATTGAAACATATGAAGTTGAAAACTTTGTTCAAATTAGCACTTTCCCTGGGCGGTGGAGAATTGGAGTAATACGTACCCTTTGGTTGACTTTTACCTTGTGATTTTTGCATTCTGCACTGGCCATTATAGGAGACCCATTAAAAGCTGGAAAAAGTAATAAACACTTGAAACTTTCTGATATTCAAGTAATACATATTCATTGTAGAAAATCTGCAAAACAGGGCGCCTGGGTGGCTCAGTTGGTTAAGCAACTGCATTCGGCTCAGGTCATGATCCTGGAGTCCCGGGATCGAGTCCCACATCGGGCTCCCTGCTCGGCGGGGAGTCTGCTTCTCCCTCTGACCCTCTTCCCTCTTGTGCTCTCTATCTCATTCTCTCTCAAATAAATAAATAAAAATCTTTTAAAAAAAAAAGAAAATCTGCAAAACATAGGCACATGGAAATCTAGGTGACACTTTTTTTTTTTTTAAGATTTTTTTAATTTATTTGACAGAGAGACAGCGAGAGCAGGAACACAAGCAGGGAGAGTGGGAGAGGGAGAAGCAGGCTTCCTGGCGAGCAAGGAGGCCGATGCGGGGCTTGATTCCAGAACCCTGGGATCATGATCTGAGCTGAAGGCAGACACTTAACGACTGAGCCGTGCAGGCGCCCCTAGGTGACAATTTTTAATGCTAAGTTTGTGGAGTGTGTTATGGTACCGAAAACCTGCAGGTTGGAGGGTGACAGGTTTGTCATAGAGTGGAATATAATACGTTTTCCCAAATCATCTATTCAGGGGTGTAGCAGTCCGTTATTGCCCTGCTTGGATGCTGACCCTGTGTATCATACTTCACTTCTCTTTGGAGGTCAAGCTCTTCAAATTAGATGGCATATAATAGAATGGTTATTAATCCTTCTTTTGACCAAGGTACCACTGAACAAGCAAATCTACCCATATGGTGGTTACATAGGAGTAGTGAGTGGACTGCCTCCTTCTGAGTTGAGTCTCTGTGGACAGGTGATAGTCTAATGTTTGATGCAGTAGTCTCTTTCCACTCTCACTATAGTTTACTTAGGAATTAGTTATAAGTGATAGTAGTATTCTACTTCCATTTTCACTTTGTTTACTTAAATTCAATGCATATTTTTGAGCACCTGTTCTATAATGATCTGTTTTAATGGAGGGCACAGTGGTGAGAGGGAAGAAAACAAGAACTGGTTAGAAATTGTTATTCTTTCTGGGAGCTTATATTTTGGATACAGAGGGTGACTATACACCTTAATAACAGTTGATTGAGAAGGGCGCCTGGGTGGCGCAGTCTGTTAAGTGTCTGCCTTTGGCTCTGGTCATGATACCAGGGTCCTGGGATCGAGCCCTGTGTCAGGCTCCCTGCTCAGCAGAGAGTCTGCTTCTGCCTCTTCCCCAGCTCATGCTCTCCCTCACTCTCTCTCTCTCAAATAAATAAAATCTTAAAAAAAACAAACAACAGTTGATTGAAATAAAATAGTATTAAGTAAGTTTAAATGGCAAGGGTGATGGTGTTTGAATTAGACTTTACAATAGAAGTGGATAGGTACACCTTAAGAAAAGGTCTTTTTGGGTGGTTTTTGTATGTTTTGGGTGGATGAGAGTAGAATAAAACAGACAAGAGCAGGTAATTTTGAATGAGTTTGACATCTTCCAGTCACTGATGAAATTGATTTTGTTGGATTGGAGTTTTTTGGAGAGTATCTATGTGTGAACATCCATTCTGTGTGACGTTTTTATGTTTGTATCTCTTTTTTATAAGTAGTTGTCAGACTCTGGAAGAGAGGGTGTCTGCCTTATATGTCTGTTTCTTATTTTGTGTAAAGCAGATGCTGAGTAGCTTAAGCTAAGGAGATAGTTGTGGAGTGCCTTGATTACCAAGCTAAGAGTATGGACCCATGTACTCTGGAAGGCCAGGGAAAGTTCTTTGCAGGGGACTGACATAGCAGAACCACCATTTAAAAGTGATAGAACAACAGTATGTAGGGAGGCCTTGGAGCAAGGACAAATGGGTAACAGCTTAATTAATACTTGTTGTGCGCTATGTACCATACCCAGTTCTGAATGCTTTACATGCTAATTTAATCCTTAAAGAACTATTTAAGATAGCTGCTTATTTTTCCCATATTAACCTATGAGGAAATTAAAGCACAGAAATATTAGATTAGATTAACTTGCCCGGGTTCACAAAGCTAATAAATGGTAGAGTTGGGATTTGAATGTCGGTATTCCAACTTTTGACTCTTAGAGTCTAGAACCCAAGCTCTTAACTACTCTGCTGCTGCAAGGCTTTTAACAGTTTAGATCTGATGTCATATTGTCAGGGCATTGACCATATTCACAGTGGGAATAAAAATGATTAAATGCCAGAAAGTGAAAAAAGATAAGAATATTAACTTGCTCATTAGGACTTTAGCAAAAAGAGAGGTTCTGTAAGTACTGGAGATTTTAGGATGGTTCATGGATAGGTTACAATTTAAGTTAGACCTTACTTAGGACTTTTATTTTTTTTAATAATTTTTTATTGTTATGTTAATCACCATACATTACATCATTAGTTTTTGATGTAGTGTTCCATGATTCATTGTTTGTGCATAACACCCAGTGCTCCACGCAGAATGTGCCCTCTTTAATACCCATCACCAGGCTAACCCATCCCCCCACCCCCCTCCCCTCTAGAACCCTCAGTTTGTTTTTCAGAGTCCATCATCTCTAATGGTTCGTCTCCCCCTCCGACTTACTCCCCTTCAGTCTTCCCCTATCTTCTTCTTCTTTTTTTTTCTTAACATATATTGCATTATTTGTTTCAGAAGTACAGATCCGTGATTCATCAGTCTTGTACAATTCACAGTGCTCACCATAGCACATACCCTCCCCAATGTCTATCACCCAGCCACCCAATCCCTCCTACCCCCCACCACTCCAGCAACCCTCAGTTTGTTTCCTGAGATTAAGAATTCCTCATATCAGTGAGGTCATATGATACATGTCTTTCTCTGATTGACTTATTTCACTCAGCATAACACCCTCCAGTTCCATCCACGTCGTTGCAAATGGCAAGATTTCATTCCTTTTGATGGCTGCATAATATTCCATTGTGTATATATACCACATCTTCTTTATCCATTCATCTGTCGATGGACATCTTGGCTCTTTCCACAGTTTGGCTATTGTGGACATTGCTGCTATAAACATTGGGGTGCACGTACCCCTTCGGATCCCTACCTTTGTATCTTTCTGGTAAATACCCAGTAGTGCAATTGCTGGATCGTATGGTAGCTCTATTTTCAACTGTTTGAGGAACCTCCATACTGTTTTCCAGAGTGTACTTAGGACTTTTAAAATAAGGCAGATGTAAATAGAGTCAGTCAGGGGAAGGAGTTTTGGGTGGGAAGAATTGCTGAAGTAAGGGTATGAAAGCAGGAATGATATGTCACATTGCAAGGAAGTCATTGCAAAGGAAGAATCTTCAGAATTTGTCAATCAAGATAGTTTCTTTTTTTTCTTCCCATATCTAAACATGACAGCAAAGATCCTGGCCTCAGCTTTTGGGACAATGGCAGATTATTGATTTTATTTGTTTGTGTATTGTTTTACCAATTTTTTTTGTTGATAGAAGTAAAAATGTCATTAAGAGGTGCTGGTTTTTGTGAGAAAGTAATATAATTGACAAATGTTATGTTTAAGGCACATTGATGTAAACATGTTCAGAAGGCCAGGTTGTATATCCAAAGCACACTTTCATTTCGTACTTTTCACAATAGTGGAAAATTAATGAAATCTTACCTATTCAAGTTAAAAATCTGGATGGTGTATATACTTAAAGCTTTTTTTTTTTTTTTTCCCTGCCTAGATATTTGACTTTTCTCCTTAGGTTGAATTTACTCTTTGCCTTCTCAGGCTCCTATTTGGTTTTCTCAAGTGGTATTTATGTTAGAGCTTAGTATCTATTCTCTTCGGTAAATAGGGAGGAGAGTGTCTGTCATTTAGACTTTTAAGTGAAAAGACTGTGAGATTGGTTCTTCATGTATTGTCAGTTACTTGAATCAAGAAAAATGATGGCACTTGTTAGCTATGGAAACGTTCTAAGGACTCTTCCTGTGCATGTTTCTCCCATTGCCACGATAAGTAAATGAACAGTTTATGTCTGCCCCAAAATCTTGGTTATTGCCCCATTAATTTTTAACATGATGTACAAACCCCTTCAAAATCTCTTATTTCCCTTTTTTCCAGCTCCATCTTCTATTACTTTTTTTTCCTTTACTCCAAACTGTGCAGTAGCTGTGTGACAGTGCTCTCTGTTCCTAGAACAAGTGCCTTTTTTGCTGTTTTGTCTTCCAGAATGACCTTTCCCCTTCATCCCTTGAGGCCCAGTTTCAATGTGAAACCTTCCCTAACTCCCACTGACTAAAGAATTAATTGCTTCTTCCTTTATACCCCCATAGAACTTTGTATATAATTTCATTATGGGACAGACAACAAAATAACTATAATGCAAATGTGCTTGCCCTGCCAGATGTGAGCTCTTGAGAACTAGAGGATAGGCACTACATAAATGTTTGAATGAGTGAAATGTGAACAATGGAGCAGTCTGTACTTCTGCAAACCCTGAGGAGGGTCAAAGGGCAGAAGGTCATTTGAGTTAGTCCTTAATTTGAGATCATGGACTCAATTACCAATAGATAGTCTTTGTAAAAATCATTACTTATTGAGAATTTGCAGTGTGCATGACAGTTTGCTAAGCATTTTGGGACTGTAGATTTATCTTGTGTTTAGTGACATTAATTTTGAGCTCTTACATATATATCCATTCTCATGCAAAATAATACTTTTATTTTAAGGGTTTTATAGTCAGAGTGCTTTCTTATTTCACTTGATCTGTATAACACTCTTAGGAAGTAGGTAGAGCAGCTACAGGCTGGATACCTTTTATCCAAAAGGAGTTGGATGTTTAGAGGTTATTTGTACAAGGTCATCTATTAATAACTATGGGAGTTGGGACCAAAATCTAGATTTTTTTTCCCCCTTGAAATGAAAGCCAACTATTAGACATTTATTCTAAGCTATCTTATTATGGACTGAACAATTACTATAATGAAAATCTGTCTTTTGCTCTCTTGAAAGATAATCTAAGCTATTATTTTCTGGGTGCATAACTAAAATGCTTGTCATATGACAGGCTTCCAAAGACTGCAAGAACCTGAGTTAATTATTTCTCTGAGTCAACTAGCATTTTTTAAAACATACCTCTGATATTTCCAGCAATAAATATATTTTTTCTTAGGCTTGCATTCAGGCAACTGATTCAGATTTGGGTGTTTATGCAAATGAATGAAACAGCCTTGGAAAAACTTGCCTCCCCTGTAAATTTTTTTATTCTTTAAAGAGAATACCTGTGGGGCACCTGGGCTGCACAGTTGGTTAAGCCTCCAGCTCTTGGTTTCAGCTCAGGTTTTGTCTCAGGTCCTGATCTCCGGGTCGTGAGATCAAGCCCCTGATGGAGCCCTACATTGGGCTCCGAACTTGGTGTCGAGTCCGCTTGTCCCTCTCCTTCCCCTCTGCTACTCCTCCTGTGTGCTCGCTCTCTCTCTCTCAAATGAATGAATAAATAAAATATTTTTTAAAAATATAAAGAGAATAGCAGATAGGTATAATGACAGAAGTTTAAAAAGTTTATGTAGGCACTTGAAAACATGGAAGTTTTTGGTGATTGGTAATGTATCCTTTGTCAAATACAATTTGGGTTAGATTTGAATTTAAAGATATAAGAAACGTTGTTTTCTTATTCATTTGAATTAAGGATTTGTCAACACTTGCAGGCTTATAGTTTTATCTGCATTTATAACTACTGACTTGTTCTAGCTGTGGGTCCAGCAGAAATGAATTTCCAATATGGACTTTTAAGCTGTTATTTCTTATTTTTTACTTATACAAATAGCAGGAATACATTCTCAAAAATTCAAGCAATAGGAATTATATAGAGAATAAGAGCATATATATGGTCTGAACACAGATACCTCTCTTCCTCTTCCCCTATTCCAGAAGTGACTGTTGTTATTAATTTGGTATGTAATTTTCCCAGAACTCTTTCTGTGGATTTACTTACTGGGTATGTAGATACAGAAACAGTTTTTTGTTGTTACTTTTTTTCATAAGTGATTGGATCATAATTTAAAATGTACTTTTTAGCTGATGATATCAAGTGAATTGTGGTAAGCTTTTCTGAAATATGTTAATATGCTCTGAGTTCTGACCAGCATCAAGACTGCTGTAAAATTATCTCATTTAATCCTCACAACAAACTTTTGAAGTGTTTAGATAGTGTTATTGTCCTGTTTACAGATAAGATAAGAAGACTGAGGTTCAGAGAGGTGAAGGAATTTCAGGGTAACAAAGATAGATAGTGGTGGAGTCAGGATTCAAATTTCAGTCATCTAATTGCAGAATGCACACTTTTGGTCTCTCTTTTTTGCTACCTCAGCACTCTTAGTCATTATTAATCTCATCACCAACCTGTTAGTGAAAAGTATATCAGAAGAAAAAATGCATTGAAATAAAAACCTTATTGTCTATTAACTCTAAGATATTTTAGAGGTTTTTTTTTTAATTTTTAGAAGATTTTATTTATTTATTTGATGGAGGGAGAGGGAGAGAGAGACAGCGAGAGCAGGAACACGAGCAGGGGGAGTGGGAGAGGGAGAAGCAGGCTCCCCACTGAGCAGGGAGCCCGATGCGGGGCTTGATTCCAGGACCCCGGGATCATGACCGGAGCCGGAGGCAGACGCTTAACGACTGAGCCACCCAGGCGCCCCGCCCCTATTTTAGAGTTTTAATTGAAGATTAGTTCCTCAAACAGTATTTATTAATCACTTAACATTTTACAGGTTGAATAAAAGCACCTCTTTACATGAAAAGATATTGGAGTATCACTGTTCAGATATTATATGGAAAAAGATATTTTTTTCTAAGTTTAGTATGTTTGGAGGTTCGGTTTTAAGTAGAATGTGTGTATATATAAATATACGTATGACCCCCCCATACATAAAATCTAATGTAGAAAAAATGACTTTTGTTTTTTAATTGTTTATTGAAATACTAACTATATTATTAGGTGCTAGTTATAAAATTCCTTACATTTCAAAAATTTGGGGATAGAAAATAAGATCATGCTGTATGTTACCAGTATATCTATGGTAGTTATGCTTGTAGAAGAGACAAAATTTGTAGTTCTGAATTGTTTCAGTTTGCTTGGTGAAAAGGAATGTTATAGAGTTACTGTATAACCCAGCAGTTTTACTCCTAGATATATACCCAAGAGAAATGAAAGCGTATGTCCGTACAAAAACTTAGATGTTTTAATGTTCATAGTAGCATTATTCATAATAATAAAAAAGTGGAAAGAACCATCAACTAATGAATGGGTAAATAAATTGTGGTATACCATATAATGGAATATTATTCAGCATTAAAAAGGAATTAAGTACTTATACATACTACAACGTGGATGAACCTTGGAAACACTATGCTAAGTGAAAGAAGCCAGACACAAAAGGCCACATGTTGTATAATTCTGTTCGTCTGTTTGTGTGAAATGTGTAGGATAAGCAAATCCATAGAAAGAAAGTAGATTAGTGGTTTCCAGGGTTTGGGAGTAACAGAGTGTTATGGTTAACTTTATATGACAATTTGGCTAGGCCATAGTAGCCGATTTTTGGTCAAATGCCAGTTTAGATGTTGCTCTGAAGGTATTTTTAAAAATGTGATTAACATTGGGGTGCCTGGGTGGCTCATTCGGTTATGCGTCTGCCTTTGGCTCAGGTCATGATGTCAGGGTCCTGGGATCAAGCCCCATGTCAGGCTCCCTGCTCAGTGGGGAGTCTGCTTCTCCCTTTCCCTTTACCCCTACCCCCCGCTTGTGCTCTGTCTCTGCCTCTCTCTCAAATAAATAAAATCTGTAAATAAAATATAATAAAATGTGATTAACATTTAAATCAGTAGACATTGAATAAAGCAGATTACCCTTCAGAATGTGGGTGGGCCTCATGCAGTTAGTTGAAGCCCTTAAGAGAAAAAACTGAGGTTCCTCTGAAGAAATTCTGTCTTTATAGAACCATCATACTCAAGACTACAAGAGCAGTTCTTGCCTGAGTCTCTAGCCTGCTGGTCTGCCCTGCAGATTTCAGACCTGACAGTCTACACAGTCATGTGAACCAATTCCTTAAAATAAATCTCTCTCTTTATATATACACACATCCTGTTGGTCCTGCTTCTCTGAAGAACCCTGACTAATAGAGGGAGTGACTAGTAAATAGGTATGTTTTTTTTTTTTCAGGTGATGAAAATGTTATAAAATTGATTGTGGTGATGGTTGCACCACTCTGAAATGTGTACTTTAAATTAGTGAATTGTGTGGCATGTCAATTATATCTCACAAAAGCTCTTCTAAAAAAAAGAATGTTAGATGGAGTAATAGCTTAGTGAAAGCAGATTAGGGTGTAGGAAGTAGAAGAGTGCGGAACAACCGTTCAAATGTGGGTGAGATTAGCAGAGCCACTTTTGAAGTACCTGTAGCTTAATATTTGTCACTACTTCTTTTTTTTTTTTTCTTTAGAGAGAGAGAGCGAGAGAGAGAGCATGAGAGGGGAGAGGGTCAGAGGGAGAAGCAGACTCCCTGCTGAGCAGGGAGCCCGATGCCGGACTCCATCCCGGGACTCCGGGATCATGACCTGAGCCGAAGGCAGTCGCTTAACCTACTGAGCCACCCAGGCGCCCCTTTGTCACTACTTCTTAGTGACAAATATTCTTAGTACTTATTGGTTAGATGTTCTAAAAAATTTAGTAGATGGAGAGTGTGTTTCCAATATTGAAATGTTTGTTAATGGGCACAATTTTGATATTACTAAGAAGCTGTAGTGCCAAGGTCTTAATGTGGGAGTTGGGAAATGTTGGAAAGATAGAGTTGAAAAGCCCCAATCTGAACCTGGGGAGTTTAAGGTAATAATTTTATTCACCAGTGAATCTTTTTCTTTTTAATTGAAGTATAGTTGACACACAATGTTACATTAATTTCAGGTGTACCACATAGTAATTGTACCACTCTACGTATTATGTTATGCTCACCACAAGTGTAGCTACCATCTGTCACCATACAATGCTATTATAGTACTGTTGACTATGTTCCCTCTGCTGTGTCTTTTATCCACATGACTTCTTCATTCCATAACTGGAAGTCTGTATCTCCCACTCCTCTTTACCCATTTTGCCCATCCCTCCACACTCCTCCTGTCTGGCAGCCATCAGTTTGTTCTCTGTATTTATGGGACTGTTTCTGCTTTTTGTTTATTTGTTTATTCATTTGTTTCATTTTTTAGATTCCACATGTAAGTGAAATCATATAGTATTTGTTTTTCTCTGTCTGGCTTATTTCACTTAGCATAATACCCTCAAGGTCTGTCCGTGTTGTCACAGATGGCAAAAGCTCATTCTTTTTTTTATGGCTGGGTAATATTCCACTGTGTGTGTGTGTATGTGTGTGTATGTATGTGTGTATATATGTACACATATATACACACTACATCTTCTTTATCCATTCATCTGTCAGTGGACACTTGGATTGCTTCTGTATCTTAGTTGTTATAAATAATGCTGTAATTAACATGGGGGAGTGTCACCAGTGAATCTTTTGGGTATGTAGGCACATAGAGGGTAGTAAAATATGAGAATGAATAATGTTTTCTTGACTAGAAAAAAGTGTTCACTTAAATTATAGTTGAACTTAAACTTGGGCCATTATGCATTCCTACTCTTTAACAAGTATCTGAGTGTCACATGCTTGCATTGTGGTATAATGCCCAGTAGGTAGTACTGAAAAATAGAATTATAACACAAATAAGTCCAACAATAGAAGTATCCGTGAATCATTGTTTCAAAGTAGCTAAGGGAGTGATGTATTCCTTCCCCCAGGATTGGGGGCAGAAAATGTGGAAGGAAGGAAGAGAGCGTCACAGAGAAAGTTGTTTTTAAAAAAGACTGCTGTTTGAAGAGTGAGTAGGGTTTTGCTAGCTGCATAGAAAAAGAGCAGAGCATTCCAGGGGTGCCTAGCTGGCTTATTTTGTGGAGCGTGGGACTCTTGGTCTTGGGGGGTAAGTTGGAGCCCCACGTTGGGTGTAGAGATTACTTAAAAATAAGATCTTTTTAAAAGTGGGGGGCAGGGCATTCCAGCCCAAGGGAACAGTATGTATTTGAGGCAGAAGAGCCTAAAAGAGAATGGTGTATTGTGGGAAATGCAAACCCAAAGTTAATGGAGTTGGGGAGGGGAAAATAGAATTATCAAGTCTTTGGGGTAGTTGGGCACTGCTGGCAAGAGGGGCTAGGGGAGGCAGTGTGGCTAAAGGTTAAAGATTCTGGAGCTGGACTACCTGAGTTAGAATCCTGGCTCCATTGCTCGCCAGATACGTGACCTTAGGGAATCTCTGTGCTTCACTTCCCCATATGTGAAAGCAGGCTAATAGTGGGATTCACCTCATAGAACTATTGTCGAGATTTAGTGAGGATTCATGTAAAGCAGTTAGCAGAATGCCTGGCATAGAATGAGCACTCAACAACTTGCCGCTGTTGTAATTTTTCTTTACTTTAGTTGGTGTGTTTGCGCAATAAGACCTGTATGCCTTTTTCCCGTAAGTGGGCTTTTTCATTGTTAAATAGTTTTCTCCTTTGAATGTCTGTCTTTAGAGTCTCCTGAAGTAACTAAATTATTTGAAACCTTGGAACTCCTTTTAATGTGTTAAAGAAATAGTGTGATATAATAAAAAAACAAATATTCGGTCTTCGTCCCAGCTTCTTCTAAAACTCTTGCAATCTGTGGAGTGATGAATGTCTTTTGTATGCTGATAAGATGACTGGAGGCTGGGGGGATCCTAGTAGCTTCAGGATGGGGGGGCTGGTCACCAGAAAGACCAAATGATCAGAGGATTGGACCTTTCAGCCCTGTTTAACAATCTCCAGGAAAGGGGGTATGGGCTGCAGATTGATCTCTATAAAAACTCTTAGCTATTGAAATTCAGGGACCTTTGGGTTTGGTGAACAATATGAGGTGCTAGGAGGGTGGTTCACCGGGAGAGGGCATGGAAGTGCCTTCCCCCAGACCTTGCCCTGTGCATCTCTTCCATTTGGCTGTTCCTGAGTTGTATCCTCTATAATAAACCAGTAATAGTAAGTAAAGCACTTTCCTGAGTTCTTCGAGTCATTTTAGTGAGTTTAGTGAGGTGTGAATTAGGAATCCTCTGAATTTATAGCTAGTTGGTTGGAAGTATCAGTGACAACTTGGGACTTTTGACTGGCATCTCAAGTGGGTGCAGTTTTGTTGGACTGAGCCCTTAACTTGTGGAATCTGACATTAATTCCAGGTAAATAGTGTAAGAATGGAATTGAAGGACATCCAACTTGTATTGGAGAGTTAGAGAAGTGATATTAGAAGACACCATGCAGGGGCGCCTGGGTGGCTTAGTCGTTAAGTGTCTGCCTTTGGCTCAGGTCATGATTCCAGGGTTCTGGGATCGAGCCCCGCATTGGTTCTGTGCTTGGCGGGAAGCCTGCTTCTCCCTCTTCCACCCCTGCTACTTGTGTTCCTTCTCTTGCTGTGTCTCTCTCTGTCAAATAAATAAAAAATCTTAAAAAAAAAAAAAAAAGACACCATGCATTTAATGTCAGAATTGTTGTGTATAAAAATAGTTCAAATAGGGGTGCCTGGGTGGCTCAGTTGGTTAAGCATCTGCCTTTGGCTTAGGTTATAATTCTGGAGTCCTGGGATTGAGACCCATGTTGGGCTCCCTGCTCAGCTGGGAGCCTGCTTCTCCCTCTCCCTCTGATGCTCCCCCTGCTTGTGCTCTCTTGCTCTCTTTCTCTGTCAAATAAATAAATATTTTTAAAAAATAGTTCAAGAAGTCTTATAATTAATATCCATTATCCAATACTACCAACTTTGTAGAGTTTCCCTGTTAATAACAATAAAAATCAGTAGCATACTTGGTTTGCCTTACTTGAAGATTTGAAATGAAAGGAGCTGAGTAATATGATGAGAATCTAGTCAGTCATCAGGGAGTATGTAAAAGAGCACATGTCCTCTATTAGCCAATGTGGGACATAATAAAGGATTAAGATGTTACTTCAGTCTTCAAAGAGGTTAGAGTTTAATTTGGAAGCCAAAACTAACTTCCATAAACAATTAGGAAAGAACCTGCCTCCTTAGTGCAGTAGGCAGTGCGCGTCAGTCTCACAATTAGGAAAGAATTAAGTTCTAAATGGAATTAAGAGCTCTATGTGATTAAGGTAGGGAAGGCTTGTTTAGGAAGGGGGACTTGAACAAGATCTTAAAGATTTAAGGTAGAACATAACATGTCCTGGATGCATAAAGGTCTACATAAAAAGGCATAAGCTTAGAAAGATAGTCAGGAGACAGTTGTATTTTTTTTTTAAGATTTTATTTATTTATTTATTTGTCAGAGAGAGAGAGAGCAATATTAGGGTGATTGGAAAGTGGTGAAGATTGGATTTATAGGTGTAGTGAATAGGCAAGATTTAAAGGTTCCAAGGTATGAGTTCTTATTTTCAAGATTGTTTCTCTCTTGGCACATGAAAAAATTGTGCTGTGTGCATCATTTTAAGGTGTATTTCTTTTGTCAGTCATTTTAAATTCTGGAATACATTCATTTAAATACCATTTCTGATTATGCCAGAAGTATAGATTTAATATTTTGAGTGAACAATGAAGGAAGTTAAAAAGATAATGATGAAAAAAATAATGCATGTGAATGTCAAAGTCAGAGGCTGGTGTAAAGTGATAGACCCTATATCAGACTTCCAGTAGAAATATGTTTTAAAGCATAAAACTTATGTGGAATTACTAGTCTTGCCATTTTAAAGATTTTAAAAAGAGAGAATGGGGGGAGGGGCAAGAGGGAGAGGGAGTTGGAAAGAATCTCAAGCAGACTCTGTGCTGAGTTCGGAGCCCAACGTACGGCTCCATCTCACAACCCTGAGATCATGACTTGAACCAAAACAAGAGTACTTTAAGCCTACTGAGCCAGGCACCCCTTGCCATTTTAAATTGATACTCTAAGCTGAGTTTTGGTTCATAGTTACCAGTTGTGTGGAGGTGGTTTTCAGAAAAGCATCAGTCAAGTTTATTGGCACTGTACTTGGTTTTAATAATTCTTCCCTTACTAGTGACCTGATTTGAGAATTGTATCAAAATTTTATCCTTTGTTTTAGCTGCAGCTATTTTGAAAGCTGATATAACGATAGGTAAACTGTTAATGTGTGAGAAAGTAATTAAAAAGCACTTTCAAATATCAGGTGTTGTGTTATAAAAATTAGTAAATATTCCTTCCTACTTTTACTAATTTTTATTTATTGCTGCATTGTCACTGTAGCGGTATGGAGGCTTAGGTGTGCTAGTAAATTATAAATTTTGAGAATTATTTTCTGAAATGAGTGTTTTGTTATAGGCCTGCTGATTAACTGTTACATTCTATGCTTCATATATAAAGTAATTCTGATATTTAAGTGCTGCTTCCAAAATATTATTCCCCTGAAACAAAATATTTGTAGTGTTGGTATCTGAATGTTGGGGCTGGAGAAAAACTCTTCAAGTTTTTAAGTTCAGTTACTTTTAAAAAGACTTGCTAGAAGAGGGTTCTCTTTCATTTTTCTGGAATCAAATGTTATAGCTCCAGTTTTATGACTATATAATACTCTGATAGTAGCAGTTAATTCTGTTATCCAACTCATTTAAACTGCCAGCTGTCTTTTGCTTTTGAATTTTGAATTCTCTGGTTGTGTGCAGAGTTGGGCTGGTTAAATCTGATTTATGTAAGACCCTAATAAGCACTACAATGTTTATGTGTGTTTTACATTGTTACTTATATTTTCCATTTTCTGTTACTGTCACATGCAAGCTTGCATTAATTCAGACTTTGTGGTTTTTATCTGTTGGCTATTTTATTTTTTTATTTTATTAATGATTTTTTAAAAAATACTTTAATCTGTACGCCCATTGCAGGGCTTGAACTCACAACCCCAAGACCCAAGCGTCGCATGCTCCAAAGACAGGCGCCCCTCTGTTGACTATTTTATTTTTACTTTTTTAAGATTTTATTTACTTAGAGAGAGAGAGCACAAGCCGGGGTGGTGCGGGGGGAGGGAGAAGTAGACTCCCAGCTGAGCAGGGAGCTGGATGGGATGCGGACTTGATCCCAGGACCCTGGGATCATGACCTGAGCCCAAGGCAGATGCTTAACCAACTGAGCCACCCAGGCACCCCTAAAATATGGATATGTTTGGTTAAATTCTTGTTATTCTAAGTCAGAATTATTAAGTGAAGGTTTAATGCTTTTCTTCATGTAATTTTACTGAATGCCACAATTCTCACTGATTTATCCCTTTTCTTAATATTTTGAACGTTGATCATGTTTATCACAAAACTTAGCCCTTGATTATGTATTATTCTGGGTTAGCTCTTTAATTATTATTTAGTTTACAGTCTCCTTAAAAGTAAGTGTAACAGCCTATCCTGCCTTATAACAATATAGATGCCCCATACAATATAGGTGCAGTGCCTAGTATTTAGTAGGTAGTTAAAAAATTTATTGCCAACACTTTCTCCAAAGGAATTATAGAAGTACTAACTTAAGAAATTTGTCTTTTATTTTTTTAAGCCTCTTAGAGTATGGAGTATCTTTATGACCTTGGGGTAGGGAAGGGCATAAAGAATTCACAAAAATGCACATTGGAGTAAAAGATTGATAAATTCAAATATGTTAGAATTATTTTTTTCATTAAAATGAAAAAAGTGAAGAAGAAAAACAACTAGGGGAAGATACTTGTAAAACATATGACTTGCAAAGGATTAGTGTCCAGAATATAGAAAGGATTTGTTCAAATTAATAAAAAATGCAACCCAAGGGCAAAAAAATGGCTAAAAGACACAAAATAGAATTTCACAGAAGAAGAAAGAAGAATGACCAATAAACTAACACCAGATGTTCAACATAACTAGGGAACTGTAAACTTAAACCTTCAGATACCGTTTATGCTCACCTAAAAAGTTGAATAGGGGCCACTGGGTGGCTCAGTCAGTTAAGCATCTGACTCTTAATTTCGGCTCAGGTCATGATCTCAGGGTTGTGAGATGGAGCCCTAAGTCGGGCTCTGTCTTTTGGGCATGGAGCCTGCTTAAGATCCTCTCTCTCCCTCTGCCCCTGCCCACCCCTTGCTCATGCAGGCTTTCTCTCTCTCTCTCAGAAAATAAATAAATAAAATAAAACAAAAAAATGTTGAGTAATATTGGGGTGCCTAGCTGGCACAGTCAGTAGGGCAAGAGACTCTTGATCTCAGGGTCCTGAGTTAGAGCTCCACGTTGTATGTAGAGATAACTGGAAAAAAAAAAAAACACACCTTAAAAAATTGGATAATATCAAGTGTAGATGACACTGTAGAGCAATAGGAACTCACGTGCTCTGTTGTTGATTTGATGAGTTACAGTGACTGATTTTTGAATATTAAACCAACTTTACATTCCTGGGATAAACTCCACTTGATTATACTGTATTTTTTTTAATATACTGCTAGATTTGATTTGCTTATATTTTGTCAAGGATTTTTGCATATGTGTTTGTGGAGGATTAGTTTTAAATGCTTGGTAGAATTCACTAATGAAGCCATTTAGGTCTGTTTGTATTTTATTTATTTATTTTTGTGTGGAAAGTTGTTTTTTTTTTATTTTTTTTTTAAAGATTTTATTTATTTGACAGAGAGAGACAACAGCGAGAGAGGGAACACAAGCAGGGGGAGTGGAAGAGGGAAAAGCAGGCTTCCCGCTGAGCAGGGAGCCCGATGCGGGGCTCGATTCCAGGACCCTGGGATCATGACTTGAGCCAAAGGCAGACGCTTAACCAACTGAGCCACCCAGGCGCCCCTGTGTGGAAAGTTTTAAACTATCAGTTGAGTTTCTTGATAATTGGGACTTTTCAAGTTACTTATTTCTTCTAGAGTTAACTTTGGTAGTTTGTATCTTTCAAGAAATTTGCCTATTTCATCTAAGTTTTTGGGTTTATTGGCATAAAATTATTCATAACATTACCTTATTATTCTTTTTTTATCATTTTTTAAAAGATCTATTTACTTATTTGAGAGAGATCACACGAGCAGGGGGAGGGGCAGAGGGAGAGAGGGAATCCTTAAACACACTCCCTACTGAGCATGGAGCCGGATGTGGGGCTTGATCTCCGGACCCTGAGATTATGACCTGAGCCCAAATCAAGAGTCGGACGCTTAACCAACTGAGCCACCCAGGCACCCCTTATTATCCTTTCAATGTCTATAGAATCTTTAGTGATATCACCTCTCTCATTCCTGGTATTGGTAATTTGTGTCTTTTCTCTCTCTCTCTCTCTTTTTTTTTTATCACTTTGGCCAGAAGTTTATCAGCTTTATTGATCTTCTTAAATAGTACGTTATTTTAAATGGAGCTTTCTCAGTTATTTTTGTTTTCTATTTCATGGATTTCTGATCTTACCTTTATTATGTTTCTTTTTTTTTAAGATTTTATTTATTTGAGAGAAAGAGAGCATGGGGGGTGGGGCATGGGCAGAGAGAGAAGGAGAAGCAGACTTCCTGATGAGCAGGGAGCCTGATGTGGAGCTCGATCCCAGGACCCTAGGATCATGACCTGAGCCAAAGGCAGATACTTAACTGACTGAGCTACCCAGGCACCCCTATTATGTGCTTCTTTCTGCCTGTTATGGGTCTAATTTCCTCTTCTGTTTTCTTCTTTCTTTCTTTTTAAAGATTTTATTTTTTTGAGAGAGAGCGAGCAAGAGAGAGCATGAGCGGGGGGAGGAAGAGGGAGAAACAGACTCCCCTGCTGAGCAGGGTGCCCGGTGTGGGGCTCGATACTAGGACCTTTGGGATCATGACCTGAGCTGAAGGCAGACACTTAATTGAGCCACCCAGGCGCCCCCCCCATCCGTTTTCCACTTTCTTAAATTGGAAGCTTAGATCATTGATTTAAAACCTTTCTTTTTTTTAAAAGATTTATTTACTTACTTTTGTTAAGTAATCTCTACACCAAACATGGGACTTGAACCACGACCTCAAGATCAAGGGTCACATGCTCCATCAACTGAGCCAGCTGGGCACTCCAAGACCTCTCTTTTTTAATGAAAGCATGTAATGTTCTATAACCATTTTGATAAAAAAGTTGACATTGTTAATATGCTAAACTGTGTATACCTAAGGAGACAGCAGTTCTTCACCTAAGTGTGTACTCTAGAAAAATGTTTTTATATCTGCATCAGGAGACATGTTCAAGCAGTTTTTAGTTGTCTTTTCCATAATAGCAAAAAACTGGAAGTAATCCAGATGTCCCTCAACAAGAATATATAAATAAATACTTCTGTTAATTTATATCATGGAATATGGTACGGGAATGAACATGAATAAACAATAGCTGTGTATATCAATGCAGATGAATCTCAGGAATGTTGAATGAAAAAAGCAAGTTGCAAAGGAGTACTTAGACTATGATGCCAGTTAAAATAAAACTTAGAAATCATGATACTTATATATATGTATGTTACTTCATGCATAGTAATAGAATAATAAACTATTTCTTTGAGAGGGAAGCAGAGAATGAATACAAAAATAGCTAAATTTTACATAATATATGCTGGAAAGTGTTTTAAATACTTTACAAATATATATTTAATTCTCATAATTAAATGAGTACCTGCTATGTGAAGCAGGCACTATTATTGTTCTCATTTATGAATAAAGGAGCTTATAAATAAGAGTGCAGAAAATCTTAACTACTCTAAATCACTCTGCTAATAAGAGGTAAATCCTGTAATCAAACCCAGGCAGTCTGGCTCCAAAGTCTGCACTCTTAACCATTAAGCCATACTGCTTGCCCTTATGGCAGGGGCAGGGGTCTTCTCAGGCTGGCTGCTAGGTACTTAGAAGTTTATTTTAATACTCTTTAGTTCTTATTCCTATGTTTCTGTTTATTTTTGTATGTATGATACTTCATTAAAATTTTAAAAGAGGGCGCCTGGGTGGCTCAGTTGTTACGCGTCTGCCTTCGGCTCAGGTCATGATCCCAGGGTGCTGGGATCGAGCCCCATGAGCCCCACGTCCAGCTCCCTGCTCGGCGGGAGACCTGCTTCTCCCTCTCCCACTCCCCCTGCTTGTGTTCCTGCTCTCGCTGTCTGTCAAATAAATAAATAAAATCTTTAAAAATAAATAAAATTTTAAAAGAAAAGTAACAGGTCAAGCTAACTGAAAAGGAATGTAAGAAACATAATCCCCTAAGCCATATCCTAAATGGAAGTTTAGGAATTCAGTATTATTAATTTTCTTTAACATATGTCCTAGATACTAATAGATCTTAAAATATTAAAAAATCAGATAGATGATGTATTATTAATGTTTTATATCTTGACATGGGTGGTAGTTATAAGGGTGTGTTCACTTAGTGGTGATTCATCAAGCTATACACCTTTGATTAGTTCACTTCTTTGTAGGCATTCCATACTTCAGTAAACTCTTTACAATAAAAATGTCAGTTAAGATTTTTTAAATTCCAGAGATTTCCTATTGCAGGTACATTATGTATGTCTTTGTTGGGATGATCGTAAGGGGATTTTAAGATGAGTTATAAAGTAAAAGGACTTACTTTTTGAGATTCTACTTCATTGAAGAGTCTATAAAAAGAATAAGATATATTGTCAGGTAACAAAACAAATAAGGCATAGCACAATATATACAATAATCTACCTTTTATGCAAAAGAGGGAAAAATAAGAATTCATATTTGTTATTTATGCATAATGAAATCGGGAGGGATATATAAAGTAGCCTGGTTATCTGGGAGTGGGTAGGGTGCAAACTGGGTCAACATGAGATAAGGATGACAGGAAGACCTTTTTAGTAAACTTCTGGAACCTCGAAACTATACCTCCTAGTCTAAATAAACATTAACTTATTAATTTAAAAAGAAAATGTATTCAGCATAGCTCTTTTAAGTAGATTCAGATTTATGTCCTTTTGAGACTCATATTTATTTATTTGTTGGCTATAGGATATTTCCATTTTCAGGAGACTTGGTCTTGTATCTCTTGAAATAGAGAAATTTTGGGAATACTATACCATCAGTAAGGGGGGTTATGTTCAAAAAGGAGTTTTTCAGTTAAACTGCCAAAATCTTTTCAGAGTTCGTCCTTTTCCAATGTTACTTCAGTTCTTTTTTATCTTCTGCCTTTTTTTGGATGTTGTACATCTATAGGCAGAACTTGTTTTCTTTCCTTCTTTTTTTAAAATTATTTATTTACTTAGTAATCTCTATACCCAACGTGGGGCTTGAACTCATGACCCTGAGATTGACAGTCCCCTGCTCTTCCAACTGAAACTGCCAGCCGCCCGGCAGAACTTTTCTTTTAATGATAAAGCTTTTTGTTAATAATATGACCTTATATTTAAATAGTTTTGTAACTTAAAAAGTGCTTTGGTACTGTGACTTTGAGCTATCTGACATCATTTAATTTAAAGCAAAAAATAAGAAAAGTTAGTGTTTAAATGGCCAAAGTCTCCCTTTTTTTAAAGCTTCACTTATTAAGACACATCTTATTTATTTATTTATTTTTAAAGATTTTATTTATTTATTTGAGAGTGAGCGAGAGAGAAACAGCACGAGAGGGGAGAAGGTCAGTGGGAGAAGCAGGCTCCCCGCCGAGCCGGGAGCCCAATGTGGGACTCGATCCCAGGACTCTGGGATCATGACCTGAGCTGAAGGCAGATGCCCAACCAACTGAGCCACCCAGGTGCCCAAGACACATTTTATAAGCATGATAAAAATTAGTGTTTAAATCAAAATCCCCAGAAGTTGAAATAGGGATTAAGAGTATAAATCTGTAACATTTTAAGGAAATGTTTAAAGCTACTCCCTTAAAATCTGGACCAGAATTAAATTGAAGGAAAAAAATTGTTAATTTTTTGTAGGGACATTGAAAGAAAAAATTTATAATATGCAACCTCAGCTACATATTAGAATCATCTGGAGCTTTTAAAACACATTGATGCCTGGCCCATTCCCCCAGAGATTATGATTTAATACTACTAAATCATCCATATTTTTAAGAATCTGTAAATTGTTAATATCTATGAAGATCATGTTGGCTGCATGACTATGCTATTTTGATGGAATATTGAGAAGTGAAAATACATTAACTTAATCATACACTTCTGTATTAAGTGGAATAAGGTGACAGTTTCTGTCATAGGCATTTATTTTCCTTTCAGACTGCTGATACCAGCTAAAACCCCCTACTTAAAAAAAAAAAAACAAAACAAAAAAGCCATATACAAAAGATCCTGTGTTACTTTTGGTTAATGATGTTTGTAAACTGCCTATATAATGTTGTTATTGTGAAATTTACTTGTAAAATGAGCATATAATTCATTTTGAATTGCTGTTATATAGTTTTAGATGCCTTAAAATAAAAATAGTATAAGTATTTAGGAAAATCACAAAGATTGAGACCCTAGTATCAACTTTTTTTTTTTTTAAGATTTTATTTATTTTTTGAGAGAGAGTGAGAGAACACAATCAGGGGAGGGGCAGAGGGGGAAGTGGACTCCCCCTCTGAGCAGGGAACCAGACATGGGGCTTGATTCCAGGACCTGGGATCATGACCTAAGCCAAAGGCAGACGCTTAACCAACTGAGCCACCCAGGCGCCCCTCTGTAGTATCAACTTTTTTTAAAAAGATATTATTTATTTATTTGACAGAGACACAGGGAGAGAGGGAACACAAGCAGGGGGAGTGGGAGAAGGAAAGGCAGGCTTCCCGCGGAGTAGGGAGCCTGATGTGGGACTCGATCCCAGTACCCTGGGATCATGACCTGAGCCGAAGGCAGACACTTAACGACTGAGCCACCCAGGTGCCCTACTGTAGTATCAACTTAATGTGAAAATTTCTGTTCCTATCACTGTGGGGTTTTTTTTTTTTTTTAGAAAGAGAGAGAAAGAGAGACCAGGGGGAGGGGCAGAGGGAAAGAGAGGCTCTCAAGCTGACTCCACCCCTCACTGTGGAGCCCTGAATCTAAATCTCAAGACCCTGAGATCATGACCTGAGCTGAAACCAAGAGTCGAATGCTTAACCCAGGTGCCTCTGTATGTGGTTTTTAACGCATGTACTCCAGTATAGAATAAAATGCTAGCAGTATTTAGCAAACATAAGTGTTTACTTGATTTTGGGGGAATTTGAGGTACATATCAATCTAAATCAAATTTACAACTGAAATATATGGTAATAAATCAGGGATTATACCAATTAAAATTATGCCATTGTTTCCTGATACCCTGAGGGAATAAGTCAATTTAGAAAATAGGATTTTCTGATAAATTGAAAGTGTAGACCTCTTACAACCAAATCATTTTTGGATGGAAATTTTTCTAAAGTGATTAATCATTTCCCTGTCACCTTAAATAAAGGACAAAAACTTTACTTAATGACCTAATTGTATTTACTAATAGATTTATGCACTTAGAGGCATTAGAGGTTATAAGTTTTTTACAACCCTGTGCTAGGTGACTTTATATTAGCATGTTTTAAAGTTACTGAATTATACATTTTTGTAATGTGTTCTTCTGGGTTGTTAATTTCAGTTTTCTAGGTCAGACATTACTATAGGAACTGTTTAGAAACAAAATACATGTTTTAATATATATATATGTGTTTACATATATAAATGCATGTGTCTAAAACATATGTAAATATGGATCTGTGAGGAAACATGGATTTTGCAGTGCATGAACTTGGACATCTGCTCCCACACTTCTCTTCTTTCCTTCTGGTTATCAAGTGAATATGTTTTTTTTTTTAAGATTTTATTTATTTATTTGAGAGAGAGAATGAGATAGAGATAGAGAGAGCACGAGAGGGAAGAGGGTCAGAGGGAGAAGCAGACTCCCCGCTGAGCAGGGAGCCCGATGCAGGACTCGATCCTGGGACTCCAGGATCATGACCTGAGCCGAAGGCAGTCGCTTAACCAACTGAGCCACCCAGGCGCCCTCAAGTGAATATGTTTTAAGTAATGTGGTATTATTGGAATCTTTGATAAATATATTGCTGAAATCTTTAAGAAAAGTGTGAAGATATTTCACCTAGGATCAGGTAACAAATGGCCATGAAATCTCTTCAGCTTTTTACAATATAAGTTATTTGATCTCTTCAGCCTTTCTTTACAATACGTTATTTTTGTGTTACGTGTTCAAAATTTTTGGTAACTATATAGCTTCATTTATTGGAAAATACATAATGGGTACCTTTATAGTTCTTTCTGCAAATGTTTATCAGTCTTCTATCAGGTGCTAGAGATGAAAATACAAATGTCTGACTTCTTGAGATCATAGGTCTATTTGAATAAAACAGTAAAAAACCTTTGAGTATATATAATATTTTTATAGTGATATATTCCTGGGTGTTACGGTATTATAGAGGAAGAGCACCTAATTCAGTGTACCAGTTAGTTTATGCTAGTTATACTATGGTAATGAACAATCCAAGACTTCAGTGATTTATTTTTTACTCATGTTACATGTTTAGGTAGATGACGGCTCCATCCATAGTTGTTTTCCTTTCTGGAATTCAGGCTAAAGGAGCAGCTCCTGTCTGGGCCGTGTTTTAGTGGTAGGAGAGAAAGAGCTCTGCAGAGCCATGCAATTACAATTAAAGGTTCTGCTCAGAAATGGCACATGTCACTTCCATTTACATTTTATTACCCAAAGCAGGTCACATGGCCAAGTGTGACAAAATTGAACAGGAAAGTATAATTAATATTCATACAGGAAGAAGCAGTGGAATAATTGAGCACAGTCATACATTTTACTACATTCAGCTTACTTCCTGACTCAAAGTGAAAATTATATAGCTTTGGGAACCATCAAATAAGAATTTATTTTAGCAAAAATAAAGTTGTTTTCTGGTCTCTTGTGAGCGTTCTAATATCCATAAGGTAAATGGTTTGTATTTCTCTCAGAGATAAGAAAATTAAGACATAAATTATAATTTGAAGTAGTGTTTTTGTTGTTGTTGGGTTTGGTTTTTTTGTTTTGTTTTGATTTTTGGGAGAGATCAAAGACTGTATCATTGATAATACTACTTAGTATCTTTTGTGAATATTTCTGACATCTGACATTGAATTATGGGATTTAGTCATAAGTGTTTTTTTCCAAACATCTCTTCAGTCTATCTTGCCTATTTGCTTTATCACAGACTGAATCTACATTAATCTTATTTTTAAGTAAAATACTGAGATATGTGAGTTCACAGGTCAAATATTAGAGTAGGTAGAGAGTGACATAAATTACATAGCATTTCCTTATTGAGCATCTCTTTATTAAGCATCTACTGTATGGCATGTTTGCAAGCTGATAGGGATATGGGGTGACAAGATGTGATCCCTGCTTTTAGTGATTTTACATAAGTGGATATGTATACCAATAATTACAATACAGTGAAATAATTGCTAAGAGAGATACTATTCAAATGAACTGCAGTAGAAATGGATAAGGATAGAATGACCAATTGATAAGGCAATGAAGGAGGGAACAGAATGTCACCAGAAGTGACATCTAGAACAAGTCTTAAAAGAAGAGCAGGATTTTAGCATGCAAATGAAGAAGTACATTTTAGGCAGCATCAATAAATAGTATGAGTAATGGCATAAGGGAGAAAAAATAGGTGGCTCGTTTGAGAAACTTTTTTTTTTAAGATTTTTTATTTATTTATTTGACAGAGAGAGAGCGCAAGTAGTCAGAGAGGCAGACAGAGGGAGAAGGAGAAGCAGGCTCCCCGCCAAGCAGGGAGCCCGATGTAGGGCTCGATCCCAGGACCCTGGCGCCCATAGAGATTACTTTGCCTGGGTGGCTCAGTCGGTTAAGCGGCTGCCTTCGGCTCAGGTCATGATCCTGGAGTCCCTGGATGAAGTCCCGCATTGGGCTCCCTGCTTGGCAGGGAGTCTGCTTCTCCCTCTGACCCTCCCCGCCTCATGTGCTCTCTCTCTCATTTTCTCTCTCTCAAATAAATAAAATCTTTTAAAGAAATAAAATGTTTAAAAAAATAATCTCTATGCCCAACGTGGATCTCAAACTCACTACCCTGAGATCAAGAGTTGTGTGCTGTACCGACTGAGCCAGCCAGGTGCCCCTTGTTTGAGAAATTCTGAGTGATTTTGTGTGACATAATATGGGGGAAGGGACAGAAGATGAGACAGAAGGGGCACCGGGGTGGCTCTGTCAATTAAGCATCTTCCTTTGGCTCAGGTCATGATCCCAGGGTCCTGGGTTCGAGCCCCATGTCGGGCTCCCTGCTCAGTGGGGAGTCTGCTTCGCCCTCTCCCTCTGCTCCTCCCTGCTCTGCTTGTACTTTTCTCTCTGCCTCTCAAATAAATAAATGAAATCTTAAAAAAAAAAAAAGATGAAGCAGAAAAGGTAGTTTAGGACCAAATCATGAAGAATTTTATTTTTTTTTAAGATTTTATTTATTTATTAGAGAGAGAAAAAAAAGCAAGCACAAGGTGGGGGAGGGGCAGAGGGCGAGGGAGAAAGAATCTCAGGCAGACTCTGTGCCGAGCATGGAGCCTGATGTGGGGCTCAGTCCCACAACCCCAAGATCATGACCTGAGCTGAAACCAAGAGTCAGACGCTTAACCAACTGAGCCACCCAGGTGCCCCCAAATCATGAAGGATTTTAATGTCATACTGCTTTTTCCTTTAGAACCAGTAGTAAGGAGTTCCAAAGATTTTCAAAGAATCACATGGTTAGATCTTTTGTTTTTAGAGGAGCAGTCTTGGTGACAATGTGGAAGACATTGGAACTGTACTTAGAGCAAGGAGACCTGGTAGAGTGATTTAGTAGAAAGGACAGTTAGAAACAGACTGGAATGCAACAAAATCATCTTCATGGAGGGAGACAGATTTGGGAGTCATCAACCAAAGTAGTGAAGGCTGTAGGAAATATATTCCCAGGGAGGTTTGTACATTTCTAGAAAAGTAGAGTCTAGAGAAGAACCCTGGGGATGATCAACATTTGAACAGCTGGTAGGGAAAAAGAAAACAGAGTTGGAAGAACAGCCAGAGAAGTAGGAAGACCAGGAAAGACTGGATTTGTGAGAAACAAGGCAGGGGAGAGTTTTTGAGAAGATAATTGTTAACAGCACTCAAATGTCACTTTATAAGGAGTGAAAGTAGTAAAAACTGGGCTATTCACCAGAGTAAGTGAGTATGGAAGCTCACTAGCAGTGGGTAAAGGGCTATAAATTAGTGTTACAGCTCTGAAAGTGCTTGAATAAGTGGATGCAGAGGGTAATTAAGAACATTTCCATGTAAAAGATATGTTTCTGTACACTTCTGTGATGGTAATTTTTTTTCTCCAGTTTTAGTTGTTGCTAATTCCATGGAGCCTGTGGTGGTTGCCTACATGGGTGGGGCAGGTGATATGGAAGAAGAAAAGCCTTATAGGTTAGGCCTTCCCTATCCCGATTAATTTTTCAATAGACTTAAATGTAAGTTGAGATCTTATTGGATTAAATATAATATGTGCAAATGGGACATGAATCACAGATGTCAAAAATGTATAGGAATGTTAAAATGTTTTAATTCCACACATTAGAAATTCAGTAGCATAGATGATATTCTCTAGTACTTTTTTGATGTTCTGAATTTTTAAAGCTAGGAATTTATCTTTCCATTTCTCTTGGTACAAAAAAAGTCTTTCTCTGCAATGTGTGTGTGTGTGTGTCAGCTCTTGCTGTGTCCAAAGTATATGAATGAGAGACAATTTGAGGACTGCTTAATCTGGGGATGATGGATAGTTATTTTATATTTGGCCAAAATGAAATTTTTAGCATAAATCCTATAATATTCAACAAAAGGGTTAAATATTTTTGTATCTACCCTGATGAACACTTAACTATTAAAGAATGCTTATAGGAACTTATAACCAAGAATTAAAAAAAATGAAACACTGATGAAATTTGGGTATTTTTGCAGTGAGAGATATATTTTATGAATTATCAAATTCTTTTACTTAATCTTATGTTACTTTGGTCACTTCTTTTCTTTTTTAATGAATTATTTATTTAGATAGTGCACACATTTAGAGAAAGGGGCAGAGGGAGAGGGGGAGAATCTCAAGCAAACTCCCTGCTGAGTGTGGAGCCTGATGTGGGGCTCAGTCTTACAAACCTGAGATCATGACCTGAGCCGAAACCAAGGGTTGTACACTCAACCGACTGAGCCACCCAGGTGCCCTGGTCACTTACTTTCCATTCATATAATTTTATAATAGTTTTTAAATTTTGCATTCTTGTTTTTGTGGTAGGTGCTGAATATGTGACTTTTATTTTTTAGTTTTTGAGAGAGAGAGAGAGCACGCATGTGTGCATGCATGTGCAAGGGGAGGAGGAGGGAGAGAGAGAGAATCTTTTTTTTCTTTTTTTTTTTTGAGAAAAAGAGAGGGAGAGGGAGAGCAGGGAGGGCAGGGAGGGGCAAAGGGAGAGGCAAAGGGAGAGAGAGACTCTTAAGCAGGTTCCATGCCCAGTGTGGAAATTATGACCTGAGCTGAAATCAAGAGTTGGTCACTTAACTGACTGAGCCACCCAGGCATCCCAATATGTGACTTTTAAAAACATAGTTTTAACATTAAGTAAAAATGAAGATATCAAGCAATTATTAATTAAACATGTAAGACTAATAATTCCTCTGAATTTATACTATATGAAATGAGGTCCTATATGTGGAAATGTTTTTATAAACTAGGTAGTTAGAAATTAAGTAGCTAATTTTGAATATAGGAGAAATATTTAAAATTCACTCTAAATTTAATAGAAAAACATAATTAAATTACTCTGGAGCAAAGAGGTCAAATGAAATATTTCCAGTTTCAGAGACTTTTATCCATGAATGTAAAGATAATAAAGATATACTGAAATATATTTTAAAAATACATTTTATAGGAGTTCTAGAATAGAAAAATTTATTTTGAGTGGGGAGGGTAGGAGAAGACGACTTTGGAGGAATGGCTGTCTTGTGAGTTTTGGTCCAGTGTAAGTATATAGCAGCAGTCTTACTTAAAAAAAGTACCATTTTATTTAGCATGTGTTGCAGTTCTAAACCTTAGTACTCTTACTTGCACAATGTTTTCTCTTGTCAAGCATGAATGTCAAAACCCAGAATCTGCACTGTCACTTCCTTGTTGTAAATCCGGCTCTGCTACTAAGATAACACTTAGTATCTTTGTAAAACTGAGTGTAAATTTCTCAGGGTCTTGAAAAACAGTTTGAGGGTGAAATAAAAGTTCAGGTATGATTAATTTTCTAAGTTATGGCTATTTAAAAGTTCATTTCAATATTTTCAAAAAACTATCAAATGAACTCCTGTATCAACAGAAAACTCTAGAAACTGCTTAAGTTTTTTGGCATAGCATCTAAATTTACTCAGATTAAGTACTCAAAAATTGTAATTTTGGTTAGTAATAGAGATATCTTATACTCAACCAATTTACGCTCTTTACTAAACTTTAGAGCTGAAACTGTAAAGACATTTCATCTCAAATTTTGCTTGATATTTTAGATTGTAAATAAAGTACTTAATTGAGATAAATCCAAAATAGTATTCAAATGTGAGAAGTATAACAGGACTTTTTAGTGGATTATCTTTTTGGTGTGTTCAGAGGGAATTGTTTGAATTTAAACTACAGCTTTAATTGTACATCTATTGCCTGCAGGTATCTTATGAGGAAAAGCGAAGTAAGCTAAATAGTGACATTTGTCATTCTAACAATGGAGTACTTTGATTTAAGAAACAAAGTTTGTCATAATTGTGTTAATTAAATATTTAAATGCAAACTTGCTAGTAATATTTTTATATAAAATACCTTTTGTGGGTATTGATTTTAGTATTTATGTGACAAGCCTAGAAACTTTCTGTAAAACACCCAAAGCTTAACAATAGGATGTGGCTTATTTTGTTCTCCATGTAAACTTGTAAGTAAATTACCTGAATTGGTCATTGTTAGAAATTGTCCTCATCTCTGTTACGACATTATCGTTGTAGTTTCTTTTTGTCTATTATCTTGAATTGAATTCCTTTAAGGTGGGAAACTTTTGTCTTACTTCTGTGCTCCATGTTCTAGATTTAGCTAGTATTGAATAGGTTTTAATAATAGTTAGGGTTTATATTTTCTTCTTAGATCTTGTAGATACTGATTTTGTGTATTTTATTTTACTTAAATCATATCTTTTGTCTTTAGAAGGTTTTATTTTCTGTATCATGTGTTTCTTTACCTCGACTATGATAAATTCTAAGTGTCTATTGTTATTTTTATCATTTAAATAGTTAATTCTTTAGAAGTGTATGGAGCCATTTATATTTTCCATCATACCGATGATGTAAAAAATAAAGGAAATTTATGACTATGTTTAAACATTTAACAACGACAAAAAACCAAACATTTAACAACAACAAGCAAGTTCTGTAGGTTCTTATCTGCCTCCAGTGTGGTATTTAAAGAGAAATTCTTTCCTTCCCTGAAACTTTAGTTTTACATCTCATATATCTCTGGCTTTTTTCATCCATTAAATTCCATTTCTAGATGTGTAGACTTCCCTAACCTAGATGTGAATTCCTAAAACATATGCATAGTATTCTAGAGATTTCGAAGTCCTGTTGATTCATTCAGCCATCATTATTGAGCACTTCCTGTGTGCTGAGCACTATTCTAAACAAAACAAAGTCCCTGCCTCCATGAAACTGGCATTCTAGCATGCAGATACCATCAATCATCTTTCATTATCAACTCAGCCTATTTAGGACAAATGGGAGTGCTTCTGGTTTATTGACAGGGAATCCAACATAGTTCAGTTCATCTTGTCCTATAAATTTGCCGTGTGAAAGCAATGCTATCATATGGCCCCAAAGTATTCCCGTTAAATTTGAGTTTTGTCCTCAATTATCTGCATTTGGTGAAATCTGTACATACCTCCTTTAATTTTATAAATTTATATCATATATGTATCTTCTTGACCTCTTCTATACTACCAGGTAAACCTTACTTAAATTATTTTTGAAAGTCATCAGGGAACTGCTTAGATGAGTCATTGAATGATTTTGTTTTGGTGGGGTTTTTTTGTTTTGTTTTCTCTCTGCTCTGAAACTCACTTTTCCATCTTCCTCAATATGATTTTTTTAAAAGATTTATTATTTATTTTAGAGAGAGAGAGTAGGAGCAGGAGGGGCAGAGGGGGAGGGAGAGAGAATCTCAAGCAGACTCAATGCTAAGTGTGGAGCCCGACTCGGGGCTCGATTTCAGGACTCTGAGATATGAGCTGAGGCAAAACTAAGAGTCAGACGCTTAACTGACTGTGCCACCCAGGCACCTCCCTCAATATAATGTTTAATAGAACTTTTATAACTTTTGTTTGCATGACATTGACTTTTCTAGTTCTTAATTTTTTGATAGTTTTTGTATTTCTATCTTTATTTCCATTGTCTGTGGTTTCCATATAGACTTTGTCTTTATTCTTTCAATTTCCCCACTAATTCTCTCAAAATTCACATATTTACAGTCTTAAATGACCACTTCTAAGAACTTTATTTTGAAATTTATTTATCATGAATTTTGTAACCATATTTTTAATTTAAATTGTTCAAAGTATATACTTTAGTGGTTTATAGTGTACTCACAAAATTGTACAGCTATTACCATTATTTATTTCCAGAACATTCTTATTGCCCTCCAAAGAAACTCTGTACCCATTTAGCAGTCACTCTTCATTTCCTCCTCTCCCAGCCTCTGGCAGCCAGTAGTCTACTTTCTGCCTCTATAGATTTGCCTATCTAGGACATACTTCATGTAAATGGAATCATATAATATGTGGACTTGCGTGTCTGGCTTCTTTCAGCATAGTGTTTTCAGGGTTCATCTGTGTGGTAGCATGTATCTATACTCTGTACCTCGTGTTGTCAAATAATACTCCATTGTAGGGATATACCACATTTACCACATACTCAGTTGATGGACATTTGGGTTGTTTCTGTTTTTTGGCTATTATGAGTAATACCGCTCTGAACATACATGTACAAGGTTTTATGTGGACATATGTTTTTAGTTCTCTTGGTGATGTACCTAGGAATAAAATTGCTGGGTCATATTGTATCCATATTTAATGTTTTAAGAAACCACCAAACTGTTTTCCAAAGCAGCTGCACTGTTTTACATTTCCACCAGCAGTATACAAAGGTTCAATTTCTCTACCTCTTGGTCAACACTTTTTTTTTTTTTTTAAGATTTTATTTATTTGACAGAGAGAGACAGTGAGAGCAAGAACACAAGCAGGGGGAGTGGGAGAGGGAGAAGCAGGCTTCCCGTGGAACAGGGAGCCCGATGCGGGGCTCGATCCCAGAACCCTGGGATCATGACCTGAGCTGAAGGCAGACACTTAACGACTGAGCCACCCAGACACCGGGTCAACACTTGTTATGGTCTTTTTTATTGTAGCCGTCTATTATGAAGTGATAGCTCACTGTGATTTTGGTTTGCATTTCCCTAATAACTAATGATGTTGTGAGCATCTTTTCATGTACTTACTGGATATTTGTTTATTGTTTTTTGAGAAATGTTCATATCCTTTTCCCACTTAAAAAATTAGGCTGTTTATCTTTTTATTGCTGAGCTGTATATTCTAAATATAATTCCCTTATCAGTTGAATGATTTACAAATATTTTTTTCCATTCTAGGTTGTTTTGATGATGCCCTTTTTTGTTATTACAGTAAAATATACATTACATAAAATTTACTATTTTTTAGCATTTTAAGTATACAATTCAGGGGTATTAAATACATTTACAGTGTTGTGCAACTATCACCTTTATTTATTTCTGGAACTTTTCCATCATCCCAGACAGAAACTCTGTACTCATTAAACAGTAACTCCCCTTCTTCTTCTTCTCCCCCAGCCCCTGATAACTGCTGTTTCTACTTTGTGGCTCTATGAATTTGCCTATTCTAGGTGCCTCATATAAGTGGAATAATATATTTGTCTTTAAGGTGTCTTTTATAGCACAAAAGTTTTTAATTTTGTTGAAGTTCAACTTACCTATTTTTTATATTTGAAGCAATTTTTAATGATCTTAAAATTCTTCATTTATATTGTCATTTGCGCTTTTGATGTCATATCTGAGATGCTATTGCCTAATCCAAGGTCATGAAGATTTATTTTAATCATTTTTGAGTACTCGCTTACTTGGCTTTTTCATCCATATGCACAACATCAGTATAATTATCAAAGGTTTTATGAGAAGGGTTTATTAAATAGTCTCTAAAAATTTTTAGATTGGGGTGCCTGGGTGGCTCAGTTGCAGGGTCACCTAGGTGGCTCAGTTGGTTAAGTGTCCAACTCTTGATCTCAGCTCAGGTCTTAATCTCAGGGTCATGAATTCAAGCCCCACATTGGGCTCCATACTGGGCATGGAGCCTACTTGAATAGAATAGAATAGAGAATAGAATAGAATAGAATAGAATAGAATAGAATAGAATAGAATAGAATAGAATAGAATATCTAGATATTCTTACTTAAACTACAGCTTCCTCAGAGGATTTGTACAAAACATTTGTACAAAATCCAAATTTTGTACATCTGTAGTAAACTTGTAGGAGACTTCATTATGTTGAAAAAGTGTAGAAGTAAAATAGGCCAGCATAGTGATTAAGAGCTGGAAACTGACTACCTGGGTGTGGATCCTGGCTGTTACTTTCTAGCTGTATGATCTTGGGCAAGTCGCTGGTTCTCTCTGGACATTTATTCCCTCTCTTATTGGGTCCCTTGCTCTCTCTCTTGCAAGGATTAAACAAGCAAATATCTGCAAAGGGCTTAGCCAATTTGGTAATAGTGTTAACCACATACATGTTAGATACTGTCATACCCTTCAACTTTAGTAATGTCATTTCTAGGGACTTAATCTAAGAACATTATCAGAGATGTTGCATAAAGATGTAGGTATAACAGTTTCATCACAGAAATTAATTGCAAGAATTTACCATATGTACTCTAAATTTATGAAATTTATGAAATACCATTTGCTCTTTAGTCATATTTTCAAAAAATATTTAATGCCATGAAAAATAATGATGTAAGCGAAAAAGGCAATTACATATACAGTGGTATATAAAATATGTCTCTAAATGTCTTTGAAAATATGGAGCGGGGAAGCAGAGTGTTGGTCTTACAATACATATAAAAAAGTATGTTAAACTGTTGATAGTGGTTATACTTGGAAGCTTAGGAGGAGTGAATTTAATTTTCTTCTGAACTTTATTGAACTCTCCTGCCTTCAACAATAAGTACTTTATATTCAGAAAAACAATTATTTTTTAAAAAAGACCAAATATGGGGGAAAGCCCATTGTAAAATGGAAAAAATGATGGGAAAATAGGAAAAGCCCAGTGTGAAATAGGAAAGCATAATGTAAATAGGAAACCTGAGTCCTCCTACTAGTATTTCTATTAAATAGTTTCAGGCCTTGGGACGCCTGGCTGGCTCAGTTGGTAGAGCATGTGACTCTTGATCTTGGGGTTGTGAGTTTAAGCCACACTTTGGGTAGGCAGATTGCTTTAAAAGAAAAAAAAGTTTTGAGACTTGAATGAATTTTCTCTCTTCCTTGGGAGACACAGTTTCCTCATCTGCAAAATGAGGAGTTGGGATAAAATTAAAAAGGCAGTGTGCAGAGTGGTTAAGAGCTGGGAGGTGAGAGAGGAGAGTTAGGGACTACAGTTGAAGAGAGATCACTGTGTGGGTTCATGTCCTGCTTCTTCTTCCTGTTCACTTGGTGACTTCTGGCAAGTAATTTAACCTCTCTGTGCCTCAGGTTTCTTGTTTATAAAGTGGGAATGATGATGATTATTATTATAATACCTCATGGGGGATTGTGAGAATTAAATGAGTTAATAATACATGTAAAGGACTTAATAATATAGAGTCTGATTCTATATTAGGACTCAATAAATGTTAACTGTTTTTACTGGTATATAAGATTCTTTCTAATGCAGTCATTTATTTCCAATAATATTGTTAGTCGAGGGAGTGATTCTTAAATTTGTCTATCATTTGGAAATTTAGCTAATTTTTTATTTAGATATTTTTGAGATGGTGGAGACTATTGATTTGTGAAATTGAATATTTTGAAGTCCCTGTTCCTCTCCCCCAGCTTTACTTAATTGTCTTGTGTCTTATTACAGGCAACTTCTTTGGGGCCCTAAGTTTTCTCATCATTGAGATTTTGTAGACCTTTTCAGCAGTAAAAATCTCATTTAATTTTATAGAGCTTTTTCTAACTTTTTGTTCTAAAGCGAATGTATGTAGCTTAATATATTTGTAATTAAGTTGTATAGGCTGTTAGGTTGTACCTATATTTCTTCAACTGGTGTTTCAATTTTAAACTTATGAAATGGCATAAAGCCCAATGGAATGTTATAGACTAGTCCATTCTAGAAAAAGCTAATGTTATAAAGTCAACTGGAAGTTGTTAGAGCATGACCTATAGTGTGACTGGATTGATGCCTAGATGTTACTTAATTTAATCCCAGAAAAAGAATGTATCCAAATGCTTTAAGAGACAAATCCAAGTATGTGAAAATCACTTTCAGAGTCAGCAGCCGTGCTAATTCATTTCGCAACTCTGAACACAGACTACAGAAATAGATGACTTTCATAATATTATATCATTTTCTTTCACTGACTATCTGAGATACTTAATTAAGTCTTCGTTGAATAGTGACTCAGCTAGTCCATTGCTTTGGAAATTTTTGTCTGTGAGCAAGTCACTGTATGGTACCTCAGTTTATAATGGCAGTCATAATGAAGATGATTACATTTTTTTCCATACCGGGGATAAGAATGAAAGTTGTATTTTAATACATTTATTCTTAGATCTTTAGAAGCTCTCCCCTTCCCTGCAGGGTTGTAGCTGTAGTAGGCAGCCCACTACAGAGGTCATTATTTCTGTGTTGGAGAATAAATTAGTGAGTAACATTGCCAGGAAACAAAAGGCAAGAGTTTGACTTCCATAGTTAAGGGATATAGTTTGTTACTTAAAACAGATATTAGAGGATATTTTCCTGTAATTATAATAACTTTTGTTTATAAAACATACCTAGCTAATTCCCATAGCAGGAGAAAAGTGCTGTGTCTGGATAGACAAAATCGGTTCAACATAGCTTTGTGACTCACTGACGGAAGAGGGGAGAGTTCTTTTTGCCATAGGGATTGGATTTTAGTTTAGGATGAGTTCTTTGTCTAAGTACAGATATGAGAAAATTTCCATCCTATACGTCAAGTATCTTATTCTGTCTTTCTGAGATTTAACTCAATGCCTCCAAATTCCCTAAGTGTATACTTTTGTAACTTCTGCTACTTGGTTCATGTTAATTACATAGTGTTTATATTTCTCCCTCAATATTTCTCTTCCTGAATGTAAGAATTTGTGAACTTTTCCTTTAAACATTTTGAACTATGATTTTGTGTTTGTTGGTTTGTTTCAGTTAAAAAATCCATTTTTTCATATAGAAGAGACTGGTAACCTGTTTTCTTCTGTGGAGGGGAATTAGGAAAACTGTGGGACATAGGAAAGAAGTTGTACTTTTCACTGCACCACTGGATCTTTGGAACCCATTACATTTTTCCCCCAAAATTTTAAACTTAATTTTATAGCATGGCATAAACATTCATAAAATTTTTGTTTGTTTTATGGGTTTTATTTCTCTTAAAGTTGAGACCACAAAATTTCTTAAAGTTGATCATGAATGTTCCATTGAAGGCATAATGATAAATTTACAGTCTTCCTTTAAATGATCCCCTTAAATTTGATTCACTGATTTGCACCATAAACTTTTTTTTTTTAAGATTTTTATTTATTTATCTGAGAGAGAGAGAACGAGAGGGAGAGGCGAGCCTGATGTGGAACTCAATCCCAGGACCCTGGGATCATGACCGAGCTGAAGGCAGATGCTTAACCAACTGAGCCACCCAGGCGCCCCTGCACCATAAACTTTGAAAGTGGATTGTTGGGGCGTCTGGGTGGCTCAGTCAGTTAGGCGTCAGACTCTTGGGTTTTGGCTCAGGTCATGATCTCAGGGTTGTGGGATTTAGCTCCGAGTCGGGCTCCACACTCAGTGTGGAGTTTGCTTGAGAGTCTCTCTCGCTCTCTCTCCCCTTCTCTGTTTGCCCCTCCCCCCGCTTGTGTGCTCACACCCGTGCTCTCTCTCTCGCTCAAATAAAAATAAATAAATAAATAAATATTTAAAAGGTGGATTGTTGCTATAGATAGATGTCTTAATTCTTCTAAAATTGGTTCATAATCAACTGCTGCAAACTGAACTGTATTTTCAGTTTCTTTACCCACCTCAACATCAGTTTCCTTTAATTCTTCAACACTGACAGTATTGCTGTCTACTATTCTGTCTTTGAGAAGCATAATGAGGTCACTCTTCTTGAATTTCTTCTTGAGTATGATAACTGACTTCAGGATCACTCATACTGTGTCCTTGATAGTGGTGAGTCTGTAGCTCATCAGCATGGCCCCTATTACACATCTGTAATAGGCAGCTGCAATCTCTGTTGCTTCCTGGACACATAGAACATACATTCCATCTGCTCTTACCCCAGGAATAAAATTGTCTCTCTTGTAGTAATCAGTGCTGGCTGCTGCTCTCTCAGCAGATGCTCCCATTCCATAGCGGTTATTCTTACAGATGAAAATAAATGATGATTTCCACAAAACTGCCATATTGTAATTTTCAAATATAAAGTCAAGCAGAACTCCTCTTTTCCATTGTGTTTATAGGCCAGACGAATACCAGCAACCGGGGGGACCAGATCTCTGATGATGCCATTGCCCCAGTAGCAGTTCTTGGTGTACATGTGCATTGATCCTTTCTTTTCTTTAGTACAACCTTCTCTTTGTCCTATAAACTCTGTAGATTCTGGGACAGAAGGTCCACAAGTAAAGTTAAAGCAGTGAGCCCAGTAAGGCTGAGATGAGATGGTCCATGATATTTATCCAATCTCAAGTTCCCCACAACCTTCCTGACATTTCACAAGTGACAAAAACCAGGAATAATGTTCTGTTAATGCTCTTGGCGAACAGTCTGTATCATTCTGTACTATTTGACTCCTTTTCCCTGCCGAGCACTGTTGTGATAGGAGGGGCCCTCTTTTAACCCATGAAGGTCACATTTCTTGATTTCAAATGTAGCATCATTTGCAAAGTTATAGGATATGCCACTAGCAAGCACTCTGCTAGCCGTGACAGGCAGGAAATAGTGAGTATCTTCCTCTTAGAGCATCTTCCTCTTGAGTGCAGGCTGTGGTGGTAGCTGCAATGGTGGTGATGATGTCCTTCTCTACACTGGGCCATAGGCCCACAAACATTTTTTTAAGGGTGTACAATATTCATGAATGGGTTGTAATTTTCTTAACCATTCTTCCACTGGTGAGTAACTATGTAACTACATAGTTTCAATTTTTTGAAACTATTATAAATTTTGCTTTGTTGAATATCGTTATACTTAGATCTTTATTCATATTTTTTCTTTAGACTGAATTTTTAGAAGTAAATCAAAAGGCACATTTTAAGGGGTGCCTGGGTGGCTCAGTTGGTTAAGCATCTGCCTTCAGCTTGGGTCATTATCCTGGGGTCCGGGGATTAAGCCCCGTGTTACTTCTCCCTCTGCCTCTCCCCCCTTCTCATGTGCTTTCTCTCTCTCTCTCTCTTTCTCTCAAATAAATAAATAAAATCTTTAAAAAAAAAAAAAGAAAGGCACATATTAAGAGCTTCCTTGGTATGTTTTGCCAAACTGCTTTCCAGACAGGTTGTGCCAATTTATACTCCCATGATCAGCTTGTGAAAATCTTTCTCTTATGTCACTCTTGGAAACACTGAATATTTATTATTTAAGATACTTACTGCTACTTTTATCAGTAACAAATTGAATCCCTTAAATTTTTATATTTCAAGGTTATTTAATATATGTGTGTATATATTTATTCTTCTTATCCTTCCTTTGTTCATTGGCTTTTCAAAAACAGCCTTATTAAAGTATGATTTACACTCCATAAAATTCTGCCATTGTAAATGTAAGTTGAGTCTACCTGAAGTTAAAGATTTTTAGTAAATCTATAGTTTTGCAACCATCACCATAATCCATCTGTAAAACATTTTCATCACCCAAAAATTTCCCTTTGGCCCATTTGCATTCAGTTCTTGATCCCACACCCAGCTTTAGGCAACCACTGATATGCTTTCTATCTCTGTAAAGAATTTGCATACTCTAGAAATATCAAATAAACAAAATCATATGCAATCCTTTGTGAATGGCTTCTTTCACTTAGCATTGTGTTTTTGAGGTTCATCTATGTTGTAGAATATATCAATAGTTCATTTTTTTATTATGTTATGTTAATTTTTAAAAATTTTACTATGTTAGTCACCATACATCATTAGTTTTTGATATATCTTATTTATTCAGTAGTTGATAGGCATTTGGTTTGTTTCCACCTTTTGATTATTATAAACAATGCTACTAGGAACATTTGTATACATTTCTCTGTGTCTTTCATTTCTCTTGGGTAGATACCTAGGAACCCTTTAAATTTCACATCATTACTTAGCCACAAAAGTGTTTTTTCAAAAGGATAATAGCACTAGATTTGAGAAGAAACACAGTTATATGATATAAAGAACTAAAGTGGAATGATTGGCACGGGTAAGTGAAAAGTTCAAGACATATAGTATGACTGTGTAACAATGGAAACCACTTCAGGATTTTTTGGTAGATGAGCAACTATCAGAACCTAAAGCCAAGTGAAGGCAAATAAAATCAGTGGGCGTCAAAATAAACATTGAAAACTTTGGCTCCATGAAAAATGAGAAAAATGGAAATGGGACATCATTTGCATTCATTATGAGAGAAAAATGAAAATATGTAACACATAAAATACCCTTTTTAACCTAAAAGAAGGCCATTAAGTAAGACTATTGTAGATAAACAGGCCAACGAAACAAGCAGTACATTCATTCAAGATAAATATACATAGCAAATAAACATTCATTCTTGCTAGTGATCACAGAAATAAGTATTGTACAAATAGACTATATTAAGTTAGCAAAATTGATAGTGCTAGAAAGATTATGGTAGTGTTGTTGCTTCATACGTTGATCTAGTTCACGTGCAAAGCAACGTGGAAAGCCTGTCCAGATCTTTGGAATCGTAAGATTTTGAAGTAACTTTCATTTTAGCTTCCTTGAATGTAATTAAAAGTTTTTAATAGTAAATCACTAAGGGAGGGAATAAATCAAAAGATAAGAAAACAGCCGCAGATTTTCCCCATGTGCTGAAGTTGAGTCCGGTTGTGTTTTCTCTCCACTCTGTGTCTGGGACTCATTCCAACTCTGGAGGCACTAACCCAACTCAGCTTTTTGTCTTTCTGGCCCAGAGAGCGCATGTTTGCTCTGCTGGAGTCTGAATCCTGCTTTTACAGCTTTGGCTAAATTCTGGATCCAGTTGTTCTTTAATCCAATGACTCACACCTGGGGAGTTCCCCACCCCACTGCAAGAGAAAATGCTATAAACTTTCCCGTCTGGAGTAAATCTGTCATGTTCTTTCTTAATTTTACTGATTTTGCTTTAGGCACTCATATGAAAATATGCTTCCTGTTGATTTTTTTTTTAAGTTCCTTGTGGAGTTCTTCTGTATGGGTGGGACCAAACACTTGTGTCACTCCCAGTTAGTACTCTATAGCACAGTTATCCAACAATATGTGATTTTTCAGTTTGACAAATTGTCTACCTAAAAGTGATAAAATCAAGAAATGGAAATTGACCCTTGCTGTATTTATTTTCCCCCTGCATCTTTCAAGTTATCTTTTTTCTTCCAACATCAAAAATTCTTTCCATCTCTGATAAGTTTATTTATTGCATTGATAATATTTTTCCCTAATTACTAACATTATAGGTTTCTACATCATCTATGCTTATAAATACTTTTCCTTGTTATATAAGGCTGTAAGATTTTTATATTACTGGTTGAGCTTATGTGAAGTCATAGGTAATGTGTAACAATCAAGAAGTTAGGAATGATAAAAAGCAAAAAAAATCTTAATCATTTTATTAATGCTTGACAGTGGTTTTGGTTTATTAAGAAATATATTACCAATTTTCTGTATATAAAGCAACCATAAATACTCTTCTACTACAACTGGAATAGTCTCTTCCTGTAGGTAGTGGGAGCTGTGTTTAGTCTCTTTAGGCGTTTTCACTCAAATTGGCTTGACTACTTAAGGATATCAGGAAGAGAGGGCCCTGTAGGTTCTATTAATTTTTGAAAAATTAATGCAACAGAATCAAAAAGTTCAGACTGTTATGTGATTTGACTTCTTGATCTCTGGTTTCTGCCAGCTTATTTAGGTCACTTATAGCGTCTCTTGTTACATTGGGAGAGGTATATTTCCCTAGCCTCTTGGATGTTTCTTTCCCTGATTTTTCTTACTCTTTTCTGACTGTCCTATCTGATATTCCTTCAAGCATTTTCTTCATTAATTTCTCCTTAAATGCTTGTGTTCCTAAAAGTTCAGTCATTGTTTTCCCTGTAATTGTTACTTTTGGATCATCTCATACATCACAATAATTTTAATAACCACGCAAATGCTGATGCCTTTCAGATATCTTGAGCTGGAAGGTCCGAGGTTTCTATCTTCTGCCTGCTTACATTTACTCACTTGGATATCCTATGGAGACTCCAAAAGCAATAGACCCTAAACTGAAATGAATCATTCACTCACCCTCCCCCACATATTTCCAAATATAGATACTGGCATTATCATCTGCCCAGTAACCCACACTAGACACTGCTGCCTTCAACACTGAGCCCAAAGGATCTATCACTAAACCCCTTTTACTACTAACGCTGCCCTAGTTTAGAACATTATTATTTCTTTATTTTAGTAGCCTCATAACTGGGCTCCCTGCCTTCAGTCTAGTACCCCTCAAGCCATCCCCACCCCGTGTGCAATGTCAGTTTGATCTCAGTACTTTCCTTCCTAATCCCTATAGTGGCAAGTCCTTTATCGTCATACAATAAAAGTTGGTCTGCTATATATGTCTTAAAAGGCTTGGTGACTGCTTACCTCTCCAGCCTCAGTCCTGTACTTCACATGCCAGGCCCCCTCCTCCGCCTCCCCCCACCCCGTGTTGTTTCTTACCTCTCTTTGCTCACTGTGTTTCAATCCCTTCTCTACTCATCTTGACTCATTCTTACTCCGCCTTCATGACTCAGGATGGACAGCTCCTTTAGGAAGTCACTTCTGAATCCTCAGGGTGCCCTTTCAAGTGTCCTTCCTCTCTGCTGGATTATTATTTGTTAGTATATGAAACTGATTTTTCTCTTATTTAAAGAAAAAATTATCTTGACTTCACTTTCCCTTCAAGCTATTGTTCATTTTTTTGATAATTTTTTTTTTATTGAGGTATAGTTGATGCACAACGTTATATTAGTTTCAGGTATGCAACATGATGAGTTAGTATTTGTATATATTGGGAAGTAATCACCACAGTAAGTCTACTTAACATTGATCATCATACGTAGTTAGAGAATTTTTGTCTTGTGATGAGAACTCTTAGGATCTCTTCTAGCAACATTCACATAGACAATACAATAGTCACTATGCTGTACATTACATCCCTGTGACATATTTATTTTATAACGAGAATTTTGTATGTTTTGACACCCTTCATCCATTTCTCCTGACCCCCAACCCCTGCCTCTAGCAACCACCAGTCTGTTCTCTCTATGAGCTTGTTTTTTTGTTTTGTTTTGTTTTTAGATCCCACATGTAAGTGAGATCATATAGTATCTGTCTTTCTCTGATTTATTTCATTTAGCATAAGTGAAATAAGGTCAGTCTATGTTATCACCAATGGCAAGATTTCATTCTTTTAATGGCTGAATAATATTCCATGGTGTGTGTGTATGTGTGTGTGTGTGTGTGTGTGTGTGTGTGTGTGTGTATCACATTTTCTTTATTCATCCATCAGTGGGCACTTAGGTTGTCTCCATATGTTGGCTATTGTAAATAATGCTGCAATGAACATGGGGGCACATATATATTTTTGAGTTAGTGTTTTCATTTTCCTCAGGTAAATACCCAGAAGTGGAATTCCTGGATCATATGGTAGTTATATTTTAAGTTTTTTTGAGGAACCTTCATCCCATTTTCCGTAGTGGCCGCACCAATTCACATTCCCACCAGTAGTGCACAGGGATCTGTTGTCTCTGCATACTTGCCAACACTTTATTTCTTGTCTTTTTGATAATAGCCATTCCAACAGGTATGAAGTCATACCTCATTGTGGTTTTGATTTATATTTCCCTGATGATTGGTGATGTTGAGCATCTTCTCATGTACCTGTTAGACATCTATATGTCTTCTTTGGAAAAATGTCTATTGAGATCCTCTGCCCGTTTTTTAATCAGATTGTTTTTTTTTTTTTTTGTCTTGTGTTGGATGAGGTCTTTATATATTTTGGATATTTACTCCTTATTAGATAAATGATTTGCATATATTTTCTCTTATTCAATAGGTTGCCTTTTTTGTTGATGGTTTTCTTGGCTGTGTATGCTCATTTCTTTGCTTCCCTTTAGAGCAAAACCTTTTTTTTTTTTAGAGTTTATTTATTCATTTGAGAGAGAGAGAGAGAGCACAAGCAGAGGGGAGGGCAGAGGGAGAGGGAGAAGCAGACTCTCCACTGAGGAGGGAGTCTGACATGGGGCTCCATCCCAGGACCTGGAGATCATGACCTGAGCCAAAGGCAGATGCTTAACCATCTGAGCTACCTAGGCATCCCTAGAGCAAAACTTCTTAAAAGATTTGTCTATATGTGTGGTTTCTCATTCCTCTCATTTATTTTCTCTTGACTCATTCTGGTCAGGCTTTCTTTCCTTTTTTTTTTTAAGAGAGGGAAAGAAAGACAGAGGTGGGGGGAGGGGCAGAGGGAGAGGGAGAGAGAGAGAATCTTAAGCAGGCTCCACGCCCAGCATGGAGCCCAGTATGAGGCTCGATCTGACAACCCTAAGATCATGACCTGAGCTGAACTCAAGAGTCAGATGCTTAACCTACTGAGCCACCCAGGTGCCCCTTTCTGGTCAAGCTTTCATTCACTGCTACTTCCATATAGTTCTTGTCAAGGTCATTAGTGGCTTCCAGGTTGCTTTTCCAGAGGTCAGTCTTTGTGTTTTTTTATCTTACTTGATTTTCCAGTATTATTTGACATAGTTGATTTCTCCCACATTCTTGGAAAACATCATTCCCATAGCTTTGGGGACACACCACTTTCCCTTGGTTCTTCTCATATTTCACTGGCCAACTTTTAAAATTTCTTTTGCTTGGTCTTTTTCTCCCTGACCTATAAATTTTAGACTGCTCCAAGCTCTGTCCTTGGTCTTCTTGTCTGTCTTCTTGCTGTCTTGATGATTTCATCCTGTCTCTTGACTTTAAATTCTTTGTATTTGCTAATGACAATCAAATTTTTATCTCAAGCCCAGACTTCTTTCCCGAGCTGTAAGCTCATATCCAGCTGTTTTTTGACATTTCCACCTGATGTCTAACAGATACCTCAAATTTAATATGTCCAAAGCCAAAGTCCTAACCCCTCCTTCAACCTCAATAAAAAAAACAAAACAATGGGGTGCCTGCGTGGCTCAGTCATTAAGCGTCTGCCTTCGGCTCAGGTCATGATGCTGGGGTGCTGGGATAGAGCCCCGCATCGGGCTCCCTGCTCTGTGGGAAGCCTGCTTCTCCCTCTCCCACTGCCCTTGCTTGTCTACCCTCTGTCCCTGTGTCCCTGTCTGTCAAATAAATAAATAAAATCTTTAAAAACAACAACAACAAAAAACAGAAACAAGAAACAAAAAACAAAACCTCTCACCTTTAGCCCTTCCAGCTCACATAGAGGCAACTGCATCCTTCTCAGTTGACTTGGGTTAAAAACTTTGGTATTGCTCTTGACTCCTCTCTTTCATATTGTACACCCGATCTGTCAGGAAATCTTATGCTGTACAAATTGCATTTCCTGTATATGCTGTGTTGTGTAAAAGGTTAATGTTATGCTTTTTCAGCTTTACAACACTTTTATTTTAAGGGCAGGAATCCTGAAGACCATAGTTTTACCAAGTCTCTTAGTTTGAATTACCCCAGGTAAAGAATTCTGGTGGGTTGCTGAAGCTATCCCATTCAGAATTGAATCCTATAATATGAAAGAACAAAAAGGAAGTGAGCTGCAAAAACTCTTAAATACAGTTCAAAAGTCAGTGATTTTACCTCCGAAGTCTGTTCTTCATGTGTGCAAGATGATGACTAGTTTACTAACCCTTTTGAATTTATTGAACTTCTTTCCTCTTTGATCTCCCTTGATTGTTTAATTCTTTTCTTTCTAGCAGATTCTGTTTTTGTATGTTTTTCTCTCATGTAGTTAAGTGTGTATCCCTGTTTCTTTTTCTTCTTTTCATCTTCCTTTCACTCTCTTCCCCTAAATGACTATAATGTGGAATTGAAAATTTGCTAGACTTATGTAATAAAATTTTACATCTTTCTTAATTTTAAAAGTTTAACTATTTAGGGTTCTTTTTGTTGAGATAAGCACTATGAACATTTTATATACATTCTTTCAGATTTTTGTTTTCTAATGGTGTATTACCATTAGAATCTATTCATTCTTTTTGTAAAAGTATATATCATTTTTGTAAAAAGGGATCACTGTACATCATGATATATTTTAATTTCAGTACCAATAACTCTACCTCATTTTTTGATGATTGTGATATTGTGATTGTGATGTCTGATATTTCATCAGATCAGCATAATGTAGTTTGGTTAGGTGTTAGCTATTTCCAGTTTTTAACTTCTATTAAACCTTGCTTAGTGAACATGCTTATGCATTTGCCATTGTATGTGTGTGTGTGAATATTTCAATGTTTCTATAGGTTATATTTCTGGATGTGGAATTACTCAAAGAGTATAAGCATTAAAAATCTTCATAGGTATTGCTGAATCATTTTCCAAAAATGTTGTAGCAGTTTATATTCTCATGCCCAGTATGTGAGACTGCTGTTTTTCCACATTCTTGCCAGAGCCAAGTATAACACTAGTTTTAATTTTTGCCAGACTGATATTGACCACTCTGTTAATTGCCCATCTTCCTGAGCTTTTAGGTCTTTTGAGAGTTTTGGAGTTAAACATGCTTATTTACCCCTTCCCATACATGTCTCTCTCTCTTTTTATTTTATTTTTTAAAGAGATTTTTATTTATTTGAGAGAGAGAATGCGAGGTGGGGGTGGGTGGTGGTTACAGGAAGAGGGAGAGAGAGAATCCCAAGCCGACTCCCGACTGAGCATAGAGCAGGATGTGGGCTCAATCGCGCGACCCTGAGATCAAGAGTCAGACGCTCAACTGACTGAGCCACCCAGGCAACCCCTCCCCCTTTTTAAACAGAAAATTCAAATAGTATAGGAGGGTGTAATGGAGAGACCTCTCCGCCCTGGTAGTTTAAAGGGTGTCCAAGTGGCATTTTGAGTTTTGAACTGAGTGAGTTACAGCCTTCTATTTGCATTATTCTATGACTTGACTGTGTTTCCAGCCTGTCACTCAGGGCCAAGAGTATAGTAGGGCTCTTGTTTAGAAATAGAATTATGACATCTGCTAAATATCTTGTGGCTTAACTTATTCATAAGTTGGTTCACAATGTTAATTGAATTGTATGTAGATTGCTAATCTATGTTAATATTTTCTAAGTTTATTTACATATACCTGAGAGTAGTATTTTCCTTTTGATTTAATTTTGAATAGGGAATTCCCTGATCCATATTGTGATATGTGTTTTACATTTTTCATAAAATGTTTTTAGTTTACGCTGTGAGACAAAGATTTAGCTGCTTTCCTTCTGTGCACAGGTTGTGGTTATTTATGGTAATAGTCACATGTAATGGGGGCAATGGCATTCTATTTTTAACACCTGTATGTGTTAGAGTTCAGCTGTTACTGATCTATTTATATCTCTATCAGCTGTTTACTATTTAATTGACAAAGAACTTTATTTTTAAGAACTTTAACTAATAAAGTCTTGCATCAGTTCCTTTGACTAAAGAAAGTAAAAAATGACTACATATTTATGTATCTCCTGTGGATTTAATAGTAATAGTTGCCATTTATTTTTTTATAGCTTAAACATGATTTAATGTGGTATATTAATCTATAATTATCAGAACTGATCTGGGTGGTTGACAATGTTTTGTATGTATATTTTTTCCCTCCCATTTGTTTAGTGTGTACAAATACTGTGCTTAGTGCTTTACATGCTTAGCATAACACTTAGCAAACACTCTGAGGTAGGTACTGATATTATCCTCAATTTATAAATAGAGACTTTTTATAAGCACCTTTTTATAACTAAAGGATGGCTCAGATAGGTTAAGTAACACTAAGTAATACTGAAGGTCACACAGTAAGTTAGAAAATGCTAGAGGTGGAATTCAAATCTTTAATGTATGCTCTGTTTTATATAGCATGTTATTTGGATGTAATACAGTTTGGCCTATCCTATGTAAATCAAAACCTTTTAGCTTCCATTGTAGAGTATGAATTATTTAACGTATTTGTTCTACATTTAAAAAAATCATTTGTGACTTGTGCCTGTGGGAACTTTCTGACAGGCAATGAATGTTATAGATAAGAAAGGATGGGATAATAGTGCTATTCCAAGTGTGATTTGGACATGAAGGTTTGGGAGTTAGCTGGTTAACTTAGAATAAAGCCTTGAGTCTCTAATTTAGGTGTTTATTTAGTGAGAAATGTTATCTGAGAGAAATCTTATTTGTTAAAGTGTTTAAACTGGGCTTCAGAAAGAAAAGGAGGCTTTAACAAGTGAAGAGTGTGGGTGGGTGGAAGCAAGGGCTCTTCAGGTCCAAGAACAGCATAAGCAAACACACGGAGGCTTAGGGCTTGTGTGGGGAATTGCTAGTAGTTAAGCAAGGCTGGAATGGATGATACTTTTTTTTTTTTTTTTAAGTAGGCTCCACATTCCCTTTTATAAAGGGAAACAAAGTGGTCAAGTTTGCATTTTAAGATATAACTCTAGCATCAGTGTGAAGGATGGAGAGTGTGGAATCACAGTCCTCATCTTATGGGCTCAGGTTATGGGCCTGGGTTAGAGGGACGGTAATGAGAAGGAAAAGGCAGGGTGGAATTGAGAGATTGTTCTGAATCACAATTCATAGGAATTGGTGACATATTAGATGTCTTACGGGGTTATTGGTATTATTTATTGTTACTAATAGTATTTGTTATTTCTACTGTTTTGTACTTGCTCTAAGTGGCTTCTGATAGTCACATTTACTATATTATTAGTAGGCTGATGGCTGAATTCTTGTCCAGAGGTGCTCAGGAAATGGTGGGTAAATGATGGAATGAATCTGGGGTGTAAATATTACATTCATGAAATATTTATTTAAAATTCAATTTGGTGTTGGGGCACATGGGTGGTGCAGTCAGTTGAGCCTCTGACTCTTGGTTTCTGTTCAGGTCCTGATGTCAGGGTCATGAGATCGATGCCTACATCAAGCCCTGTCAGGCACCATGCTCAGCGCAGGGTCAGCTTGAGATTCTCTCCCTCTCTCTCTCTCAAAATAAATAAATCTTTAAAAAATACTGTTTGGTATTTATTCAGCAGGCATTTTGTTTATGTCTAGGGATATCACTGAGAAAAAGGGATACCACTGATCCTGATCTTCACAGAATTTGCCATAGTGATGAGGAGTCTAATAGAACTTATTTGCTGTTCTTACTTTCTGTGTAATCCTTGGGCATATGATTTAACTCCTGATCCTGTCTGATCATGTGGAATACTGCTTATGTCATAGTGTTCTGAAGTTTTGATGAGGTAATGTGTGTAAAGTGCCTAGCATAGTCCCTGGCATAAGCAAATGCTTGTTCTCTTTAATCTCCCATGGACACAGAAGCTAGGAAACATAGTTTATTAGGATTGTTTGTTAAGTGAGTGACAATAGGTAGCAAATGCATTTTTGAAGGAAATTTTATTTTTTATTTTTATTTTTCTTAAAGATTTTATTTATTTATTCATGAGAGACAGAGAGAGAGAGAGAGGCAGAGGCAGAGGGAGAAGCAGGCTCCCCACCGAGCAGGGAGCCCAATGCGGGACTCGATCCCAGGATCCCGGGATCATGACCCGAGCTGAAGGCAGATGCTTGACCGACTGAGCCACCCAGGCGTCCCTTGAAGGAAATTTTAGAAGTTTACCTGTCATGATGATTTCGTATCCTAAAACCTAATTGCTGTTTTATTTTCTCCACTGTAAGTATAGATAGGTCACTTGGCTTGTGTGTCAGCCTTGATTTGCTGATCTATAAAATGATCAGAAGCATTCTTACTTCACAGGGTGATTGGGAGAAATATTAGATAGTGGATATGAAATTATCAGACAAACGTAAGTACATAGCTGAATGGTTGAGGTCAAAGAGTTTAAAATGTACATCTCTCCCAGCTACTAGCTTGGGAGGCCCTTTGGCAAGTTACTTAACCTCTCTTAGTTCTAATTTATCTGTAGTAGAGGGATAATAAAACATGTATCTCTATAAGATTGTTGTAAAGATTAAGTGAAAGAATGCATAGGAAGTAGTTTATCCAAGCACATGGTAAGCACTCAAAAACTTGTGATTATTGTATATTATGTGGTCTCCTTTTGACACTATTGAACAGTGAACTCTAGTAGACAAACTAGGGCCTCTGGGTTATACTCAACCCTGTAAGGGGTTTATTTTCTTCCGTCCCAATATTATTTCCCATCTTAGTCAAAATGATTGTTCCATAAATTACATTGTTCTTATTTCTATTTATTCACTTAATCCTCAGTTAGTGACTTTGTTTTCTTTTCTCTTTCCAAGTAGAATTATAATTTTTAAAGAACTCAGCTGTGAATGTGTGACTTTTCAAAACCTTGAGATGATAAATCTCTGGAAGAATTAATTATCACTAAAAATGAGGAGACAAGGGGTGCCTGGGTGGCTCAGCTGGTTACGTGTCTGCCTTCTGCTCAGGTCATGATCCCACCATCTTGGGATGGAGCCCCACATTGGCCTCCCTGCTCTGTGGGGAGTCTGCTTCTCCCTCTCCTTCTGCCCCTCGTGTGTGTGTGTGTGTGTGTGTGCGCGCGTGCGCGCACACTTTCTTTCTCTGCGCTCTGTGTCAATTAATAAAATCTTTAAAAAAAATGAAGAGACATGATTAAAGACCAGGGTGTTCTGACATTATAATTATATGCCAGGGCACCTGCTCAGTTGGAAGAACATGTGACTTTTGATATTGGGGTTGTGAGTTTGAACCCCATGTTGGGTGTAGAGATTACTTTAAAATCTTTACAAAAGATTATATGCCAGTCTCAGTGGCTGTGTCTAAAGGATGGAAAAGGCCATCATGGTTATTTTCATTACCTTATTAAGCATTTTAAAAAGCTATAAATGGGGGTACCTGGGTGGCTCAGTCAGTTAAGTATCTGCCTTTGGCTCAGGTCATGATCCTGGGTCCTGGGATGAAGTCCTGCATCGGGCTCCTTGCTCAGCAAGGAGCCTGCTTCTCCCTCTGCCTGCCACTCCCCCTGCTTGTGTTCTCTCTCTCTGACAAATAAGTAAAATCTTTAAATAAAAATAAAAATCGAAATAAAAAGCTATGAATGTTCTTTTGGGGGGGTAGATGTGCTATTTTATCTTTCAACATTTCCATTGAATTTGTTTGCCAAATAAAGTGTTTTATGTGTGGGTAGTTTTATATATATATATATACATACATTTTATTTTTTTAAGTAAGATCTAAATTCCTGTATTTTCCAATTTTGCCAGTCTTTAATGGAAACTTTTTTTTTTAGTTTCATCTTCCCCACCTCTTATGACTATATACATTAATGTCAGCTGTCCTTAGACTGAGCCTGTTGTGTGCATTATTAAATAATACAAGGCTACATCCTTTAAACCTAATGACTTTGTTCAGTATTTCCCACAAATGTGATCACAGTGGTTTACTTTTGTGGCAAACAAGGCTGTTATTCTATGGGTGAGGTTTTTAACTATCAGAGATAAAGAGTGGAGGTGCAATTTGTTGTTTCAGCTGATCTCAGGGTGGTTTAAGGTAACATTTTGTGAGGAAAATAATGACCTATAAAGTATAATCAGAGTATTGTGTATTTAAAATATCACAATATCCCCTTGTTCTATCTCTACTATGCTAAAATACATGTTTTTGTTTTTTTTAAGATTTATTTATTTGAGATAGAATGAGCACAAGTTGGGGGAGGGGCAAAGAGTAAGGGAAAAGCAGACTCATGGCTGAGCAAGGAGCCAGAGGATGTGAGGGTGTGGGGCTCCATCCCAGGACCCTGGGGTCAGGACCTGAACTGAAGGCAGATGCTAAACTGACTGCGCCACCCAGAAACCCCCATGGTATTTTTTATAAATACCTACTTATTTTATATCTTAAAAGATTTCATTTATTTATTTTAGAGAGAGAGAGAAAGAGCTAGCATGAGGGAGGGAGAGGGACAAACAGACTCTGTGCTGAGTGGGGAGCCCGATGTGGGGCTCAATCTCATGACCCTGGGACCATGACCTGAGCTGAAACCAAGAGTCGACGCTTAACGAACTGCGTCACCCCAGATGCCCCAATACCCACTTATTTTAAATATTGAATAAAGAATTTGGTATTCTTTGAGGTAATTGGAGGCTTCTTGGGTCTAAAAAATTGAGTTTGGGATCAGTATCTGTTCTTTAATACCAATTACCCTAAGTAGGAGCCTTAAAGACAAAGTTGAATGCATCTTGCTGGGATTAACACACCATGAGAGGAGAAAATAATCAGGATTTGCTTGTCAACCTATCAGTTTTGGGATGTGGGAAATAGGTTAATCTCCTTTGGATTAGAATTTGTTGTAGGCTTTCAAAAGCCTCACCTCTCAGAACTAATATGATATATTTATTTTGTATCTTCCTGAGCTTCAGAAATCTAATTTACTTTGTCCTGAATTCTCAATGAAGGATTGTCACAATTTGCGTATTTAAGAAGGATGTAGTCATTCTAGCTTTATTTTGTATGTTTTGTGATGTTCTCATTAAATTTAAAAAATTTTTTCCTTCCTACCTTCTCTGTTCTTCATAATCTTATCTCTGTTCCTATGTAGAAAGATAGAAATATTTTTTCTTCTTTCTCTTTTGTGAGCTGTCTCCATAAGAAGAAATTATTGTACAATGAATGTGCCTAGAATATCACTTGGAGATGGAAAAATCTTGGCAAGTTCATAACATTTGCAAGACGTTTGGGTGGACAAGTTTATTCCTTTTTTTTTTTTTAAGATTTTATTTATTTGACAGAGAGACACAGTGAGAGAGGAAACACAAGCAGGGGGAGTGGGAGAGGGAGAAGCAGGCTTTCTACGGAGCAGGGAGCCCGATGTGGGGCTCGATCCCAGGACCCTGGGATCATGACCTGAGCCGAAGGCAGACGTCCAACGACTGAGCCACCCAGGCGCCCTGGACACATTCATTCTAGTTTACATGTGAGATTTCATTTTGGTGGAGAACATTTTGCCGCTTTTCTATGTGTTTTCCTATAGCATATGAATAAAACTTTGTATCTCCCCCTTCAGTGGCACAACTTCTTTGCTAGTCAGGAAGCCAAGAAGGTTATATAAACAAAAAATATATATAAAATATATAAACAAATTCATATATAACATCCATTATGTATTCTAAGAAATAACTAAATTGTTGGTGGCCAAAAAAAATGTATAAGTCATGGATCTCCCTATTTCTAGTTACTCCCACTGCAAATCATCCTACACACAGCTGCCAGGTTATCAGAGCTGTTAGAATAATCTCCCTAAAACAATATTTGCATCAAATCCTTTAGTAGTGGCTTCTCTTAAGAAACCTCAACTCCTTAGTACAGTGTGGAATGCCCTTTCTTATAGCTTCACTTTATCTTGCATTTCCCCACTTCTTACTTTGTTTGATTTTTGTTACCCTCTGGGGCTGGGCATTAACTATATATAAATGTACTGCAATACCTGTGCCTCTTCCACCTCCTCTTTCTCCTTGCCTTTCATTCAGATCACCACCCTCACTTGTAAGTGCCTTCTTAGCAACTAACTGTGCCTAACTGTTCTTTTCAGCAGCCTCTCAGGATTTTGGTACTTAATACATACTCTCTTATTCTCAGTGTAGAGGTGCTCTGCATTTGATTTTATGGATTTGCAATCTCTCCAAGACAGGTGCCAAGTAAATGATTTGCCTTAATGGTGGAGTTAGAGTTGACATTTATAATAATAATAATATAATAAATAATAAATTCTTATTCTGATTGCTTCAGTAAAACTTCATAAACAAAGTGATATTTCATAAGTTTGTACTCAAAGACCAGAGAGTGTTTAAGTAGGAGAGGAGGAAGACAGCGTGGAGGTTTTAAAGGAGTAAGAATGTCAAATCTGCAATAGCTATGAGACCATGGCAAGCTACTTAATGTACCTGAGCCTCAGTTTCTTACTCTATAAAATGGAGATGGTAATATCTACTTAGTAGGATTGTTGTGAGGATCAGAAGTACCTGCACATAGCAGGCAGTCAGTAAATAGTACCTATTATTATAGATTAAGGATTTGTTTGACTTGGCCCTAGAAAAAATTAATAGATTGAAATAGAGCTAATGGGGGTGACGTCATGGAAAATGGCAAAGAAGGGAGCTCCAAAAATTGGTTCTCTCACCAAGACAGCTATTAAGCTAGCATGAACCGTCCAAAGCAATTATTTTACAATTCTTCAGTCTAGTCAAGCACTTGCAGCATCCAGTGGAGTGCTTAATGAAGAAAGAAGATGGTAAATTTCTGAGAATTTTGGTGTTTTGTGCAGTGACTACCATTTTCTATCCCCCAGCCTTGTGGCAGGCAGCTGGTGGTAGGGTGGCGCATGGTTCCTGATGTGACTTCCTTGTCCTTCAAAAATCGTGGTTGTATGTTTTGACTGCTGCTTTTGATTGCTGAGGGGCCAGCACAGAGACTGGCCATTGTTCCAGACCTCACAGGCTAAAGTGGCTTCCCTGGCATCTACCAAGGGAATTTAAATAGACAGAATACCCTTTTTTCTGATTGAATCCTGGCATTTAAGGAAATTTCTTGTCAGGACTCTGGCTGACCACAGAAATAACAGAACAGAGACTTCCATGACAACACACAATCAAGGAATACAGACTTCGCAAAAAAAAAGGTTGGAAGTCACTAAACAGACAGCTGTATTCTTCATCAAATAATAGCAATCCCTAGAAAGAGGAGAGAACCTAATTTCTAGAATTACCACATTACAATATTTAAAATTTCAGCAAAAATTACAAAACATACGAAGAAATAGAAACTATGGCCCATTCACAGGAGAAAAAAGAAATCCCTGAAGAAGCTCAGACAATGTACTTAATAGACAAAGAGTTTAATTACTTTAAATGTGTTCAGAATGCTGAAGGAAGACATGGACAAAGAACTAAAGGAAATCCGGCAAACAATGTGTAAAAAAGTGGGGAATATAAATATAGAAAAATTATAAAACATATAAGAGCTGAGATAAAAATCAGTGGCAGGTTTGGTGGCCAATTTGAGCAGGCAAAAGAAAGAATCAAAAAACTTGAAGATAGGGGCGTCTGGGTGGCTCAGTTGTTAGGCATCTGGATGGCTTAGTCGTTAAGCGTCTGCCTTCAGCTCAAGTCATGATCCCAGGGTCCTGGGATCGAACCCTGCATCGGGCTCCCTGCTCAGTGGAGAGCCTGCTTCTCCCTCTCCCACTCCCCCTGCTTGTGTTCCCTCTCTTGCTGTCTCTCTCTCTCTCTCTGTCAAATAAAATCTTAAAAAAAAAAAAAGAAAAACTTGAAGATAGGGCCATTGAAATACCCTGTCTGAGAACTAGAAAGAAAAAGATGAAGAAAAATAAACAGTACCTAAGGGACATCATCAAGTGTACCAACATACACATTATGAAAATACCAGAAGGCAAAGAGGGGGAGAGAATGGAACAGAAAAAATTTTTTGAAGAAATAAGGATAAAAATAATTTAATGGTTTAGCTCTTGTATTTAAGTCTTTGATCCATTTTGAGTTAATTTTTGTATATGGGATAAAGTAATTTTATTTTTTTGCCTGTGGTTACCCGGTTGTCCCAGGTCCATTTATTGAAGAGACTGTTCTTTTCCCATTGGATGGTCTTGGCACCTTTGTTGAAATTCAGTTGGATGTAGATGTACAGTTTTATTTCTAGACTCTTAATTTTACTTTTACTTAAGTATGCCTGTACTTATGCCTGTACCACACTGCTTTGATTACCATAGTTTTGTAGTGGGTTTTGGATTCAGAAAGTGTGGATCTACCAACTTTGTTCTTCTTTTTCAAGATTGTTTTGCCTATTCAGAGTCCCTTGAAATTCCATATGAATCTGAGGATTGAATTTTCCACTTCTGCAAAAAGGCTGATTTGAATTTTAATAGGGGTTGCACTAAATCTGTAGATCACTTTGGTTAATATTGACACCTTAACAATATTAAGTCTTTCAATCCATGAACGTGGGATGTCTTTCTATTTCTTTAGTATTTTGTAGTTTTCAATGTATAAGTCTTTTACCTCTTTAGTTAAATTTATTCCTAGGTGCTTTATTTAGTTGCTCTTATAAATGGAATTTCTTTCTTAATTTCCTTCCTGGATTGTTCATTGCTTATGTGTAGAAACACAACTGGTTTTTGTGTGTTTGTCTTGTAAGCTGCAACTTTGCTGAATTTGTTTATTAGCTCTAGTAGCTTTCTTGTGGGTTCTGTGGGATTTTTCCATATATAGAATCATGTCATCTGTGAATAGACATAGTTTACTTCTTCTCTTCCAATTTGGATGCCTTTTGTTTCTTTTTCTTGTGTCTGGCTAGAACTTCCAGTACAGCATTGCGTAGCAGTGGTGAAAGCAGGCTTGCTTTTCATGTTCCTGATGTTAGGAAGAAAGCTTTTACTCTTTCACCATTGAATATTAGGTTAGCTGTGGGATTTCCTTTATTATGTTAGGAAGTTCTTTTCTAATCCTAGCTTTCTGAGTTGTTGTTTTTTTTAAATCATAAAAGGGTGTTGGTTTTTCTGCATCAATTGACATGATTGTGTGGGGTTTTTCTTTCTATTAATGTGGTATGATACATTTATTGACTTTCTTATATTGAACCACTTGGGATAAATTCCACTTTTCAGCCAGTCTCTGCTTTTCCAGCTTGGGTAAATTGCAAGTTAGGCTGAACAGAGTTAAGGGCATTGCGTCAGTCCTTTAGGTAGCCCCAGTCAAGTTAGAATAGATAGACAAGATAATTTTTAATTTAGGTCTCCTCTGCTCTCTCTGGAACCAGGTACCAGGGTCTCACACTAGGAATGTAAGTGTAAGACTTCTGTTGTACCGGGGAAAGGGATGGGATAAGAGTAAATAATGCCACAAAGATGTCCTGCCATTTTTAAATTGCCTTTTTCCTGATTCATTGTTCAATTGGTTGCTGTAAGACTGTTTTCCAGAGTTCTAATTCTAACAAAGTTGTTTCTGACAGTTTCTACTTGTCTTTCAATGTTTCTGAAGGGGGATGGGAGCTCGGAGCTGCCCACTCTGCCATTTTGCTGATGTCACTTTCTTCATTTCTTTTTGATTTTTAAAAATTTCTTCCTTTTCACCTTTTATTTCTCTTAATGGATTATTTGTTATAGTTAGTCACTTGTGTCCAAATTTTATGTTCATTTCTGAAATTCTTTTTCTTTTCTTCAGTTCGTTCACCTTTTCTGGAGTTTTGTAATTGTGATTTATATTTCTTTTTATGTCTTTTTCACATCTTGAATTATTTTCTTAATGTCTCTTAGCTTGTTTTGAAATAGTGTAATTTTGATCTCCTTTCAAGGTTTGCCATTCATTATCTGTAGGGATGTTATTCTGTTCTTTGTCTCATTTTTCTTTTTTCTTTTTTTCTTTTTAAAGATTTTATTTATTTTTCAACAGAGAGAGAGAGACAGCGAGAGAGGGAACACAAGCAGGGGGAGTGGGAGAGGGAGAAGCAGGCCTCCCGCTGAGCAGGGAGCCCGATGTGGGACTCGATCCCAGGACCCTGGGATCATGACCTGAGCTGAAGGCAGACGCTTAACGACTAAGCCACCCAGGTGCCCCTTTGTCTCATTTTTCTTAAAATAACTGTATGGGATGGGACTTTAATATTTTTTTGTTGCTCATTTTTATGTGAAATTTGTTTTTCTGAACTTTTAGAAGGGGGTCATAGTTCAGGAGAATTTTTCTAATGTCACAGAGCTCCCTCTCCTGTTGTTTTTGTAAAATATTTAAAAATGTGATGGCTTCCTTTCCCTTTCTCCATTTTTATCTGGATGTTTTCTTTGTCTCTGTTGTCCCTGCCTTGCTCAGTTTTGGTTCCACATCAACTTCCCTCACTGTGTAGCCCTATCTTGGAAGGCAGTTTTTATTGGTAGGTTGATTTTAAGAATTTATATGGCTCTTACCACTCCAGTCTTTTTCAGAACTTAACTCATGCTCACTTGTTATTGGATTGGGCTAAACCTTTTCCATTTTCAACTTCTCCTCTCAAATTGGCCATCACACTGTCCAGTGAATACCTCATGACTGTTTTGATGTTCTCTTCAAGTCCCTCAAATGCGCCATTGCTTCCCTACGCATCCTCCTGTGCAGGTGCTAGTTTCATGTATGTCTGTGGCTATTGATGTTTTCCTCACTTTTATTTTGAGGTTCATGTGGATACCTTGTCACCTGCTTTTGTTGTAAATATTATCCATGGAATTTGGTTTTGCTATTTTAGTCGGTCTGTTTGGTTTAAAAATCTGTGACGAAGTATCTGCCATCTAGAGTTCATAATCCATTCGGCGTTCACATTTTAAAAACTCTCCTGTATGGGCTTAGAATTTCTGGCCCCAGGGCTATGGCATGCCTACTATATAGTTCTTTGTTCTGAAGTTTTAGTTCAAATGTGTTTGGATATTGCAAAACCTATCAGTGTAGAAGGGTTAGAAAAAAGCAGTTTAACTACTGGGTATTTACCCCAAAGATACAAATGTAGGGATCCGAAGGGGTATGTACATGCACCCTAATGTTTATAGCAGCAATGTCCACAATAGGCAAACTATGGAAAGAGCCAAGATGTCCATTGACAGATGAATGGATAAAGAAGATGTGGTGTATATATACACAATGGAATATTATGCAGCCATCAAAAGGAATGAGATCTTGCCATTTGCAACAACGTGAATGGAACTGGAGGGTATTATGCTGAGTGAAATAAGTCAATCAGAGAAAGACATGTATCATATGACCTCACTGATATGAGGAATTCTTAATCTCAGGAAACAAACTGAGGGTTGCTGGAGTGGTGGGGGGGTGGGAGGGATTGGGTGGCTGGGTGATGGACATTGGGGAGGGTATGTGCTATGGTGAGCGCTGTGAATTGTATAAGATTGTTGAATTACAGACCTGTACCTCTGAAACAAATAATACATTATATTGTTTAAAAAGAAGAAGAAGAAGATAGCAGGAAGGGAAAATGAAGGGGGGGAAATCAGAGGGGGAGACGAACCATGAGAGACTATGGACTCTGAGAAACAAACTGAGGGTTCTAGAGGGGATGGGGGTGGGGGAATGGGTTAGCCCGGTGATGGGTATTAAAGAGGGCACGTACTGAATGAAGCACTGGGTGTTATACGCAAACAATGAATCATGGAACATTACGTCAAAAACTAATGATGTAATGTATGGTGATTAACATAACATAATAAAAAAATTTTTTAAAAAGTTTATCATTGTAGTGGAAATGAAAGTATTTACAGATTTTAGTAAAGTTGAAAATGATGCAAAATGTATTTGTTTATGGAATGAAGAGCAAGAACTTTTTGAAGGCCAAAGAGCATATTATGCAACATGTGGAGTATAGTGCCTGTGTCATTGAAAGTAATCAGAATCAACAAGAGATGGGGAAAAGTGATGGGGGCAGGGAGAACCTTTTAGTTCAAGGACAACTATCAATGTCAGATTTCTGGGACCCTCACATTTATTTAGGGAAAAGCAAGGGGTTAATCAGAGATTAAGTCTGAAAACAGTATAAATTGAACTTTGGCCACAGGCCACAGAGGGTTTTATAAGTTCAGGGCTATTTAAACACTTGCTCAAAGTGAATGAATGTCTGGTGGCCAATGCAAACACTAGAGCTACTTGGGCATTCCTTACACTACTAGGAAATAAAGATAGTTAAAGCTTCAGTGGGATTTGAAAAACAATTTTAGAGTAGCCAAAACTGATCTCTTTTAAGGGAAAAAAAGGAAGAAGAAGAAGAAGCCTGATGGAAGAAGGTTTATCATCATAGAGGAGAAAAATATTTCTGGTTTAAAAGTGACAAAGGACCAGCTAACATATCTACTTATGGGAAATGCCTAAGCACAGGAAGCACAGTCTCTTGCAAACAAACTTCTTTATACCTTCAGGAACCTAACCCGTACATAGAAAAGCTTCTGTACAATTTAGACCGAATAATAGCAGATTGTTTCATAAAAGATGCACAAACATCACTTTTAGTATCAGTCTTCAGAAGGTTAAAACATATCAATGAAAATAGTTTTGCAGGGATGTAGACTAATGTGGTCTAGCTATACTATACACAAGTCCAGAGGCTCAGGCACATGAGTGGACGTTAGTGTGGCTGAGAGGGTTGAGGTTAGAAGGTAGTGGAAGTTAATGAGTTTGGAGAGGGAACCAAGAGCAAGATCATATAGGGCCTTATAGGCTATAATGATAACTTTAGGTTTTATTCTAAGGTGTTTGGAAGCCATTAGCAAGTTGAGAGCAGAGAAAGGGTGAACAACTACCATAAATGATAGGTTCACACTAAATGGAGGCTGTGCTTCGGGCAGTCATACAGATGTGTCAGAATGAAAAGAAACTGGGTTAATGTTGACTTTAAATTTTTTTAATTTGAAAATTTGTGGTTGTAGAGTTATGTAAGAGCTCCGTAAGAGGTGTTGACACACACACACAACTTTTTGTTTTCCAAAGTTTGCTAACAGTACTGAAACTCATATTCTTATTTCTTTTCTGTTCTTTTTAAAGTTTAAATCAAAATGCTAGCCACAGACTACTAAATGACTTCATAACACACTAATGAATCAGAACTTGAAGTCTGAAAAACACCGTAAATCTGGTATAATTCCTTTATTTGGCTTGTCAAGGCACACAGTACTACAAATAACCAAGCCAGAATCCAGATATTGCCACATTTCCTATGAATATGTTCATTAAGAAATAAAAACCAAATTCCTCTATACAGTGTAACAGTAGGTTCCAGGGTAGAAAAAAATGGTGAGGGTAAGTGTTCCTACTTGAGTGTATTACCTGTGCTTCTCTCCCTGGCGTGAAATGGTAAGGCCTATGAATTTCAAATGGACTTATAAAGTATCAACACAATTTTCATCATTAATGGTCTGTAATTAAGTATACAAATTGCTAGCCCAGGTAACAGTTGTTTTCTTTTGAATTACAAACAGAGAATAAGTCATTTATAGACAGCCTGGTGGCCTTTAAATTGTCACCTAGGAATTAATGAAAAGAAATTCCGCTTTCATATTTTCTTCAAGTTGTATATTTTGCTGTGTTTCATTTTGGAAAAGAGCTTGTGGGAGGAGTGAAGGATAAATGAAACATAAAGGTCAGTGTGAAGTAATGGGGAAAAAATGGCCCTTTCAATTCTATTATATGAATCCTTGCTCCTAGCTCTTTGACCTTTGGAAGATACTTGTCTGTGCCTCATTTTTCTCATTTACATATGGAAATAATATCTGTATCATAGCTTTAATGTTAAGATTAAATGAGGACCTGGTGGTGTAACATATATTTTAATAAATATTAGTTTTCTTCTTTCCTTTCTTCCTTAGGAAGGAATTCAGTGAAAATATGTTGCTAGAATAAGCAGGGCTGGAGAGTGTAGAAAAATGCAAAAAGAAAGGTACATCTTTTTTTTATTGGTTGTTCTCTTCCTAGTAAGTCTGTTGTGCATGATCCCAATTGTTCCTAATTTCTTTTAGAATAGGTAGGCTTTCTGGGCTTCTTGCTACCCCTCCCCTTTTTAAAGAGGGAAGTTACCCAAGCGATGAAAGGCAAGTTTAGGAGGCCAGAAAATAGTAGCTTCATAGCTGATTCCAGTATTTTAATTCCTAGTGTCTCCAATCTGCTTTATTACAAAGAAATTACTGAAGATATGTCATTCCTGATACCAAGTATGTTAGTTAGCTGATAGCTGTTAATTATAGGTGTTACCTAAAACCAGTTGCCCTCGCCTGTGGAATAAACACTTCCTTTGATTTAACTCAGATATCCTAGAAGCAAGATTACAAAGAATGAGATGGAAAGATAGAATTAGAATTTTGTCTAGCTCGCTTTTTTTTTTTTTTAAAGATCTTATTTTTTTATCTGACAGAGAGAGACACAGCGAGAGAGGGAACACAAGCAGGGGGAACGGGAGAGGGAGAAGCAGGCTTCCCAATGAGCAGGGAGCCCGATGCAGGGCTCGATCTCAGGACCCTGGGATCATGACCTGAACCAAAGGCAGATGCTTAACGACTGAGCCATGAGCCACCCAGGCGCCCCTAGCTGGCATTTTTTTTTTTTTAATAACAGCTTTATTGAGATATAAATCACATACTATAAAATTCACCCTTGGGACGCCTGGGTGGCTCGGCTGGTTAAACGTCTGCCTTTTGCTCAGGTCATGATCCTAGGGTCCTGGGATTGAGCCCCGCATTGGGTTCCTTGCAAAGCAGGGAGTCTCCTTTTCCCTCTGCCCCTCCCCCTGTTTGTACACCCATGTGCTCTCTCTCTCTCTCTGTCAAATAAATAAAAATCTTTTAAAAAATTCATCCTTTTAAAGTGTACAATTCATCGGTTTTTAGTATATTCACAAAGCTATGTAACCATCACTATTGTTTCATTTTTAGAACATTTTAATCACCTCCAAAAGAAACCTGTATGCATTAGCAGTCATTCTCCACCATCACTCTCCACCACCACTCTCCTGCCCCTTTCCCCTTTTCCCCTGGTATCTCAACCCCTTGCAACCACAAATGTGCTTTTTGTCTCCATGGATTTGCTTATTCTGGACATTTCATATGAATGAAATTATATAGTATTGGCCTTTTGTGACTAACTTTTTAGTGTAATATTTTAAAAGTTCATCCATGTTGTAGCATGAATCAGTACTTCATTACTTTATATTGCCAAATAATATAATATATGAATACACTGCATTTTGTTATCCTATTCATCAGTTGATGGACATTCAGGTTGTTTTCACTTTTTGGCTATTATGAGTAATGCTGCTATGAAGTTCATGTACAAGTTTTGTGAGGTCATATGTTTTCAGTTCTCTTGTGTATATACCTCAGAGTAGAATTGCTGGGTCATATGCTAACTTTTTGTTTAACATTTTGAGGACTTTATAAACTGTTTTCCAAAGTGATTGCACTATTTTGCCTAGCTGGATTTTAAATCACTTGGTGTCCAGGTTCTAATTTCCTATGTATTAAAGGAGAGCCTTAGCTGAAACAAGTAGTTTGAATTGATAGGGGAAAAAAAAATCCACCTGTAGTAGTTTGCAAAGGTGGAAGTCCTTTTTCTTAAAGTAGGTTTGGAATTATTAGTATTAATCTTTGTTTTTTTTTTTTTTTTTTTGCAGTTTTATCTCCAAGACACTAAAAGTAGTAACGGTACCTTTATAAATAGCCAGAGATTGAGTCGAGGCTCTGAAGAAAGTCCACCATGTGAAATTCTTTCTGGTGACATTATCCAGTTTGGGGTAGATGTAACGGAGAACACACGGAAAGGTACGGGTATGGATCGATTTTTCCTATTTGTCTTTTTAGGTTTAAAAAAAATTCTGTTTAATGTTATAAAACATTTCGTGTTTGTACAAGTATTTAAATATAGCATTATATGCAGTGAAAAATTAAAAATCTCTTACTTCCTCTATTGCTTTTCTAAAGTTTTAAATTCTGAAATGTTAATAAGTGAATTTATAATTTTCATCACAGTATGAAAATATAGGACATTCCTGTGCTAGTTTAGGAAACAGTTGGCTGCAGTGACAGCCTACCCAACCAATAGGAGCTTAAAATGAAAGGATATTTATTGTTAACAAGAATGCAGGAGGGTAGGTCCAGACATTGTTCACTTGACTCAGTGGTGTTATCAGGAATCCAGGGCTTTACTGTCCTTAACATGTTGGTTTCCTATGCTTTTGCTTATCTTAGGTTTTTGCTTGCCACCTCATGGTTAAAGAAGGATGATTGCAGCCCCAGGCCTTATTTTCCTCATGCCAGCGTACTTGGCAAAAACTGCGAGGCGGGGACAAAATGTCTTCCTGTATGGCTCTTTTTTTTATGTTGAAAGCACAGTCTTTTGTAGATTTCTCTCAGCAGATTTACATTCCTCTTGTCTCAGTGGCCACATACATACCTATCTATGGCTACAAAGAAGCCTGGGAAGTAACTTACCTTGCAGAAGGGATCAGGACATCCATGATTGTCATATGTCCATTATGACCTATCCCTTCCAGTTGTGCATACATTGTTGTCCCAAACGAAATCAGAGTTCTGTAGGCAGTTAATAGTACCTATCAAGATGTAAAATTTCACATCTCATAATTTTTGAAACTAGAAGTTCTTTAGCTAAATAAATGTAGATTGTCTTCAGTTTTACAGTTCTAAAGTTTCCTGGCTTTACCTGCTTCACTGTCTACTTTATGTCCATGAAATTATATGGCTGGATCATAAAACTAAGTGAATAGGAACCGAAAGTATGCAGCTCCTCTTAGTTTAATATGGACAATGGAACAAATTGACAGGTTTATCCTTTTGCTTCTCTGAACATACTTTGATCTGGTGATGACCTAAGTCATCGGTATGTGACATTTTGCACAAGAGACATGGGGATGAGGGTGGGCGGGCAGTGATGCTGCTTCCATGTGTGTACATGTGCATATATGTTTATATACTTTTCACTGGTTATTGGAATGCAGTATTACTTTTACTGGGTTTTGATGGCCTTCTCAGGGAGTTAAATTTTGATATTTGAATTCAGGTAGGATCATACTCTTAGGAATTTCCATTCACAATTGTAAAATAGAAAGTTTGTATTTTGATGCAAAATATTGAGTACCCCTTACTAAGAGAGCTCATCTTATGTATGACCATACTAAGAATAGCCATGTTGGACACTGTAGCATCTGTTGCCGCATCACACCACCTCTGGTACCAAGTCATTCGGCAAACACTTACTGAGCCCCAGCTGTGAATAACCCACAGAGAAGACAGAGAATTTGATTCCATGTTTTCTTCAAGGAATGTCTGTCTTCTTGGCTTACATTTCCCAAAGAGAATTAATGGGTTGTTAATTAATAAAAGAATGATAGTTGTCAAATATACTTAGGAAATGCTTAGTTAACCAAAGGTATACAGGACTTTTCAGAGTCCTTAATATGCTAACATATATGCAGATTTCCAGGGAGGTGACTGTTCTAGAATGCAGCTCTTTCCAAACTCCTTCCCACTCTTCTTTCCCATCTAGCTGTGAGAGACATTCTTTAGAACATGCTGTAGGAAGCTAAGAGGACAATCCTGAAATTCAGGGTTATTATTAGTGCACTATTATTTTAGCAACATTTGATTCTTGCAGGGTTCTTTGAATATTTAACTGTCTTTTATGCCAACTTTAAGGAAATTAAGTAAAGAAAAATTTCTTCATCATTTAAAATGTTTCTTTTGGTATTTATTGCTTTCAAAAAGTTGACTTATGCCTGGACTCTTGAGATACAGCTCTATCACTAGCTGAGGACTACCTGTTTAAGCATATACCAGGGAAAAAGTTAGACTTTGTCCTATGCTAAACAGTACTATGATAAGCTTTACATCACTTGGAAAATCCTACTGAAATTATACAACACTACAGGTTAACCCTGATTCAAAGAAGAAATCAAAAGGGGAATTTTAGGGGCGCCTGGGTGGCTCAGTCGTTGGGCGTCTGCCTTCAGCTCGGGTCGTGATCCCAGGGTCCTGGGATCGAGCCCTGTGTCGGGCTCCTTGCTCTGCAGGAGGCCCGCTTCTCCCTCTCTCCCACTCCCCCTGCTTGTGTTTCCTCTCGCTGTCTCTCTCTCTCTGTCAAATAAATAAATAAAATCTTTAAAAAAAAAAAGGGAATTTTAAACTAGGTAGAAAGGAAAGGAAAGGAAACTTTTATACCAAAATGCAGTAAATCCTTTACTCAAATAAAAATTTATAATCTTAAATTCCTTCTGTACTAAAGAAAAAGGACAATGAAGGAACTTGGCATTTAGGAGAAATTAGAAAAAGAACAAGAAAAAGAAGCTGGGAAATAAAAAGCAGAAATTAATGAAATAAACAACAACAACAACAAAAAAAAAATAGAAGGAATAAACAAACCAAATGCTAATTCTTTGAAAATCATCCAACCAACAAAAAACAGGTAATTCATAAGCCTTGATTCCCTTATTAGGTTAAAAAAATACTAGCAAAAATATACAAGGTAAGGAATGAGAAAGGAGACATAAACACAGGTACAGGATATACTAAAAGAATTTTGAGAAACTAGTGCATGCCAACCTATGACAAAGAAAAAAGCTAGAGTAAATTGTTTTCCCAGCAAAATTATCCCAAGATGTAGAAAACTTGAGTAAATTGATTTCCTTAAAAGAGACTAAGAAGTTATTAAAGATTGACCAGAAGCAGAGGCATTCATAGCTGAATATGATCTTTTTAAAAGCAGATAAATCCAGTTATTTAAATAATCCAAACATCTGTAAAGGTGGAAAGCTGTCAGAATCCTTTAGAGAAGCCAGCAGTATATCTTTAATGCAAATTCTGTTAAAGACACAGTTCAAAAATAGAAAACTAGCACTTGTGACAATAGATGAACAATTCTGATTAAGGTATTAGTAAATTAACTTCAGAAATGAAGCTATAATAAACAAAGTAGGTTTTATTCTAGGAATGCAAAAATGATTCAGTATTGGGGAAATCTATTAACATCATCCACAAACTAAAAATGTTCCATGAAAAACATGTTACTTATATAACCAGTAGGTATTGAAAAGGCATTTGATCCTTCTCTTCCCATCTGACATGGCAACCAGCCTCCCTCCTCTCCAGCTCTGGCTTCCTTTTTCCGTCTAGCCAGCCTGAGCCCTTCCCCTGTTCTTCAGGTTGGCCCTAGAGCCTCTGGTCCCTAGAGTCCCTGTGCTTTCTCCTTTCTTGGGGCTTAGGTCCTCACCCTTCCCCGCTATGAATGAGGAGTATGCAGTGCTCCTACTGGGCACCAGCCTGACTGAATATATCCTGTCAAGTATAATATCAGTGAATGGAAAGAAAGTTCTTCACATGGGTAGAAACTCATACTATGGAGGAGAAAGTTCACCTATAACACCTCTGGAAGATTTATACAAAAGATTTTAAATACCAGGAGCATCACTACCATCAATGGGGAGAGGAAGAGACTGGAATGTTGGCTTAATTCCCAAGTTCGTTATGGTCAGTGGTCAGCTGGTTAAGATGCTGCTTTTTACAAAGGTCACTTGCTATCTGGTTTTCAAAGGACTGAAGGGAGCTTTGTCTATAAGGGAGGAAAAATCTACAAGGTTCCTTCCATTGAAGCAGAAGCCCTGGCATCTAGCTTAATGGGACTATTTGAAAAATGTCGCTTTAGAAAATTCCTAGTGTATGTTGCCAGCTTTGATGAAAAAGATCCCCGAACTTTTGAGGGCATTGATCCTAAGAAGATGGCAATTCGGGAGGTATACAAGAAATTTGATTTGGGATAGGATGTCATGGATTTTGCTGGCTATGCCATGGCATTTATTTTATTTATTTATTTATTTTGGCAGAGTGAGAGAGACATCACAAGTAGGTAGGCAGGCAGAGAGAGAGGGAGAAGCAGGCTCCCCACTGAGCACAGAGCCCGATATGGGGCTCGATCCCAGGATGCCAGGATCATGACCTGAGCCGAAGGCAGACGCCCAATTGACTGAGCCACCCAGGTGCCCCTTTGCTCTGGCATTTTATAGAACTGATGACTATTTGGAGTGCCTGGGTGGCTCAGTTGGTTAAGCATCTACCTTCGGCTTAGGTCATGATCCTGGGCTCCTGGGATCAAGCCCCATGTCGGGCATCCTGCTCAGCAGGGAGTCTGCTTCTCCTTCTCCCTCTGACTTCCACTCTGCTCATGCTCTTGCTCACTTGCTCTTTCTCAAAATGAATAAACAAAAACTCTTAAAAAAATAAAAATAAAAACAACGGATGACTATTTAGATAAACCATGTTGTGAAACCATTAATAGGATTAAACTTTACAACAAGTATGGCAAAAGCGCATACCTTTATCCACTCTATGGTCTTAGAGAACTTAGCCTGGGATTTGCAGGGCTAAGTGCTATTTATGGTAGTATGTACATACTCAGTAAACTGATTGAAGAAATCATTGTGTGGAATGGAAGAGTGATTGGTGTGAAATCTGAAGGACACGTTCCTTACTATAAGCAGCTCATTTTTGATCCCAGCTATGTAAAAGACCAGGTAGAAAAAGTGGTCCAGGTGATCAGTTATCTGCATCCTCAGCCACCCCATCAAGAACACCAATGATGCCAACTCCTGCCAGATCATCCTTCCCCAGAACTAAGTCAGTCAGCAGTCAGATATCTATGCCTGAGCTCCTCCGTACACAGTATGGCAGCACAAGGGAAGTATATCGGGGCACCTGGGTGGCTCAGTCGTTAAGCGTCTGCCTTCGGCTCAGGTCATGATCCCAGGGTCCTGATCGAGCCCAACATCGGGCTCCCTGCTCGGAGGGAAGTCTGCTTCTCCCCCTCCCACTCCCCCTGCTTGTGTTCCCTCTCTCGCTGTCTCTCTCTGTCAAATAAATAAAATCTTTAAAAAAAAAAAAAAAAAACAAGGGAAGTATATCGCCATAGTTAGTACAACTATGGAAGCCAAGGAACCAGAGAAAGAAATTAGACCAGCTTTGCAGCTTTTGGAACTGACTGAACAGAAATTTGTTAGCATTAGTGACCACCTTGTACCAAAAGGTTTGGGAACAGAAAACTAGATCTTTATTTCCTGCACAGGCAATGCTACAACTCACTTTGAAACAACTTTTGATGACATTAAAGACATCTGTAAGAGGATGACTGAATCTGAGTTTGACTCTGAGGAAATGAACATAAGAAAAATAACATCTATGGGGAAGACTAACAGCAGTACCTTTTATTATCTAATTAGGACAAACTTAACTTTTGGCAAATGATGTATACTGTATAAAATCAATATTATTGATCCCAGGGTCCTGGGATGGAGTCCCACATTGGGCTCCCTGCTCAGCGGGGAGTCTGCTCCTCCGTCTCCTGCTGCCCCTCCCCCAGCTTGTGCTCTCTCTTGCTTACACTCTCTGTCAAATAAATAAAAATTTTTTTGAAATCAATATTAGAAGGCCTACTTTTGTAATCAAAACTGAGATTGCCAAGCACTGTACCAGTAAATATTCTTTTCCTTTCTAACATCATCTATTAACTTGTTTTCATGGAGTGCCTATTCAAAATTGGCAGGTTACCATATTCTGTTCAGTTTAACCAATACTGGCTTTTTTTTCCCCAGTGAAGGATTAGTTTTAAAAAAACATTGTGACACTGATACAGAGCACTTGATACAGTATTTGTATCTTTTAATCAGTGTAGCCTTTGCAGTCCTGTACTTCTGTTCAAGAGCTGGATCAGTACAATTTTTCATGCCATCTGTCTTCTTGACATTAAAGAAATTAGGAATTGAATATTCCACAATTTGGGAAAGAATCCCTACATTTTCCTACACCTTTACATTTTGTGTCCTGTTAGGTATTATGAGTGTCCATGTAACACAGCCATAAGATGGGGTTAGGTGGGCCTAAAATTCTAACCCAACACCAGACTATGAGAGTCATTTTGGTGGAAGCCTGTGTGCAGTGTTTTAACCTTATAAAATTGATGAGAGCAAAGGGAAAGAAACCTATCATAAACCAGGTAAATTAGAAGTTTCTTTTGTTTTCTAGATATGGCTTCTTCAATGGACCAAGCTATATTATGGTATTGATTTGACAAAGCCTCCACTTCAATGATGTCTGTCTCAGAATGGCCCCAAATGATTTTTTTTTAAGATTTTATTTATTAAAGAGAGCACAATCAGGTGGAGTAGCAGGCAGAGTGGGGGGGGGCAGGCCTCCCGCTGAGCAGAGAACCCAATGCGGGACTCGATCCCAGGACCCTGGGATCATGACCTGAGCTGAAGGCAGTCGCTTAACTAACTGAGCCACCCAGGCGCCCCTCCGAATGATTTCTGGGTGAAAAAATAAACTTAAACCTTAAAAAAAAAAAAAAAAAAAAAAAGAAGGAAAAGAAAAGGCATTTGATCAAGTTTAGGAGTTTCCTAATAAAAATTCTAGATAAACAGGATAATAGAAAAAACTAAATAAAATAAGAATTCTAATTAGAATAAAAAGGGGCATCTGGATGGCTCAGTCATTTTGGTTTCTGGCTCTTGATTTTGGCCCAGGTCATGATCTCAGGGTTGTGAGATCAAGCCCCGAGTCTTGCTCCACGCTGGGTATGGACCCTGCTTAAGATTATCTCTCTCTCGGGATGCCTGGGTGGCTCAGTTGGTTAAGCATCTGCCTTCGGCTCAGGTCGTAATCCCAGGGTTCTGGGATCAAGTCCCACGTCGGGCTCCTTGCTCAGCAGGAGGCCTGCTTCTCCCTCTGCCTGCTGTTCCCCCCTGCTTGTGTTCTCTCTCTCTCAGAAAACCTTAAAAAAAATTTTAAAAAAAGATTCTCTCTCTCTCCCCCTCTCCAGCCCCCACCCACGCTTGCACTCTCTCTAAAAAAATAAATAAATAAAAATAAAATAGAATAAAAGCAGCACAAATACTATGCAGGTGTAAAAATGTATGAACTAAATTTACATATATCAGTAAGGATAAGTCTCAAAAACATCTCAAGCAAATTACAGATGGATGTGTGTGGTACAATACTATTTACATAAAGCATGAATTAATGCAAAACAGTACTACATAGTGCTTTTGAATACATTTATAGCAAGGATATAAAATCAGACATTTGAAATGACAAAAAATAGTTTCTGAGGATGTATGAAAGGATTTTTTTTTTTTGCATCACTGCATAGAACAAAAACAAAGGAAGCATAATTTTAAAATTACCCATTGTGTAGCTATTAAAAAGAATAGGATTATATGAATTGCAGGGATTTCTATAAGATATACTGCTGAGAAAAGAATTACTATTAATAATTTCATTATTTTAAAAAGTCTCACCAATCCCTATAAATGTACATATATATATGTGTGTTTGTATATGATTATATGAACATGGGGAAGAAAGCATGGAAGGGTACATACTAGATCATTACTGTGACTTATTGTAGAGTGGGGTGGAGGAGAGGAGTAAAAGAGAAGAGGGAGCCAAATTAAAAAGGGTGGGGCTAATAAGACTGCAATTAAAAACCTTCCACTATCTGTGTCATTTATGTATTTATGTGAAATTATGTGTAAAAGGAGACTTCAAAGAATATATATAAAAATGTTTTTTTGTGTATGTGTATAAAATGATTTTGTTAAAAAGGTGGTAAGACCCTGATGTCATTGAGCATATCCATTCATATTAGTGACTCTTCTACTCTAATCTCTCCAAAACAAGCTGATTTTGATTTTGATGTTTGGCTTTCCACATAGTGCGACTCCAGGGAGAAAACTCATGGTCAGTACTCTACAAATAATCTACCCTATAGATGTAAAATATCATTGTAAACAAATAGGATGATAGTCTAATAGATTTTTCTTTTTAAGGAAGTGAGGAAGAGAGAAAGCCAACCTATCAGATCCTCCTGGAATGGGGGCTTTAGGAACCTAATGCTATCTACTCCTCTGTTCCCAAGCCCACAAACTGCTCAGACAGGGCATGAGTTTCCTGGGTCACAGAACATTACAGTAATCCTCTACTGCAAAGTTTGGGACCAGCTAATTCTATAAACTTGGCATATAACTCCAGTCAGTTCATCATTGAGGTCTGCTTTACCAATATCTTTTCCTGGGTAAGCCCTATGAACAAGGGGCCTGTTATGGGCAAAGTCAGTGGTATCTTCCATTTGCATTGTGCTCAAACTGCCTTCAGTTACTTTTACTTCCCACAATAGATCTTGTCTTTTCTGGTCTTCAAGCCCTTGCACATGCTTTTTCCCTTGGCTAGAAAGTTTTCTAGGCTGGAAAAGGTGCCTTTCCATGTCCCTGTTGCACACTGCACACCCCTTTATGTGTTTGCCTCCCTCACTTGAACTACCAGCTACGCAAGAGCAGCCAGTGTGTATGTCTTCATTGTAGAACGTCCACACAACCTGGCACATATTGGTTGAATAAATTTTGAAATGTCTTATGAATCTTCCTCCATCATGTTATAAAAGCTCTTTCTGCCACCTTGTCTCAACTAAGATTTTGACAACCTTCCTTCTAATCCAGAAGCTTAATATGAGGATTGGAAACTGGCAACCTTCTTGTTCTCCACCACCCTTTTTATTTTGCTGTCACTCAGTTACCTCTCCTTAACCTGTCTAAACTTTAATTTGCTCATCTAATAAAATGGAACTCATGATACTACCTAATTCAAGGTTGATGGTATGATGTTCAGTGTTCACATTGCAGCACGATGTTCTATGTGGACATTGATAGAGTGTATACAGAGTTCTCATCTCAAGGCCAGTCATTTGTACCTTCTTTTCTTGCCATTAAGTTTGCTCCTCTTTCACAATAGCTTTAGCCCCAGGCTCCTTTACCTGTCTATCCTCTGGAAATTATCACTGGCCATTTCAAAGGTACTCTCGCTAACTTCTAGACTACTCCTTGACTTTTGTCTTTGCTGTCCTTGCTCATTCCTAGCTTTTGGTAACTTTCACCAGAAGCTTTACTTTCTTCCACTTTCTAGCTGCTAGGGAAAATCACAAAGCCGATTCAGCACAGGCTGTGCCAGTTTTGCTGGGGTGACTAAGAGAATCTTTCTGATAGCATGGCAGTCTTCTTTTGTTCTTTTAAAAAGTGGATTCTTGGGCACCTGGGTGGCTCAGTTGGTTAAGCGACTGCCTTCAGCTCAGGTCATGATCCTGGAGTCCCGGGATCGAGTCCCACATCGGGCTCCCTGCTCAGCGGGGAGTCTGCTTCTCCCTCTGACCTTTCTCTCTCTCTCATTCTCTCTCTCAAATAAATAAATAAAATCTTTTAAAAATAAATAAATAAATAAATAATGGATTCTTGACCCAGGAATTATCTGCAGAACTTTTGAAACTACAGATGTCTGGATCCCACTCTTCAGTCCTAAGAAGGAGATTTGCAAGGTGTGGGCACTGAACACACCTATTTTTTAAAAACTGGTTGTTCTTTGGGAAACTAGGCTTAAGAACCCTATTCGTTAAGTTCCTGGCAGCAGGTGTTTTATATGCTTTCCCTCTCTTCAAGCTCCTTAAAATTACTCTGCACGAAGCTTAATTTCCCCTTCAAACTAGAGCATTCTACTAACTTCCCAATTTCTTTTATTGCTCCATCATTCTCCCATACACTAGCTCAGAATCCTGGTATTGTTTCTGACTCTTTCTCTTCTTTACCTCTAGTCATCCAGGTCATTTGTCTCCTTTCCCTGCTCCTGCTTGTTTCTCCTTTGTCAACGTAGAGCATCATACTACCTCTCCACTTCTGGCCACCATACGCTGCCAACCCACTATCTCCAGAATATTCTGTTACAGATTTTTTGTTCTCCTGCTTTTAGAAGGCTGTACCATACTTCAGAATAAAGTCTGAAATGCTTAGTTGTATGCTTGAGGCCCTCAAAAGTGTGGACTCTGTTCAAACTTTTGATTTTGTTTCCCATTCCTTTCCTTAATATATGTTAAGCTGTTAAACTAGTTTAGAGGTAAGATGGTGTATAGAAAAGATTCTTTTGAATCCTAGCATTGCCACTTGCCAAAGGTATGATCTCAAGGAAGTTACTTTAGCCTCTTTGACCTTGTCTTATCTGTCTCATCTACAAAATAAGACATAAAAATGACTATTTAGATGGTTTGTCATAAGTAGTTAACATATATAGTGTGATTAGCGTCGGGCCTGGCACCTAGAAGGCCTTGAAATATATTCTTTACCTGTTCTCTCCAGTCTTCCTCCAGCTGCCCTCCTAAGATGTGCACTCTCTTACATCCTTCTCTTTCTGTTTCTTTGCTTATGCCCTTCTCTCAGCCTTTCCTTCCGTTTCCAGCTTTTGAAATCTTACTCTTTTTTTTTTTTACCCTCTTTGTAAATCCTTCCCCTGCCCTTGTCCATTCCAAATTCCCATAGTGTTTTGTACCTTTTGTAGCATTTGTGAAAAATTTCTTCCTTTGTTGTTATGTTAGATATTTCTTGTTCTCTCTACAAAATAAATTGAAATCTCCTCAAGGACAAGGACCTAGTCATAATCATCTTGGTTTTCTTCATCTTTACCAGCATACTGCTTTGTAGCCAGCAGGTTCTCAGTGAATATTTAGCAAGCAGGTAAACCAAAGAAACACTACTCCTTGTGCATACATCGAAAAATAAGCTAACAAGCAGTATTGCTCCATTGTATGCTAGAGAAATAAAGTAGCAAATGAATTCACATACCTAGAGAAAGGATTCCTCCCACTGAATACATAGCTAGGAACAGGATTCCTGGGAGAAATAGCTAATTCTGAGTCTAGGCGGGAAATGTACAGGTTGAGCCTAGAAGATTTTGTCATAGTATATATAAGGCAATGAAGCTATTTAAGACTGCTAGGGTTCTGTCAGAAAACTCACGAATTAACATGAAGTTCTAATTGATCAAAGATGAGACAGTTTGAGGATCAATGAAAACAATAGCAGTGGATTGAAATATATCAACTGTGCTTAAATCCGTGAACTTGAATGATACTAAAATGAAAACAAGAGGATTTGATCACCCTTGGAAGAACCTAGATAAGCCATCCTGAAAACATGTAAGTAAAGGGAAAGAATGAAGCATTTATGCTACCTTTCCTGGAGGGAATTATTCCTGACATAAACAAGTAGTTAAGGAGGGAAAGCTTTTTATTACTGAACTCCAGCTCATAAATGAAGACAATGATAGAATATCAATATCAGTCGGTTGGGCGGCTGGCTGCCTTCAGCTCAGGTCATGATCCTGGAGTCCCGGGATCGAGTCCCGCATCGGGCTCCCTGCTCCGCGGGGAGCCTACTTCTCCCTCAGCCTGCTGCTCTCCTGCTTGTGCTCTCTCTCTCTCTCTCTCTGAAAATAAATAAATAAATAAATAAATAAATAAA
>NW_027397077.1:13884379-13976881 GCF_003265705.2 Callorhinus ursinus
CATTGGGCTCCCTGCTCAGCAGGGCGTCTGCTTCTCCCTCTGCCCCTGCCCCCTGCTCATGCTCTTTCTCTCTCTCTCTTAAATAAATAAATAAAATCTTTAAAAAAACAAAAGGTCTTTGAGGAGCGCTTGGGTGGCTCAGTCAGTTAAGCATCCAAATCTTGATCTCAGCTCAGGTCTTTGATCTCAGGGTCCTGAATTCAAGCCCCATATTGGGTTTCACACTGGGTGAGGAGCCTACTTAAAAGAAAATCAGGGCAGCTGGGTGAATCAGTCAGTTAAGCATCTGCCTTTGGCTCAGGTCATGATCTCAAGGTCCTGGGATCAAGCCCTGGGGCGGGCTCCCTGCTCAGTGGAGAGTCTGCTTCTCCCTCTGCCTCTTCCCTCGCTCACGCTCTCTCATAAATAAAATCTTTTAAAAAAAATAAAAAATAAATCTGAATCAAAAGCTTTATGAAACGAAAAATGAAAGTTTGGTAACTCTTTTAGATTGCAGTCAAAAGACAGTTAAGCAAATCCTCAGTTTGGAAATGTTAACACATCTCATTTAGGTCTTGGTTTTTTAGATGTTTCTTGTGCTTTTATGGTCTTATTCATTATACTTCCTATTACTGCCAGTCATTTCAAGGGACCCTTCAAACTACTCAAATATAGAGTAGTATTGACCTTCCTACTCAATGCAGGAACAGAGATAGAACCAGACTACGACATACCCCAGAAGTTTCAGTCTCCCGGTCCAGGGCCTTAAATAGCTTTTAAGCTAATCACAGTGAACATGGGTCCTTTAAGTAATGTTTATATGAAGAGGCAATAGGAAAGGCTGACTTCAGTGCTCGCTTCGGCAGCACATATACTAAAATTGAAAAGGCTGACTTCATATCATGAAGTAAATGTATTAACTCAAAAGCAAAATAAATAACCTGTATAAGATAATAGAGAAAAAAACCCAAAAATGACAGCTTGAGTAGTCTTCATTTTTATTTTTAATAAAGTCTCATAACTATAAATAATTGCAGATTTTTCTCCATAGATACCTTGTTTTTTTTGATTCAGACATACCTGTTCTTCATGGTTAAACATTTCTGAAATTTGCATGTAGTTTACAGTGCATGTGTACAGGTTTCCTTGCTGTCAGAAAGTAGATCATTCCTAAGAAACCTTTTTTTTTTTTTTAAGTAGGTGCCATGCCCAGCATGGAGCCCAATGCAGGGGCTCAAACTCCTGACCGTGAGATTGAGACCTGAGCTGAAATCAAAAGTCTGATGCTCAACCGACTGAGCCACCCAGGTGCCGCCTATGCAGCCTTTTAAAATCGGTGTAAAGTGAAGAAACAATTACCATTAATTTATATGGAAAATTTTTTTAGAATTCCCAGACCCAAAAAGTCACCTCCCTTAGGCTTTTCTGATACCTAAGGACATATCTTGCTAATGGATACACAGAATAGATCAAAATAAAGCACAGATGCTCACAAACACAGTTCAAAGCCATGGCAGCTGGATGCTGAGGTGCTGAGTGCAGTTTGTGGAGGAGCAACTTGGCGGGGCCACTCTTAATGCCTTTGTAACAGCTCGTGGCAAAACACACTGAATGCTATTTGCGCTTTTCACCTTTTTTCATAATCAAAAATCCTCTTCAGATTTCTTCTGGTTAGAAAAACAGGTACTAATGTAGGTCTTTCATAAAAGTGAAGTAATGTAATATAAATTTTTAAAAAGCAAGTGGGGGGGCACCTGAATAGCTCAGTTGGTTAAGCCTCTGACTCTTGATTTCAGCTTAGGTCATGATCTCAGGGTCTTGAGATTGAGCCCCACATCCATGCTAGGTGTGGAGCCTGCTTAAGATTGTCTCTCTCCTTCTCCCTTTGCCCCTCCCCCTCTCATGCTGTCTCTCTTAAAAAAAAAAAAAAAGCGAAAGGTACCTATATTTAAATGGCAGTGATCCTGCAGCCTTCTTACCCTGCCCAAGAAACTTTTAAATTGTGTGTTTTATTATCAATTTTGTCTTTGAGTCTTGGAAATATGGTAAATAATGTTTCTGGGTAAATTTTGAGAGCAAAATTTGTTTACAAAGTGACTCATAGAATACTTGAGAGCAATATTTCCCTAAGCATTTTTTTCGTAATACCATATATATCATGTATATAATATGGTACTATCAGTTCCTGTGTTAGTGTTCTGAAAACGGGATAGAGATGCTCAATGGTTAAGTAAGTTTGGAAAATGCATCTTACTTTTAGAGCCTCATGATGGATAAAAAGCCCATTAGGCTCTGAGAAAGACTGGTTTAAAAAATCAAAACTCTTTCAAAAATCTGTTTTAACCAAGTATTTTCCAAACTTTTCTGACCCCCAAATACTTTTTTTGTTAACACCTACTAGCACTCCATTTTGGAAAATACTGCTGTGTAAGGTTGATTAATGTAAATATTAGAACAAAACATTTTTATCAGGTCATTTTAAATACTTGCCCATTGCAAATTAAAAAGACAACTAATAATTCTGTGATCCGTGTATCTAGTGTCACAAGAACCTTTTCAAAGGCAGAGCGGGCTAGACTAGATTGTCAGCTTAGTCAGACGTGGTCTTTAACTGCCTTCAGTAGTACAGTAGCCATGTGCTGCCCAGTCAGTATTAGCCCTTGATTCATTTCACAGATTTGTACATCAGTCCAGTTGCTGGACTTTGGAGTCATATATCTGAGCAATGGAAATTCTGATGTAATATATCACAGCTTGTCCATTCTGGCACTGCAGTTTTATTCTGTAACTCACTGCACCTACTTTTTTAGACTTTATTATCAATTTAAATATATTGGTCAAGTGTCAGAACTGCTGGATCTTCTTGTACTGTTCTTCTGTATTTATTATAGCCTATTTGTAGTAAATCTCTGGGGGGAGTCATAGAGCTGGGATAAATCTGCCCCTTCCCTATGTTCTACCGGAGAAAGGAGGGAGTTAGGTAGTTCTTACAAGTGAAGGTGAACCCTACTGTCCTCGAAGTAAAAGACATCTTCACCTTGGGTAACGGAAGCTGTAAAATATTAACCAGACATGTTTTTTCTCACATTCAGTAATCATTTATTAAATGCCCAGTTTGTACTAGGTAACTCTGCCAAGTGTGGGATTTAAAAAGTGAAAAGCAACCAATCCTTTCCCCTCTCAGAGTTGACTGTAACTGGTGAGACATGGTTGTATAAATGATAAGTATTCACAACGCAGTGTGCTTACTATTTTTTTTTTTTTTTTTAGTGAGTAAAGCGATAGAAGTTAGTGAAGATACAGAAAAAGCTCTCAAGAGTGAGAGGGGTCCCAACAGGGTTGCCCACAATGTGCTTACTATTATAAGAAGTAGATAAAGGAGGCTCTGGGGACCCATAACTCAGATAATGAGTTTGGTGAAGTAAGTAGAAAGTCTGAGCCTAGTGGGTAAATAGCATTTGGTTATGCAGGGGAGAGGATAAAGGACATCACTGACATAACAGCTTGTACAATGCATGGAGTTGTGAAAAGTAAAGAATTTAGAAGTGCGGGTAACTTGGTCTTGCATAGGGTATTTGTGGTAACAGGATAGAGGATGAGGCCTGAATGGAAGGAAGGAGCCCAGTGGTTCATGGCTGTAATTGCTGTGTTAGGCAGAGTTTAGAAGACTGTCCCAGAGATGGTTCTTGATCTGTGTTAACACTTTTCAAATAATAAGTTAATGAAAATTGAGTAAACGTCACTAAATTCCTTAAGTTTACTGTGTATTTCCAGATGACAGAATAATCATATTACTTCATGTTTATAATATCATTTTGATGATTCATGGGCCTGATCACTTAATAAGTTACTCTTACATAAACGCATTTAGTTCTATTCCTTTTTTTAAAAAGTTTTTATTTAATTTGAGAGAGAGCGCGCGCACGCACAAGCAGGAGGCGGGGAGGGGAGGAGGGAGAGGAAGAAGCAGATTCCTCGCTGAGCATGGACCCAACATGGGGCTCAATCCCAGGACCCTGAGATCATGACCTGAGCCAAAGTCAGACGCTTAACCAACTGAACCACCCAAGTGCCCCAGCATTAGCTTATTCTTAATCAGTTTTATTGAGATATAATTTACTTGCAACACCAGTTTTATATGTAGAACTCACTGAGTTTTGGACAAATGTATAGTCACATAACCACCACTCTTCTAATCATGAGATAGTATATTTTCATCACTCTGCATTAGCTTTTAATTAGATTTTGATAAACTAAATAAATTAACTCTTTGAACCCTAACCCTGGAAGATGTAGTCTTGGAAGAACAGAGAAATGAAAAGCCATCAACCCATAAAACCCAATCACAAAGAGAAGCTCTGTATAAACGCTCCTTTTGGGGGGTTTTGTCTCTTGAAATCATCAGAAGGAAAAGGAGGAAGTAAGAAGCAATAGTAAGAAGTTGTCTACAAAGTGACTGGTGTAATGTTATATAAAAATGTTTGAGGGTGGAGGAAGAAAAAGCACCAAGAACACAAAACCACAATTTTAAATACTGAACTGGAAATCTCAGACTTGAGTTCTAGCAAACAGCTCTGACACTTAACAGAGTTCTAGAAGCAGTTTCACTTTTCTGAGGTCTTGGTTTTCTCACTCATCAAATGGGGGACTTGAACAGCATATTCCAAGCTGTATTATGCAGAACTAGAGTTTTGTGAGGTGTGGATAGGAGTTACAGTTTGAGGACAGGAGAATTAGGAATTAGGGCTAAATATTAAATTGGGGGAATAGCTGGGGTTAGGTTTTGATGCCAGCAGATAGGGGAGAAAGTGCATTTCCTCTCTTCAATTGTATTTCCATATATTCATCTGACCTTTTATTGACTGATTGCATTGAAGGTTAGGACACTTTGGAAAAACTATTCTGTAATTTTGCCTTGCAACTGTGATTCAGTATGAAGAGGGATGACTTTCTCCAGGGGAGTGAATATTGTCATTAAACAATTAAAGATTTCTTTCCTGGAAGTTACTGCGTTTAGGAATAAAATATATGTTTGGATATGAGAGATATGAGGGTTTGTAATTTTAAACAATTATTTAATCCATCTTATTTGTTTGTTTTAACCAGTTACCCATGGGTGTATTGTTTCCACAATAAAACTTTTTCTACCAGATGGTATGGAAGCCCGACTCCGCTCAGAGTGAGTATAATTTAGTGCTATGAACTTTTTGTATTAATTACCTTGGTTAATAATATTGTAGGTGATGGTATACAGTTACATTTCAGGATTATTCTAATAATGGTAGAAAATTAATGCAGTACTTTTAGAATATAATATACTTCATTTTAATTCTTTTTCACATTAGCTACAATTCTAGTAAATAATGTATAATGAGGCACAGATTATTTTGTTTCCAAATTTAACTTTACAATTTATATTTTGATGGATAATTAGTTGTTTTTTAAAATATTTAGGGTATGTAAGTTACTGGTGAGTGATAACTGTATTTTGACCTGCATTTAATATAGGACTTCTTAAACTGTGATTCCCTGTGAAGTTAATGCCGGTGTCATGATCTTTTAGGACCTTGAGGATGTTGATACAGTTAGTAGCCTATTTTGGTGGGAGTTTTGGAGGGATTTTCCAAGGCTGTATTTTTTTTCCCCCTGAAGTAGGGAAAGATCACTTAGAGGAGGACAAACTTGAAAAGGAAGAATTACTCATAAAATGTAAATGTTAAAATCTAAATATAAGTACATTTTAATCTTGTGCTTTTCACAGGTTATCATTATGTAGTAATTACTAATTAAACCTAAGCATTTTTTATTTGTGGGGCAAGAAGCTTCTTTCTATACCCAACATAATATTTTTTATCCTTCAAAAGTAAAGACAAAGATCTGAGGGTGGGAGGTTAAGATAAGCAGTAAGTTTAGGGCAAAGTAGAACGTGAGTAGAAAAGAGAGAATGAAAAAGAAAGCAGAGAGAGGCCCTCCTATCACTATGACAGTCTGTGCTTTCGTTAGGCTTACTATATATTTTGCTTCAGTTAGATGCTACCAATTTTTTTTTTTTGGCTTTAAGCATATCTGAAACAAAGCAAAAATTTTTAAACATTTAAAGGTAAAACAATGTTTCCTATTCTATATCATAGTTTATTTTTTTCATAGTTTAAATATTAAAAATACAGTTAACTTTGGGAACTTTAATGTGACTCAGGAGTCAAGGGTTAAGTTTTTAAAAATAAGAGTAACTATTAATCAACTAATGATGTGTGGTTTCTTAAAGACCATGATGTTTGTGTGTGATAATGAGATTTTTCTCCCATGGAGTTAAAAGCTTTGAGCAGTTACATAAAGGGTTATCTGTGGTCTCAGGTTCCTTCCAGGAGGACATGTAAATTTTTCAAAGTCTGTGTTAGTGAATTGTGTCCTTATCGTTCTTGTTTCCCCAGTGCTTTTCATCTTTGCCCCCTGTGTCCTCCTCATTGTTTGTTTTTTCTCATGTGGTTAAATATTAGTATTTAAAATTTTGCTGCCGGTTTCATTGTACACCGTCTGGCTGACTTTCTGGAGAAGATGAATTTTGGACAGACAGTTCTCTAGAGCTGGTAGAAGATCAGAATGGTCTTTAGAGGTGGAGAGTCTAATTCAAAGCCCAACTCTACCTGTTCTGTCCTGATCAGGCCTCCCTTTTCTCATTTGAAAAATGAAGATAACAATAGTACCACTAAGCAGGAATTTTATGAGGAGGTTTAAGCAAGGTTATTCACTTAAAGAGTTTTGTGTAGTACCTGGCATATATTAAGCACACGATGATCATTGGCTGTTTCTGTTACTGTAATCTTTTTTAGCAATCAAGATAACATTTGGGTATGCCAGAATGCTTAGAATTTCAGGTATATTATATACATAGCATTTAATGCTTTTAAGATCCTCACTAGCTAATTCAAAAAGCTAGTTCTTTTTTCTTCCTTGATTTTATTATATTGCACAAATAATTTTTTTTAACTTACCTCTCTATCCAACATGGGGCTCAAACTCACGACTCTGAGATCAAGAGTCACATGTTCTACTGGCTGAGGCGGCCAGGCACCCCTGCACAAATAATTTTTAAATGATAACAGAGAAAAATGGCCTATAATCCCACCATCCTAACACTAAATAATGGTTTTCCTTTTCTGTATTCCCTTGTTGCATATGAACTTTTTCTGTAATTCAAACAAAATACACCCTTATCCAGGCTAGTTTCTGTAAAATACATATATATATGTATTCCTTATGGAATGTTTAGCTCGATTTTTAGCCTTTTGTTAACCAAATTTTCATAAGAACAGAAAATTTTGTACTTGGGTCACTAAGAAAACTGGATTTAAAAAAAATCGTGTACTGTTTGCTTCCTTTTAGATTTTAAATTCATTTGCCTATATGTGCATATCTACAGAGAAAAATAAATATATCTCAAGTGGTTATCTCTAGGTGCTGGCATTAGGTAATTTTTATTTCCTCATGCTTTACATCGCACATTTTCTATAATCAATATGTATTGCTTGTATAGTCAAGAAAAAGAAGGTTGTGTTCAAACTGTCTATTCCATATTTATAGGGTAGAGAGAAAAACTAAAGTTGGTGTAAGTTTTGAAACCTTCATTAGGCGTGGGTGCCTGGGTGGCTGAGATGGTTAAGTGTCTGCCTTCGGCTCAGGTCATGATCCCGGAATCCTGGGATCGAGTCCCTCATCGGGCTCCCTGCTCCTTGGGAGCCTGCTTCTCCCTCTGCCTCTCTCTCTCTCTCCCTCTCTCTGTCTCTCATAAATAAGTAAATGAAATCTTAAAAAAAAAAACAACAACCTTCATTAGGCGTCAGCTTTGCTAGGGTCTTGTGATAGGTTCTGGGGATCCAGAGGTAAATTGGTCACAGTGCCTGGCTTCCTTAGCTGCTCTGTTCTCATGGGAGTGGTAGTAGGATCAAGTGCTGCTATGTCCTAGGTACTGTTGAAAGCGATTTCTATTAACACATATAATGCTCACAGTTACTCTATGGGGTTGTTTTTGTGATTACCCTCATTTTATGGATGAGGAAGCTGAAGACCTATAGTGCTTAGGTAAACTTGCCCAAGATTACACAGTTGGTAAGTAGAGCCAGAATTTGGGGTCAGTCAGTATGGCATCTGAGCCTGCATGCTTAACTGTTATACTACACTGCCTGTCTGTCATTAGTACTTTATAAGGCCCAAAAAGCAATTAGTACCAATTATACTGTTTACTGCTTAGTTTTAAAGAGATACACCGAGTTTAGTTTCATACCTACATCTCAGCTTTCAGTTGTTAGTGTGTGAGGTGGCTGAGTAGAGAATAGTAATACTGTTTGGTTAGCTAAAGTTGTTCTCCGCTAGAACAAGTTTCCAAATTATAGCTTTCTTTCTAGTAGAACTTTGGTTTTTAAGACTTTGTGTATAGGAATATTTAATTTTAAAAAAAGACATAATTTGCACATTCCAAAATTAAAAATGGATAATTTAAAGAGAGCTTCTTTTCTATATAGAAATTTATAGCCATGGAATTCACCAGAGCCCTCATTAAATAGTGGATCTTCAAAGGGCATTTAATACATTTTGAGTTTTGAATTTGTGTTTAGAAATATATTATGTGTAAAAAGTAGATTTGTATATTTATTACCTTGTTTTCTAAGAATTCTATGTATTCATGAAGAATTAAAAAGTAATTCACGGTCTTTTAATTATATGACAGCAAGTGTATCAACTTTGGGGTTTAGATATTCTGGTACTGTTATACTGTTTCCTCTGTTGTCAGGAAATTAGATAAAAAAATTCTAAATTTTACTTTTCAGTGTCATCCACGCTCCATTGCCAAGTCCTGTTGACAAAGTAAGTTACTAATTATTTTTTCTAAACTAACTCGGTTATATTGCTTTGGAAAATGTTTTTGTTTTTAATACGCTTTACCTAGAAACTTACTTTTCTTCTGTAACAAATTATATACAGTGTATGTAGGTATTTGGTTTTTGCGGTCTTCTGGAGAATTTAGGATGGATGTTTCTGAGGAGGAAACCTTTATTATCTCAAGTAAATGGCCGATTGTATAGACTAGGAGCACTTGCTTTGTGCCTAGCCAGAGAACGAAGTGTTAGTTACTACTTTTTATTCTGGAATACAATTCTGTTTAGAAATATCTGTTGAAGTTTTTTGCCCAAATAGTTCACCCAGCATATATCTACACATAGAAATAACAGAAATATGGATTTACAGAAATTGCTCTTTTATTGTCCTTGAAAATTAGTTTCAACCTGATTTGGTCAGAAAATCTGCAATAATTACTTGTTAGTATTTTTCCCTTTGTTCAGAAATAATGGTGTAATAAACTGTAGATATCATTGCTAAATAGCAAAAAATATATCTATATCTTTTGACATTAATGTGAATGGTTTTTCTTAGTGTGCTAACTAAACTATTGGAAAAATATTTTACATTTTTTTCTTCCATTTGGATAAAGACTGAAAGCCTGCCTGAAACTGAAGTTCTGTTAGATTCCTTTTTTAGAAGTGAAAGTAGTTGATCATCAACCTCAGTAATACCAAGAATTATTTCAGAAATAAATAAAGGCCTTGCCAATTTAGAACTAACTTTTGAAAATAATGTCACTTCTCTGAATTCTAGTTAGCATATTAATAAAAATATACTTTCTGAACTTAATCAGGAATGATGCTATTAACCTCATTAATGTTAATACATAAGGCTTGGTAGTATTGAGGATATGGGTAAATGTTACAGCAACCTAATAATTTCTTCTTTTTTGGGGGAGGGTGAATAACGCCATGGTTCTGTGTTCCACACTTGGGAAGAACCCCTTATTGAAAGTATTTCTTCTAATATTCTTGAGTTCTAAGTATTTTTTCTGTGATTTGTAATTTAAACACCATTATTTCCCATCTTTTTCTTCTTAAACCTACCTGTAGTTTAAAGAAGAAGAAAAAAAGACAAAGCTATTTGCTTGCTTGCTTTCCCTTTCTTTGTTTCTACCTTCCTTCTTTTCTTCCTTCCTTTTTTTAAGACAAATCTATTTTCATTGCCTCTGGCCATTGGACAAAGTGTTATATTTCATGTCCTGTCTCTCCCTGCACCCCCACATACAACTCCCATTTTGAGGATGGCTACTTCTAAAAGAATTGTGACTTGTTGGAGTATTGAAGAATTATTTAACAATGAATTTTAAAGGGGATAAATATATACTCATTGATTTAGGACGTATTATTTCTGAATTAAGAAAGGGCTGTATTGCTGTTGTGCTGTGTTTGTGATTTTGTTTATCAAGGAATGTTTGCATGAGCGGTACTCGTTCCACCACTCTGCTTATAAATCTCAGACTGGTCAGCAAAAAATAATACCATTTACAAATTCTAGACATGAGACAGAAATATTTTGAAAACGGAAAGAACTCATTAAGCTGAAAAATAATTTTTATTTTGCATATTTCAGTAAATAGACATTTCAAGGACTTGGTTTGGCTTTAATGTCTTTTATAAACGTTTGTGTGACTGTTGGTACTTGTGTCATTTGTTTCTAGGTTGCTGCTAACACTCCAAGTATGTACTCTCAGGAACTATTCCAGCTTTCCCAGTATCTACAGGTAAAAGTAAATCTTAAAAATTCTTAGTTTTTAAAAGTAGAATTAAACAACTTAGATTTGAATTTGCTATTTCACAAATATAGGCTAAATTAATATTGACTGGATACAAATACAAAAGAAGTATTTCTCAAAGTTAAAAAAAGGATTTAAACTAGGTCTTGTGGGGGCGCCTGGGTGGCTCAGTGGTTGGGCGTCTGCCTTCGGCTCAGGTCGTGATCCCAGGGTCCTGGGATCGAGCCCCGTGTCGGGCTCCCTGCTCCGCGGGGAGTCTGCTTCTCCCTCTCCCACTCCCCCTGCTTGTGTTCCTTCTCTGGCTGTGTCTCTCTCTGTCAAATAAATAAATAAAAATCTTTAAATAAATAAATAAATAAATAAATAAATAAAACTAGGTCTTGTGCAGAAAGGATAAAGAGTCAGGATCATGGGGACGCCGGGGTTCCAGAATGTTAAGCATCTGCTTTTGGCTCAGGTCATGATCCCAGGGTCAGTCTTGGGACCGAGTCCCGCATTGGGCTCCCTGCTCCGCAGGGAGCCTGCTTCTCCCTCTGCCTGCCGCTCCCCCTGCTTGTGCGCTCACTCTCTCTCTCTCTGGCATATAAATAAATAAAATCTTTAAAAAAAAAAAAAGAATCAGGATTATTAAGTCTAGAAAAGATAGGGGTCTGTACAAGAGAAGTTTGTTTTTTTTTTATTCAGGTATGAGGAAGTTTCAAAATAGTTCTTTATTCATAGATGACTTTTAAATAAAATAAAACCTGGAGAGATCTTGGGTGCTTAGTATAATATTAATAGCAAATGGTTATATAGCACTTACTATATGCCAGACTCTAGTCTAGCACTTTACCTCTATTCATTTAATCTTCAGAACAATCCCATAAGGTACATATTTTATTTCCATTTTTTTTTAAGATTTTATTTATTTATTTGAGAGAGAGAGAATGAGAGACAGAGAGCACGAGAGGGAAGAGGGTCAGAGGGAGAAGCAGACTCCCCGCTGAGCAGGGAGCCCAATGCGGGACTCGATCCCGGGACTCCAGGATCATGACCTGAGCCGAAGGCAGTCGCTTAACCAACTGAGCCACCCAGGCGCCCTTAATTTCCATTTTTATAGATGGAGTAACTGAGAGCCTGGAAGGTTAAATAATTTACATAGTATTACACACCTACTCTGTGGTAGAGATGGAATTTGAACCCAAACAGTCAGACCTCAGAGTCTCTGCCCTTGACCACTATGCTGTGCTACTGGATCTGATGAAATGGGCTCCTAAAGAAGTTAATACTGTATTTAAAGAGCCATAGAAATCTCCAAAAAGGAAATAAGTGGCTTTTTTTTTCTCTTGATTTTGGGAGATTTGGGCTGGATTATGGTTATTATTCTGGTGAGGGAGCATGGTGAAGAAAAACCCTAGATCAGGAATTTAGAGATTAAAGTTTGTATCTTGGCTCTGCTACTGAGTTCTGTAACTTTGGGTAAATCATTTTACATGTGTAGGTCTTCAGTTGCTTTATAAAAATGATAGGACCAAACCAATGATCCTGATTCCTACATTCTTTTATAGGAATCAGTCACTAAGAGCAGTTCTCCCTCAGTTAAGAATGTACAAGTCTGAAAATTGTCAGAGTATTAATCAGATCCTACCTTCCACTGGTCATTATGTAATGGTGCATAGAAAAGCCATTTTACACATTTGCAGTTTAGTAGAATGTCTAAAAGCATAGACTCCAGCCAGAATTCCCTGGATTTGGTCTGTGGCTTTAACGTCAGACCTTTTCAGACGTTTAACTTCAGAGCCTCATTTTCTTCATCTATGATGTGGGTATAATAGCATGTACCTCACAGAATTGTGAATCGGTATATGTAAAGCATTTAGAACAGTGTGTCACATACAATGTATGCCATACATGTCAGCAGTTGTTTACCACTCAGTAGAAAGACATGCTGGTTGACCTAGATCTCTCTTATTTTTAGAGGTAGAAGAAAACTTTGAGATTAATCTTGTCTAACCTCCATTTTTTTTAACCTCCATTTTTCTATGAGAAATATGAGGCTCATTATAGGTAAAATGATTTCCTGAGTCTATACACTGTACAGTTACCAGTCATCATGGACTGTGGGTCTAATGCCCTGACTCATTCCAGTACTTTTTCCAATTTTGTCAGTTCTTTGAATATTCATAGTGGGCATCATCTTTCACTGTTCTTGTCTGGTTTTTGAGAGAAGATTATACTGTGCTATCTTTTCTGTATACATCTTTCTGAATTGCTAAAGTTCTAATGTAAATATTTTGAGTAAAAACTGAATAGATATGTTCCATGCCTTAGAACTAAAAGTTATTCCTGGAAGTATTAGATTTCTGTTAGGATGTGGTTCATGGAATTATGAAACTCTAAATGGAATTGAGTTTAAAAAAGGTGAAATTACACCATCTAGTGGAAGTAGTGATTGTTTGGTGGTTTTGTTTTTAAGTAAAACTTTTTGCAGCATTTAATGTTAATTTCCTGGATATTAGTAGTGTTTTAAGAGCTTAAAATAAACTTGGCAACCAGTCTCTTGTAAGTGTAAGCTGTATTTTATGGCTTTTGTTACATTCCTGAATCTATACTTTTAATTTGTTTATTTATTTATTTTAAGGATTTTATTTATTTATTTGACAGAGAGAGACAGCATGAGAGGGAATACAAGCAGGGGGAGTGGGAGAGGGAGAAGCAGGCTTCCCACTGAGCAGGGAGCCTGATGTGGGGCTCGATCCCAGGACCCTGGGATCATGACCTGAGCAGAAGACAGACGCTTAACCAACTGAGCCACCCAGGCGCGCCAAGAGTTAATTTTAAAAAATGGTACCTGTAGGGCACCTGGGTGGCTCAGTTGGTTAAGCGACTGCCTTCAGCTCAGGTCATGATCCTGGAGTCCCAGGATCGAGTCCTGCATCGGGCTCCCTGCTCAGCAGGGAGTCTGCTTCTCCCTCTGACCCTATCCCCTCTCATGCTCTCTCTCTCTCTCTCATTCTCTCTCTCAAATAAATAAATAAAATCTTTAAAAATAATGGTACCTGTAATTCTAATTAGATCAGATTTTCTCTAATCATTATTTACCAAGGATGTGGAGAAAAATAAATGCATACTTTAAACCTCAAATATTGTCTTTGAAGCGTATCCTTCTTTTTTGAGGTGGCTCCAGCGGTATTAGGGTAGTAAGTGTTCTTCTTTGGCTAATGACAGGAATAGAAGAAAGTGAAATTTGAAGATGTGCCATAACCACAGCTGAATGCTGTATGAGCATTTTCACCTTGACTTCTAGTGAAGGAGACCCTCTTAACAGCTATCAAGTGTTAACAAGTGACCTAGAGCTAAGGGTTTGCTTGCTAATGTCCTTCTCTGTAAAAAAATATCCCTTTGGAGCTGCCAAATGGTTATAGAACTCCTTGACCCCTTATTACATTGGTGGACTCTTACTTATTTTTGGCATATTTGATTGCTGCTAAGTGGTGTACAGTCACAAAGAATCAGAACACCTGAAAATGCAAGAAATTGTGAAACAGTCTCTCTCCTTATATATATTTATATATATGTAACATTCTTAAAAGGAAAAATTAAAAGACATTTCTATTTTGGATGTCATACTCATGCAGCTAAGCCATTGAGAAGGATCTTTGCTACTGACCAGATTGTTTGTCTTAGTTTGAAATGAGTTTGTTCTGAAAAATATGTATGTATTTTTAAAAATTTACATATATACATATATATATATAATTGGAAATGGAGGGTTTTATATAGATATATAAAATGTAGCATTAAACATTTGTTGGATTCTTCTGGGTTTCCTTTTTTTTAAAACTCTTGTGAATTATGACTAAAAGGAAAACAAAAACAGGGCACTTGTTTTCTGTTAATAGGGGAAGGTGCAGCTCAGTACCCCTAACAGTCCAGGAAATGAGACTAAAATGATATGGCTTATATATATTTTACAAGGTAGATTTATCAGGTTTGAAAGTAAGATACAGAGTGGGATGTAAGATGAGAATATTTTCAGAATGTACTTTGATTTCTCTTCAAAGATCATGCTGAGTTTATTAGAATCTCTTTTGTGATTTATACTATTAGGAGGCCTTACATCGGGAACAGATGTTGGAACAGAAGTTAGCCACACTTCAGCGGCTACTAGCCATCACCCAAGAGGCTTCAGATACCAGTTGGCAGGTATTCCAGTTGCCTTTATATACAAGGAGTATTTAAGTATAGTTTAATATCCCTTAGATGTTGATTAAAAGTGAAATTTTTTAGCAGGCAAAGGCAAACTTATTTCTTAATGACCAAATATTGAAAATTTAGCATTTTACAGTGGATGTTGGTCAGTTTTATGATTTCATATCTTTTTCTGGCAGTAGCAACCTTTTTGATATGTGTAATTTTTTAATTACCCTGGGATTTTATTTATATTTAATTTTTCTTCAACAGGCTTTAATAGATGAAGATAGACTCTTATCACGGTTAGAAGTTATGGGAAACCAATTACAGGCATGCTCCAAAGTACGTATTAATCTCAAGTAAAGATCCATAAAGAAAAATGCATTAACTATGCATGAAAATGCATAGTTTTTTATGTAGCTTCATTTCTTTGTCATTTTGAGTACATGCTAAAACATTTATATGTTTTCACCATTCTTTTAAATCTTTTGTTAGATTCCTTAATCTATACATTAGATTATGTATAGTCATTAGTCATTAGAGGAAATTTCAAACATACATTAAGGAGAAAGAACTGTATATTGAATACCCATATACAACTCTTTCTTTTTTTTCTATCACAGTTGATATTTGCTGGAGAAACTGGGTCATTTGTCCTCTATAATTTCCCTAAATCTGGATTGTTATTTACACATTCTTCTAGCTCTCCTCCCACACCATAAACTGGTAGTTTGATCTAGAGATTTGATCTGATTAGGTTCAACTTTTTTTCCAACAGTACTTCATGAATAGTATTGTGTACTTTCACCAGAAGGCACCATAATATCTAGTTGTCTTTCTTTTTGAGATATTAGCAATCTTTGATGATCCTTGCCTAGATCCATTATTAAGGCTTGCAAAAATGGTGATGTTGTAGTTGTTATTTCTTCATTTATTAGCTGGATTACTTCTATAAATACTTCTATTCCCCTTCATAAACCATTTTGTTACCCTGAAGTCATTTTCTTTAGGAAAAGGATAAGTGATTTTCTCCATTTATTTACTGAATTTCAAAATAATGAGTTGGTTCCTTCTCATCTACCAAAGAATGACCGTGAAGTTTTTTTTTCTCCAAACTTAGATTTAAATATATTTCATGTGTTTCGGCCTGTTCCATTTGTTTGTGGTTATTGATGCTCAAATTATCCCATCTTTGGTTCCTGAGTCCTTTTGGTAGAACCCTAGCAAACTTTGATAGCTTCCTGCTGTCATTTCAGACAAGGTGTTCCAGACTCATCTTGTACATTTCCTGCCTCAGAGCTGGAGTCAGCTTTTTCCTAAGGGTGCTCTTATTCCTTTTGGTTTAACCATTGTTTTAAAATGCTTGGCCCCTTTGAAAGTAAGAGATTATTTTTACTGACAAATGTAAATATTGTGACTTACAGAGAATATGACAGATAGGAGACTTAATTCATTTTGTACATTTGAAAGAAATTCTCAATTTCCTTTGACATTTTTTTTTCTATCAGAAGTGTGGATTAATATATTTGTGAAGGTATAATTTACAATGCAACTTTTAAATACATCATTTGTATTTGGAAGTACCTTAATGTAGAATTCAAAGAGCATCATAATGTGTTATTTTTTCAAATGGTAAATACTTAAAAAAATTACTTGGCTATAATTATAAATATCTTCTAATCCTAGAATCAAACAGAAGATAGTTTACGGAAGGAACTTGTAGCATTACAGGAGGATAAACACAACTACGAGACGACAGCCAAAGAGTCCCTGAGGCGGGTTCTTCAGGAGAAGATTGAAGTGGTTAGAAAACTTTCAGAAGTTGAGGTATTTCATTTTAACAAATATAAAATGTAGTATGATTTAAAATTTTTAGCCTAAGAGTGCTAATATTTTAGGACATTTTAAACTTGAGTATTATATAGTTAGGAAATATTTCCTGTCTATCAAATGGGAAGGGATAGTAGGCTGTTTTCATTGTTAGGAATTTTCCTTGTAATCATGTGAGTCTGGTGCTTGTTGTTTCTACTCAGTGACTGAGCAAATAAAAGCCTAATCAGAGGGAGTCTTAACCATGTGCATTCTGCTTAGGATTTGGCCTCTCACACAATGGACTGTGATATGTGCCAGGGAATTGATCTCCTGTCACCTAGTTTTTGCTTTTCTTCCAATTGAGGGTAGTTAGTGGAAGGTGGAGAACCTTACCACTGTTATTTACCCATCCTCTAGGAGAAGAAAACTGTGTCTAACTTTGGAGGTCAAAGGGAAAATATCTCTCAGGTCCTTTCTTGGTCTTTTAGGAACAATCACAATGTGATTCTCATTGCTTTAAAAACAACCTCATTAATAATGTAGGTCATTCGTTGAACCACTGCTAAATTACCACAGAAGTTAATTGTTAATGATTTAGTTAAAATGCCCATTGTAAACAATAGTAAAAATACTATATATAGTATATAGTATATACTCTAGAATATGGTATAGTAATGGTTTCTATAATAGCCTCATCCCATAGTAACTAATTCAGTGTTGTGTCATTAATTTGACATGCAAGGAAAGAAAATTGTTAACTGTCTTCTAATTTTCTTATTAAGTTGATTGTGCCTATTATTAACTTGCTTTCAAGAATTGATAAGCTTAAAATATTTTCAAGTCTAAAAGTCATACCCAGTGGCCTTTTAAAAGAGTAGTTATGTAAGTGACATCCTTTCCTTCCCTGCTCCCTTTCTGTTGTTTTGTTTTTCAAATTTTTTGTTGTATTTTCTGTTTTAGCATGTACCTAAAGTAAATTAAAATTCTTATGTTGTTTAACTCTTATATAAAGGCCAGGGCAGATGTTAATTTTGAACAGCCCATAGAGATAACACTTTTTATAAGTTGAATTTAGAATGTGCATTTATTCTAAATCAATTATCTGTAAACTTGAATTACAGCGAAGTCTGAGTAATACTGAAGATGAATGTACCCATCTTAAAGAAATGAATGAACGGACTCAGGAAGAATTAAGAGAATTAGCCAATAAATATAATGGAGCAGTTAATGAGATTAAAGATTTATCTGATAAATTAAAGGTATGTATTTACTCAACCTGAAAGTGTATTAATAGTCCCTAACACACTGGATAGATTAAGAGGTTAGGTATTGCTGAATAGTTGTTGATGTAAAATTTGGTAGTAGTTGAAATTTGTAGTAAAAATAAGGTGCCATTTGGCCCAAACCCCATTGCCAAAGATAATTGAAAGTCTGTAAAAGCCGACATATTTTCTCTGGTTGGAAATAAATAGTACTTCACAACAGGCATCTTTTAATATATAACAGGAAGTAGATGTAAATCAGCAAACCAGGGCGCCTGTGTGGCTGAGTCATTAAGTGTCTGCCTTCGGCTCAGGTCATGATCCCAGGGTCCTGGGATCGAGCCCCGCATCGGGCTCCCTGCTCTGAAGGAAGCCTGTTTCTCTCTCTCCCACTCCCCCTGCTTGTGTTCCCTCTCTCGCTGTATCTCTCTCTGTCAGATAAATAAAACTTAAAAAAATAAAATAAAATAAATCAGCAAACCCCAAGATATTTAAACTTTTTAAAAATTTGAATCTGCTTAACCTTGGGCAGGCCCAAAGGCAGAGCCCAACTATGTTAGTGCTGGAACAAGCCCAGAAGTAGCCTTGGAGTGATCTGTATGGACCCTCTAGCCTCCAGGGATGCTATTAACGGCTTCAGCTGCAGCTCCCTCTAGCTATAGGGCATTTAGGGTAAGACAGGTGAGGCCATACGTAATGTCAAGTTGGTCCTTTAAATGTTATAACTGAGTTTGTGAAGACCCATCTTTAAATAATTCAAACCATGGAATGAGTGGCTAGAAGATACATATTTGTTAGAGAAGACCAGGGCATACCTCCCTCTGTGTGGTTGGTGAACCTGTAATAGTTTTAAAGGTTGGTCTTATTAAAAGGAGGTCATTTTGAAAAGTGGTTATTATCAGCATTCCTTCAACTAAACACAGTTTTGTTTAAAATATTAGAGTTAGTTACATTTTAGAACTTAAACTAATTAAACAATAGTAATTTCAGGGAAAACCTTATATATTTCCCTCTTGAAAACTGTGGAGTTTTTCATTTTGACCCCCTTATCTGTATGTATTAGGCCTATTTGCCTGCTGCAAGTTTTTTTTTCCTAGGTGATAGGGAAGCATGACTTCAATGCAGACCACTTTTGACATTATTTTGACATTTACAAATATGTTCTATAATATTGAATATTCTCCTTAGAAGTTTATGGTGAATAAAAGCATTCCTGCTTTAGGCCTCTGAAAGCAAGTTCAGACTTTATGAAATAACTGAAATTTTTTTTCTTTCTCAACAGGTAGCAGAGGGAAAACAAGAAGAAATCCAACAGAAGGGACAAGCTGAGAAAAAAGAATTACAACATAAAATAGATGAAATGGAGGAAAAAGAACAGGAGCTCCAGGCAAAAATAGAAGCTTTGCAAGCTGATAATGACTTCACCAATGAAAGGCTAACAGCTTTACAAGGTAAGTTGCTAATCCAGAAGTTGATTTGATTTGATTTTTTTTTCTTTTATCTGTGAAATATCTTTTTCTTGGACTTCTATTTACAGTACGGTTAGAACATCTTCAGGAGAAAACTCTTAAAGAATGCAGCAGTTTAGGTAGGTGTGTTACCGAGTTTCTTATTTAAACCTGAATTTTATCATTGGACTTTTGATGTTTACTCTCTCATGGGGTACTTATTTTAAGAGGGATATTTTATGTTTTAGGTATAAAGTATCTACAGTCTTTCAGAAAATTTCCTTTAAAAATATGCTTGGTTGCCACCAGTGGGCACCATTGTTTAGTCCTTGAGATAAATGAAATTTCTGCATCTGAGATGCTCTACTTAGAGATACTTAAATAAGAAAAATACATGCACAGCAGGATCCTTTTCTTTTGAGGTCTGTTAGAAGGCAATTGTAGCTTTTTCTCTGAGTGGATAGAAAATGTCCTGTTGAATCCTTCTTTTAAAAACAAATTTAAAGTGTGCTATACTGTCTTAATGGTAAGTAGGAATACAAAATGCCATGGTTACACTTGAGACCAGTTTTAAAGTAACACTTTCTTTGATCAGGCAATGATACACTGTCTTAATCCTAGGGATACAAGTTGATGACTTCTTACCTAAAATAAATGGGAGCACAGAAAAAGGTAGTGTAAAAAACTTAAATGTTTTTCTTTCATGATATCCTTTTACTAATTTAAGCAGGATAGAGATAGATCAGCGTTTTAAGGTTTTAAATGTTTGGAATGAAAAGCATGCAGTTCATAGACCAGTGAATCCCAGCTTTAAAAAAAAAAAGCTTCCCTTTATTTTGTAATTCTTAATGCTATGATTTTTGGTTAGATATCCCTTGTTATATGGAAATTTTAATTATTCAAGTAACAGGAAAATTATAAAGTTCAACTTTAGCATTGGTTTATATAGCATAGTATAGCATTCTCCCCAGTATATTTTTCAAAGAACCCGACTACAATTTTCTTCCATCAAGTATTGTTTCCTGAGATATTGGGCCTCCATTTTTAATGTTTGTATCCCGCTCCATCCTCGGCCAAGAGTTTACTTAACAGCACATTGAGCTCTTGGATATGTCATAGAACTGCTTTCTTTATACTGTACATCTGTTTCTTTAATCAGAAAAAAACAGGATCAGTCATTTCTGCTATCTGAAAAGTCATTTATTAGTTAATGATTAGTTTATTGGGACCCTTCTTTCTGGATAGCTTGCATTATCTCTTGCCAAAAATGTATAGCTACTCTTGGTTTTCCTGTTACTGACTGCATGGGGTACTTTTTACCCAATGGCTTGTACATTCCTTCAGTTGTGAAGATCCCCATTCATCCTCCCCCATTTCCCTCCATCTAGCATTAACTGAGCACCAGCTATGTGCCAGATCCTGCATTAGATTCCTTAAGTACAGAATGAATAAAATTATTTTCTGTATTTACAGATCTGTGTACCTCTCATTTTAGTTTTTATACAGAAGTTAGTGGAAGATATCAAGGTCAATACTCAGAACTTCTTATTAAATATTTTTTTCATGTATCAGGGGATATCTTTATAGTTCTTAGGGCAGCAGCCAACTCTGATAAAGTTAGGAGGTGCCTTTTTGTTCTTGTTTTTGTGTGGTTGGTTTTCAATCAGGAACCGGCAAGATAGGCTCAAGTAATCATGTATATGTGAGCTGTAAGCTCAAGACCTAATATTACGTATGTTCTGTAACAAATCTTGAAACTCTACATTAAAAGTTATTGTCATTAATCATTGTTACTTGACTATTCTATATGTGTTTTATAAAATACATCTACATTTTAGAATTCCAGTTTGAGTTGCAATTCAAGAATTTTTTTAAAGGTGTAGTTTATATTCATTACTAATATTACTAATTTCTGTTTATTATATTTAGCAAACATATATAAAATGATTTAATCCTCATCTTCTAAAAAGCTTGTCATTGTTAAATGAATTTTTATTTTTTGTTGTCATTATTTGCCTTTTTTTTTTCTTTTTCTGGCATGGGCACTTTTTATTCCAATTCATCACCATTTTCATTTAAGCATGTATTTATTAATAATGTATAACTCAAGCTTGGAACATGCTTTTCCTTCAGTTAAGAGAATCCCTTTATATACACTAAATCATCTTTATATTATTTTAGAGTTGTCAGATTACTGCTTAAAATTTTTTGCCAATTCCAATTGATTTAGATGAGAATAGTTGTAGACAACTCCTTGATTTAAGACTGAATAAGGTATTTTGGATACTTTAGTGTACTTCTTACCATGATTTTTTTTTAATTTATTTTTTTAATAATTTTTTTATTATGTTAATCACCATACATTACATCATTAGTTTTTGATGTAGTGTTCCGTGATTCATTGTTTGCGTATAACACCCAGTGCTTCATTCAGTACGTGCTCTCTTTAATACCCATCACCAGCTAACCCATCCCCCCACCCCCCCTTACCATGTTTGTTTTATCCCTGCTGGTGTGTTTGGATTTTTAGTGGTGATAAATTGAGTGGCGTGAGAGTGACCTACAGTATATCTTTAACAAAACAGGATAGTAAATATCTTGATAATGCACAAAAACTTCATTATACCAGATTTAGTACAGAGTGACTTTGGAATAAGATGAGTCTGTTCTGAATCATTTGTTATATAATAACAAACCAGTTATCAAGCATTCCAGTATTACCAAAGTCCATAGCCACAGTATGCTATCAGATATGACTTTATCTAAAATTACTCTTTAAATAGTAGAGAACCAAGTATAGTTTTAAGAGAGTATTGTAAAAATATCTGGAATTGTTAAGATTAATGCTGTTTCTCTAGTAAACTCTATTTTTGAAATTACTTAAATCTAAAGTAGCTGCTATAAGCACAGGTTTTATACTATAAATTTTTTTGTATCTTATCTGATAAGCATAATTTGAATATGTCTTAGTATAGAAAAGCAGTAATAGAAATACTATGAGAGCCATATATGTAATTTAAAATTTCTGGTAACCACATTAAAAATATAAAAAGAAACAGGTAAAGTATTAATAATGTATCTTAATAATGTTTAATAATATATTTACTTTAACCCACTATATCAAAAATATTCTTTTAACATGTAATCAATATTAAAAGATTATAAATGAAGTATTTCACATTCTTTTTTCCTTAGTAAGTCTTTGAAACCAGTATATATTTATTTTACACTTACAACATATCTCAATTCAAACTAGCCATTTTTTCAGGACTCAGTAGCCACATGTGTATTGAGCATGTGTATTGGACAGCACAGGTAGTATAGAAAATCAAAATTTATAGGAAACTAGTGTATAAATAAAACACATTTTAAGTATCACAGTTCTCTCTTTTTTTTCTGTATCTTTCTTTTCTTTACATTTCCACAGCCCTATTTGGGATCTTAGACGTTCCTCCCCCTTCCCTCCTACCTTAAGTATCTGATTCTTTTTGCATTATCAGGGACATCTTTTATGGTTGGCAAAGTGAATTCCCAAGGGGCTGAATTCAAGTAATGAAGTATGAAAAGTGTCATGATCCAAATCTTTTACATATACTAGCTGAAAGACTTTTCTTTCATATCTTAGAAAATGCCTTTGTAGAAATCATATATATATTTTTATATTAATATTGCATTTTATCTAAACTAGTATTTTAAATATTTTAATCTAGAGTCCAGATATTAAAATCAGAGTAGATAAAAGGGTGATTTGGGGCTTAGAGAGTAATGGTGGGATGTACTGCATTAATAAATGTCATCTAAAGTCCTGTGATGATAGTCTGAAATTTTTGTTTCAAATAAGTTCTATTAAGTCCTTTAGGTTAAAATTTGGTTTCAAATGAGTTTTCTTATTTAACCATGATGTTGTATAGTTGGAGTTCAGAAAATGTTACTGTACCTTAGGTAGGATTTTATATAAAACAACTTTTGATCATGGTAATTACTATTTAACTGAGGGCTCCTGTTTTGGATTTCTTGGCTCCAATCAGCAAATGCTATTTATTAGATTTTTTTTTTTAATTACTGTTGCAGCTAGCCTTTTTTTCCTTTTTCTTTTTGGGGCTATATTGTATCTCTGTGTAGTGCAACTATACACACCATATTGTGTGTGTGTGTGTGTGTGTGTGTGTGTGTATACATATGTAAAACTGTTGACTGGAGGCTCTGTACACCATGTAAATAGATAAAGGAGAATGACAGATTTCAGTAGGAAGGTAAAGGAGATGGCATTAATAAGGATGTCAAGAGAAGTTGTGATGTGATCAGAGTAGGAGATGCCTGCCTCTCAAACAAAAGTTGAGATGATGAGGGGTGAGGTGGGTTGAAATGAGGAGAAAAGAGGCTTTCACAGTCCAAGTGGTACTAACTCATGTCCTCTTTGACAGCTTTTAGTGCTTTCACACCTTCCAGATAGTCATCATACTGGGATATATTTTTAACACTGAACTTCCAAAGTCTATTTAGTAGTTTTGAAAGATCCAGAGATATAATTGAAGGATGTTATCCAAATTCAGAAGTTAACTCTTTGGATCAATGTAAATAAAGATTATTGTAAGAAAAGGGTTGAAACTTTTCTTAACTCCTGTTAGGTTTTGATTCTCTCCCCTCATTAAAACAAAACAAAACAAATTCTGTTTGACCTGAGCAAAACCATTTTCCAGGCTCTTATTTTAAAATGTATAGGCATTGACTTTAATCATTTGGGTGGAGATAAACGATGTAATATTTTGAGAGTATATAAAGTACAGATTAAATGACTCAAAGGGAAAGGTTATTTGTGAAATGAAAGTCTAAAAATTGAAATGTTGCATCAGTGTCTTAAAAATGTTAAGGCATTATTTTATGGTATTCTTAAAATATTTATCTTTTGCCTCTTAACTAAGAAAAATAGCTTTGAAGAGGGACTTTTAGAAAACAGTTATCAGCAAGAACAAATAATAAAATATAAAAATTATTTACAGGTATTTATTAAGCTGTCATGGAGAAAGGTATATTTTAAAAGTGGGAGAAGCTTTTTAAAGCAATATATCTATGGTTTTCTTGAGCTCTTTGGATAGAAACTGCACCTTTAAAAGCTAACCATTCAGGGTACAAATCAATGATTATATAATAACAGTTTTCAGTCATTGGGCTTTATTTAACTCCAAAATATGTCTGCTATTAATAGTAAAAATATATTAAACTTTTATGAATCTTATTCAGTTACTCATGTTAATACATTTCAGTTTTCCTACCTTTGCTGTTGGTTTTCAAAAAACAGCAACAAACTATATCCTTAAAGGTGTTTCTTTCTTTATTAGAGCACTTGCTTTCAAAGAGTGGCGGGGACTGCACTTTTATTCATCAATTCATAGAATGCCAGAGTGAGTACAGAGTATTTTTCACATTGATTTTAATGAAGTCAGGGGCAAAAATTGAAAAATGAGAGGAAAAATGAAGATCTCAATGTGTTTGTTACGGTAGAAGTGCACAGAGGGCCATCTTCAGACAGCAGCAATACTTTTCATACTGTTTCGGCTTCTCTCTTTGGAGAAAATTATTTTTGTGGCATTTGCCTTCAAAGATGGATTTCATATTGCCCACAAAAAAGAGGAAGTTTCAAGCTTTTAAATAAAAAATTATTGTTGAGCAGGGAATAAAATAGAATGTCAAGCACCTAAACTTTCTGTGTGGACTCTTAAGAGGTAGTAGTAACATTAGCCTGTTTTATTTAAGTTCTAGTTCTATCACAGATTTGCATTTGAAGTTCTTAAATAAATTTTGTAAATGATTAAATGAAGTCAGGAAAACAGTGATTTCATTTGGGCACTCAGATCTGAAGATGGCCCTTAGGGTAGCAGGACCTTCCTAGGGAAAGAGTAGCAATAGATTGTCCTACAGTCTGACACCAACTGCCTACCCCTGGAAGGCTATCTTTAATAATAAAGATAGGTTGGCTTTTGAGGTGATTTGGACCTCTGCTGAATTCTGAGTGAAAGTATCATGAATTCCCTCTTACTTGAAAATCACGTGACTGCTTATTTTAAATCATGAGGTTATGATAATTCTTTTGGTCTTAGTGATAATTAAAGGTCACTATGTGTAATAAACATTTATTGATGACATCTATACTTTTTCCTACCAGACATACAGTACACTTTGTTGAACATTTTTCTCTTCCTTTTCACTCTCTTTTTGAAATGAGTGACTTCCCATTTTTTATGCTTATGAGTTCATCTTGTAGACGGGCAAGCATATGTCGTTCTCTCTCCTCCCAACACACACAATCTCTGGAGCACTTGAGGCTTGTAAGGGTCACAGCTGGTAATTATAGCAGACAAACTCAGTAGATCAAATGTTATACTCCTTAGAGGTGCCTTAAGGAAACCTGGAATTTCATTTAATAGTTTTAGAAGAACTTCTATTTTTGTCCATTTTAGAGACTATGATGTTGAATGTCAGTTTGATATTATTTTGAGGAAAATTATTTAATAAATATGGCATATTTCTTTGTCTTTTAAAACTTTTTCATAGAGCAAAGATTAATCCAAGTTTTTGTTATCCTCTGATTACTAAATTTCACTTTTATGGGAAATTGACACAGGGATTTGGATCAAAATAATTGGTACCCACTGAAACCAACTAAAAACAGAATATAGAGTCTAAAATATAAATCTTTAGGAGAAGGATTTTATATTCGTTTTATTACATATGACCATTTTTTAATAAGTTATTTTTATGTTAAATTTTTGTGACTTGTATTTTGAGCCCAAAGAAATAAGAACAGAGAACTATCAAAAAAAAGACTAAGTTACAATTTGAAAAAATCATTTAAAATATTATTATAAAATATGTAAAATATTTAGCTGTAGTTGTAATATAGAATGATATTTATTTTACATTAAGAAAAATATATTTGGAGGGGCACTTGGGTGGTTCAGTTGATTAAGCGTCTGCCTTCAGCTCAGGTCATGATCCCAGGGTCCTGGGATCGAGCCCCACATTGGGCTCTCTGCTCCTCGGGGAGCCTGCTTCTCCCTCTCCCTCTGCCTGCCGCTCCCCCTGCTTGTGCTGTCTCTGTCAAGTAAATAAATAAAATCTTTAAAAAAAAAGAAAAAGATGTTTGGAGATTTTTATTGTGTCATAGTTATCAGAGGCAAATGGACCAGTAAACGTTCAGATATAGAGCAGAAGTTATGTAAATTATAGCAGTCCCCTCAATGGGGATATTAACTAATAAAATTATGTTTATAAGAACTATGTAATAGCATGGGAAAAATGTTAAATGTGGTACATAGGGAAAAATTATAATATAAAATCCTTTTCTTGTGGACAAAGAATAAACCAAAGAACAAAAAATAAAATTAAAAATAAATAAATAAAATTCACGTATTCCTGATGTCTGAATCCACTGGGTCTCTAAGTGCAAACAGAGGAAGTTTGGACTATAAATTCATATAGCTAGGGATATAGCCGATTATCTGAATCTGTTCAGTTCCTGAGTTTTGGTAACAAGTAGCAAGGGTTTGGTTAATGAGGTTACCAGTTCTATCTCAGAAATTTCCAAATCTGTTGGCTCCTTAAATTTGGATAGCCAGAGTTGGCATACTAAGAGTTAACTCTGATTTGTTGTCAGAAGGGATGTTTTCATTATTTTATAACAAGCTGCTGGTATAGAAATTGTTTTGTTTAATAAGTATTATGGCAAGCAAGACAAATTCAGCAAAAATCATACTCAAGTGAACTTTTGAAACAACTTTGGATTATTTTTTGATAATCTCACACAAACTTTTTTGCCATTATTTTCATTGATAGCCATCTTGAATTGATTTATAATTTTGACATGAAGTTTATATTCAGTGAGCAGTGACACTTCATATTCTTATTTCCAGTCTTTTATTTTTTTTTCAAGATTTTTTTATTTTTATGTAATTTCTACAACCCAACATGGGGCTCAAACTTACAACCCTGGGATCAAGAGCTGCATGGTCTACCAACTGGGCCAACCAGGTGCCCCTTATTTCCAGTCTTTTAAAAAGCAGATGTTAAGTACCTAGATTTCATTATTTACTGTGCTTGTTGTATAACCCAATTCACCTTGTTTTTTAAAAATTAGAAAGCAGGGGTGCCTGGGTGCCTCAATCGGTTAAGCATCTGACTCTTGATTTCGGCTCAGGTCATGATCTTAGGGTTGTGAGATTGAGCCCCTGTGTTGGGCTTTGCACTAGGTGTGAAGTCGGCTTCAGATTCTCTCTGTTCCTCTCCCTCTGCCCCTCCCCTTCTTCCTCCCCCCCCCTCTGTCTCTCTTTGGAAAAGGAAAAGAAAGCAAATAATTCACTTCATAGGATTCATAATGTCTATTTTTAATATAGTAACAGATTTTTTCATTTTATGTATATGAATCCATAAGAGAACAGTTTAATTTTTGGCTGTCTCCATTTATAAGGTGATTTTGACCAAATTAAGTGAGTTGGAACACATTTCAATTTGTTTTCCTTTTATGGTAAAAGAGACTTTTTTTAAAAATTCTCTTTTAGGAGAAAATCTTTTAATCCAGGCAGAGAGATTGGATTTTGAACAGATTAAAATATAACCTTTTACATAATTCCAGAACTGTGAAGTAAATTTTCTTTGTAAAAATATACCATATAAAATCTAGAATTAACAATTAACTTTCATAAAACTTGCTAAAAAGCTCTAGCAATATTTTCTCTTCAGGGATTTGAGCATGAAGTTTGATTTAAGCAGAATTCCACATTCCATGTTCCCTGCAAATTTTAGTTATTCAGGGTTTACCATGTAAACTTAACAAATAGTTGAGACTGTTGTGTTCTGCTAAAGATGCTTTTTGAGTTAACAAATTGTGCACCTCTAAATCTGTTTCATATATATTCCGTGAACTCTGTCACTTGACTGACTTATATGCTGAGTGCAAAGATAAAGGATAAAAGGTGGAGAATCTCAGGACTTAGAGATTCACCTCATGGGCATAGAGTGGAAGACTCCCTTCTCTGGACTGCTGTCTGCACTTTTAATTCCTTTTGCTACTGTTTGGGTGAGGGCAGAGGCATCACAGCTGGGTACCAAAGAAACTTTCTTCTGAAGTCTGCTTTGTGCAAACAAACTGTCTCCACCCCAAAGGGTATCTTCCTTTTGATGATTGAGTTAACAAGTGCCCTGAAATAAACCTCATGTCTTCATATTCTTAACCCATGGTTACTATGAGATTTAATGGTTTTTATTATTAGGCAAAAGTCTAATTCTCTTAATATTTCATGTCTTACTATTTTTTTTCCTGATTTAAAAAAAAAAATTCTCTCCCCGCCTCCAACTCCCCTTTTGAAATTACAGTCATTATCTGTGTATGTTTGTCTCATTCCCTCCTTTCTCTTAGGGCTTTGCTCTCACATAAAAATTGCCTTATTTGGAGTAATGCATTGAATCAGTGTTGCTCTGTGGCTGTTTACTTTTCATCACTCTATGAGATCAGCCTCTGAACAATCTCAGGAATAAGCCTGATTACATATTCTACTTGAAAACAGATTTTTAAATTTTCATCTTTTAAACTTTTATTTCTGTAAGCCAAAGCAGTTTATTTATGACCAAGAATAGGAAACATTTGGTGTGGTTCTCTGCTCTTAGTAATTTATGTCCCCATTATAGGAAAATTCTTTTTTTTTTTTTAAGATTTTATTTGTTTATTTGACAGAGAGAGAGCACAAGTAGGCAGAGCAGCAGAGGGAGAGGGAGAAATAGGCTCCCCACTAAGCAGAGAACCTCATGTGCAGGGCTCAATCCCTGGACCCTGGGATCATGACCTGAGCTGAAGGCAGACGCTTAACTGGCCGAGCCACCCAGGAACCCCATAGGAAAATTTTTGAATTTAAACTAGATGTTGCTAATTCTTTATTTCTTTGAATTCAGAGTCGTTGACCAATCTAAGATATATGCGAGGGTTTTTGTTTGGTGTTTATTTGTGCCAGTCATTTTTCCCAGTCGTCTAGCTTTCCAACATTTCTATGAGGTTTTCTCCCAGCATAACTGCACAGAAGATAGTCTTAAATTTATGCCAACACTGTTTTGACATGTAGATTTTTCCTTTCTTTAAAAAAGATCTGTTTCTGTATTCTTGAAATTGGTTCATTTCCTTTAGTTTCAGTGTGTCCTTAACTCTCAATTTTTTTTTTTATAAATACCGTGTACTAACTGATATGGATATTAAGGAGGGCATGTGGTGTAATGAGCACTGAGTATCATATAAGACTGGTGAATCACTGAACTCTGCCTCTGAAACTAATAATACACTGTATGTTAATTTATTGAATTTAAATTAAAAAATCTACCTGTCGCTCTAAAAAAAAATTCTCAATTTTTTTTCTTTCGTTCTTCCTTATTCTCAGGTTTTAGAACAAGTAGCTTCTGAAACTGTTTTTATGAAAAGGCAGACTATCTTCTATAGCAGGACTTGCTTTAATTTTATTTTGATGCAGAAATGAATCACCTTTTGAAAGTCTGTATTATTAAAGTTAGGCCTCCCCTGTAAGGTTCTAAAGTTCTATTTCTACTTTTTGAACTGCTACTCTGTGAAGGAAATAAATGGTTGGCTTGATGTTGAATGCTGATTGTTAATTTTTACTTTGATTGTATTTGATGTTAATTCTAATCTCAGTTTCTTTGTCGTATTTCCCTTTAATGACCTTTTAGATGACTGTAGCTCATTTTCATCTATGATGTTTAGAATTGGATCAGAGGATTCTTGACATAAATTCCCATTTGGTCCCTCACTGGCAGTAGGACTCTGGGCAGGATAACCTCTTTAAACCTCATTTTCCCCAGGCCCCTGGGTGGCTCAGGTGGTTAAGCATCTGCCTTCAGCTTGGGTCATGATCCCAGGGTCCCGGAATCGAGTCCCACATCAGGCTCTCTGCTTCTTGGGAGCCTGCTTCTCTCTGTCTGTCTGTCTCTCTCTCTCTCTCTCTGTCTCTCATGAATAAATAAGTAAAATCTTTAAATAAATTAAATAAGCCTCCTTTTCCTCATTTGTAGAATGGGATGGTAGTACCTACTTCATAGGATTATTGTGAGCATTAAATGGGATCATATTTACTAAGCACTCTAAATAATGCCTGCCACACAGAAAAATACATGTTCACTAGTAGGTACAAAACTTATGGTGGGGGGGGGCGCCTGGGTGGCTCAGTTGGTTAAGCAACTGCCTTCAGCTCAGGTCATGATCCTAGAGTCCCACGATCGAGTCCCACATCGGGCTCCCTGCTCAGCAGGGAGTCTGCTTCTCCCTCTGACCCTCTTCCCTCTCATGCTTTCTATCTCTCATTCTCTCTCTCTCTCAAATAAATAAAATCTTAAAAAAAAAAAACTTATGGTGGGGAGGTTGGAGAGGGTGTTAGTGGGAGCTTTCTTGCTGAAGTAATTTGTTTTCCGTTTTTAGCCCCAGTCACAAGGCAGTGAAAGCTAACTGATACAGGTTTATTGTTCTTGTTAAAGTAATATATTCCTGACAATCTAAAGATTGTTTAACTTTTTAATTACTAGTGCACATGTCATTTAGAAAATTTGGTCCCCAGCACATTATTTTGATGTCCAAGTGATAACATTATTTTTTAATGAAACCTAACTTTGAGACTTAAAAGATATTTTCCAGGTTGGCTGTTACAAATAACAGATTATGTAGTTCTTTTATATTCATCTGCTCCTGTCTTCTGTCAGTTAAGATCCCTATGCAGCTGACATCAGTATCTGATAGTGCTGTTTGAGTTTATATTCTACTTTCAATTGGTTGTAGCTATCATGTGAGGAAAGTAGCTCTTTAGCTTAAAGAATTTAATCCAGTCTAGGCACACCTGTGCTCCTTCCACTTCTTTTGAATGCATTGTTTTTTATTTTTATTTTGTGCCACATGGTAATATAACTAGTACATAATTTATTTTTATCACCCAAGAAATAAATTTGGTTTGGTTCTATTCAGTCTTTGACCATATTTGACAGTTTTTACAACTCTATCAGGTGTTTTCTGACTAAACTAAATGCTTAGGTGATGGTTCTCAAATGTCAAACTTACTATGCCCATCAGTTCTACTCCTTGGTAGGTTCCCTATGGAAATGCGTACACACATGTATCAGGTGTGAATGTAAGAATATTCACAGCAGCATTATTCACAGTTCAAAATTGGAAATAACCCAAAAGACCTTCAATAGTCAAATGGATAAATATACACTGAGGCATATTCGATGCAAGAAGCCTGACACAAAAGAATACTTACTGTAGTATTCCTCTTATGTGAAGTTCAAAACCACTACAGTTATATTGTTTAGCCGTGCACATTTGGGTAGTGTGACTATAAAGAAATGCAAGTAATTAAATACCATAAAGTCAAGATAGTAGTTACCTTTATGGGGTTTTCATTGGAACAGGAATTGTAGGAAGCTTTAGGGGGTTGTGGTTAGGTTCTGTTTCTTGATTTGAGTTGTAGCCATATAAATATTTGTTTAAAAAAAATTTATTAACCTGGGGGCGCCTGGGTGGCTCAGTTGGTTAAGCGACTGCCTTCGGCTCAGGTCATGATCCCAGGGTTCTGGGATCGAGCCCCACATCGGGCTCCCTGCTCGGCAGGAAGCCTGCTTCTCCCTCTCCCACTCCCCCTGCTTGTGTTCCCTCTCTCGCTGTCTCTCCCTCTCTCTGTCAATTAAATAAAGTAAAGTTTAAAAAAAAAAAATTTATTAACCTGTACCTTTGTGTTTTGTGTCCCTTTCTGTGTGTTATTTTTCACAATAAATAAGTATGGTTTAGGGCCCCTGGGTGGCTCAGGTGGTTAAGTGTCTGCCCTCAGCTGGGGTGGTGATCTCAGAGTCCTGGGATCGAGCCCCTGCTATCAGGCTCCCTGCTTAGCTCTGCCTCCCCTCATGCTCATGCATGCGTGTGCGCTCTCTTTCTCTCTCTCTCTCTAATAAATGAAGAAATTTTTTTTAAAGTATGGTTTTAAAATAGCAGAAGATGAATAATTATCTCTCTAGAATATCCCTCAAAAAGAGGGAGTTTTTAAAAAGAAAGAACATCCTCAACTTTATCTTTCAGTTGTGCCAAGCCAAATAGCTCTTTCAAGACCTGCTTTTATCATTACATGGAGGTTCTCTTCTGAGTCCCAGAGTGGCCTCTGACTTTTAGTACTTCCAAAGAATTGAGGTGTCCACCCCAAGTTTGAGAACCAGTGGTTAGAAACTTTTTTTTTAAGTAGGCTCCATGCCTAGCGTGGACCCCATTGTGGGACTCGAACTGACAACCCTGAGATCAAGAGTCAGGCACCTAATTGACTGAGCCACCAGGTGCCCCAGAAGCTTTTTTTAAAAGTGTCGTTTTCCTCGATTATTTATTTTTTTAAAAAATATTTTTAAAAGATTTTATTTATTTGATGCAATATATGTTAAGAAAAAAAAAAGAAGAAGATAGCAGGAGGGGAAGAATGAAGGGGAGTAAGTCGGAGGGGGAGACGAACCATGAGAGACGATGGACTCTGAAAAACAAACTGAGGGTTCTAGAGGGGAGGGGGGTGAGGAGATGGGTTAGCCTGGTGATGGGTATTAAAGAGGGCACGTTCTGTGTGGAGCACTGGGTGTTATGCACAAACAATGAATCATGGAACACTACATCAAAAACTAATGATGTAATGTATGGTGATTAACATAACAATAAAAATTTTAAAAAATTTTTATTTATTTGAGAGAGAGAGCACAAGTGGGAGGGAGGGTCAGAGGGAGAGGGAAAAGCAGACTCCCCACTGAGCAAGGATCCTCACACAGGGATGGATCCCAGGACCCTGAGATCATGACCTGAGCCAAAGGCAGATGCTTAATTGACTGAGCCACCCAGGTGCCCCTTTTCCTCAATTATTTAATTACAGGCCACTAATGCTTCACCAGATTTGAGAATATAACCTTAAATAACTTCAATAGTGACAATAGCAGAAAGTAATTATTATTTGGTACTTTGATATTAGTACTGTGCAAAAACATTTTGCATATTTAATTCTTAGTTTTTTAGAATGAGGAAAACATTCAAATAATTTTTCCATATTTGATCCCTTTAAAAATGTTCAATTCATTCATTCCACAAATCTGTATTAAGCATCTGCATTGTATATACCAGGCCTTCTTTTAGCTGTTGGGGGTACAGAAATGAACAAGACAAGGAAAGCTTTGCCTTCGTGGATTTCACATTCTTTGGAGGAAACAAAAACTAATAAACTAATAACATGTCAGGTAGTAATAAGTCCACTGAAGAAAAATAAAAGAATGTAAGACCATAGGTAGCCAAAGGTACCATGTGGGATTTGAACAGATTTGGGACTAAGCTGAGTGAGGTGTACATGTGTCTTGGGAAGGAGTGTGTGAGATAGAAACTATGAAAACCGGGACTGGTCTCAAATTGGAGCTTTAGAACAATAAAAATGTCTTTGTTTTTTCTTTTTTTCTGATAAAGGGCCAGATAGTAAATATTTTAGGCTTTGTGGGCTATTAAGTCTGTGTTGCAACTACTAAACTCTGCCGTTGTAGAGCAGAGCAGCTGTGGACAATACGTACATAAATGGACCTGGCTGTGTTCCTCTAAAACCTTATTTACCCAACAGGCAGCAGGCTGCATTTGGCCCTGTGGGGCTGTATTGGCTGACCCCTGGGCTAGATCATGTAGACTTTGTAGGTCATGGTAGGGACTTCAGATTTTGTTCTAAGGGTGAGCATTTTGAGCAATAAATTACCCCTAAGGTGTGGTTAGAATTTTTTTAACAGGGTGGTGCTTAGATCTTCAACATACTAGAGAAAGATCATAATGGCTTTCAAAGTCTGCATTTACCTTATTTTATTATTTGCTATATTCACATAACATTTGTAGAACCTGTTTTATATGTCAGCGTTGTGTTGGGAATTAAATTATTGATGAGATACCTCCCAGCTCCAGTAGACTCTAAATTCCTACATTTATCACATTTATCTTGGTAATAATCCATGAGGAGTACCTAGTATTTTACCTGGTACAGAGTAAATATTTGAAGGAATGAGTGTATTCCTCAAAGAGTTCATAGTATGTTGGGAAAGGTAGACAAAAATAGATAGCTGCAGTATAGCTTATTAGAGATAGGAATGACGGACTATGGACGAGAAGAGATACCAAATCCATCCAAGAGAAAGGAAGAGAAATTCCATTTTAGACATGGTGAGATGAAGTTCCCAAGGGACTTCTGGATGAAGATGTTTGGGAAGTAGTTAGACAATAGTGTTCTGAGACCTAAGAGAGAGAGCTAGACTAGACATCAACATTTAGAAATTATGCAAATGTAGTTAATACTATTTAAAATGAATTTTTGTTGTTGTGACAGAGATCTTGAAGATTAATACTTTTCTTTTTTCTTGGTAAAGCTATAAAAATTTTGTATTTCACTCCCTCCCTAAATACAGACAATGCTGCATTGAAAATCTTTGTACAGTTGTCTCTTTCCAGAGTAATACACAGAATAGGGGCTGTGGGTCAGAGGACATGGGCTTTCAACATTTGGATAAGTTCTGTCAAAATTGCCCTCTAAAAAAAAAAAAAAAATGAGGGGCACCTGGGTGGCTCAGTCGGTTAAGCGGCTGCCTTCGGCTCAGGTCATGATCCTGGAGTCCCGGGATCGAGCCCCGCATCGGGCTCCTTGCTCAGCAGGGAGTCTGCTTCTCACTCTCCCTCTGCCTGCCTCTCTGCCTACTTGTTCTCTCTCTGTATCTCTCTGCCAAATAAATAAATAAAATCTTTCAAAAAAAATGATACCAATTTACACTCCCACCAGAAGGACACAAGATTGCTCACTCACCCCTCCTGGTATTGAATGTTTGCCAAACTGATGAGCGAATAATGCCCCGGCATTGTTTCAGTGGGTAGACCATAAATTTCACATTTACTGGACATTTGCCTTTCTTGGTCTGTGAATTCAATGTTGTTATTCTTTGCCCCTTTTCCACTGTGTTGTTTGACTTTTTCTTATTCATTTTTGGAGGGCCTCACATCTTTGCCATCCCCATGCTCCCTTTCCTTCTTCCGTGCTTTATTTTTCTACATAACCTCCATCTGATATTTGTTTACTTCTTTATCACCTCTCCCTCCTCACCCCATTAGAATGTAAGAACCAGGAGCGCAGGAATTTTGTCATTTGTTCATTCTAATGTTTCTAGCACCTAGGAGAGTATCTGGCACATAGTAGGTACCCCCTAATTAGTTGTTCAGTGAATGAATAATAACCTTTTATCTGCTCTTTATTTTTCACATACTTTCTCCATGTCTGTCACTGGCCCTTTACCTGTATTGATAGTGAGTTTGATCAGGAAATTTTAATTTAGGGCGCCTGGGTGGCTCAGTTGGTTAAGCAGCTGCCTTCGGCTCAGGTCATGATCCTGGAGTCCCGGGATCGAATCCCGCGTCAGGCTCCCTGCTCGGAAGGGAGTCTGCCTCTCCCTCTGACTCTCCCCCCTCTCATGTGCTCTCTCTCTGTCTCTCATTCTCGCTCTCTCAAATAAATAAAATCTTTTTAAAAAATTTTAATTTATATGAGGTCAAATCTATCTGTCCTTTCACATATGGCTTTTGTGTTCTGCATTATTCTTAAGGTCTTTTTTTTTTTTTAACCTTTTGATCCCCTCCCCCCATTTTTCTCACCCCCATGCCTCCTGCCTTTGGCAACCACCAGTCTGTTCTCTGTATGTATGAGCTTGTTGTTTTTTTTTGAGTTCCACATGTAAGTGAGATCATATGGTATTTGTCTTTCTGTGTCTGACTTTTTTTTTCACTTAGTATAATACCCTCAGGGTCCATTCGTGTTGTCCCAAAAGGCAAGATTTCAGTTTTTTTTTTATGGCTGAGTAATATATATATTTCTTTATCCAGTCATGCATCACTGGACACCTAGGTTGTTTCCGTATCTTGGCTACTGTGAATAAGGCAGCAATGCACATGGGGGTGCATATATCTTTTTGAGTTGGTGTTAGAAGAGAAAATAGAAGAAATATTCCAGAAAATATAACAAAAAAGACAAGAGTTGGCTTGAGGTTTTATTTAAGAAAAAAAGGGGCGGGGGAGAATTAGGGAATTGGTCCTGGAGCTCTAACATCTGAATAATAAGATTTCCAGAGTGTGGGAAGGGAGAGAGTAGGAAAAGAGGAATGAAAAAGAGAAGAATTTATCAGTGAAATGGAATAGAAGGTAATTCCCTAGAATTGAAGATAATGAGCTTCTAAACTGAAAGGACGCGCTGAACGCTCAACACAATATATTTTAGAACACACACACTAAACCAGACACAGAAGTTCACGTATTGTGTGATGGTATGTATATGAAATATCCAGAATAGGAATTCACAGAGAGAAAGCAGACGAGTAATAGCTGGGGCTGGGAAGGGAGGATGGGAAGTAAATTCTTAATGAGCATGAGGTTTCCTTTTGGGGTGGTAAAAATGTTTTGGAACTGGATGGAGGGTGTGGTTGCATAACATTGTGAATGTACTAAATGCCACTGAATTGTTCTCTTTAAAATGATTATTTTGTAAGAGGGCACGTATTGAATGGAGCACTGGGTATTATATGCAAACAATGAATCATGGAACATTACGTCAAAAACTAATGATGTAATGTATGGTGATTAACATAACATAATAAAATAAAATTTAAAAATATAAAATGATGATTTTGTGTTATGTGAATTTCACCAAAAAAAGAAAACAAAAAGACCATGTTCTGAGTATATGAAATTTAAGAACACCAGGGATAAAGAGACGATTCTGAAAATTGCCAAAGAGAAACAAAGGATCTCATACTCTGTTAGTCATAATAAACTAAATTATAATATAGCAATAAATAAGCTTCTGAAATCTAAATGGCTTAATTCCACAAATAGTTTTTTGCACTCATGCTACATACATGTCCATGGTGAAGGAGAGAACACTGTTCCATGTTGTTATTCAGGGATCTAAGTTCATGGAGGCTTTACCATCTTATGATAAAGAATTTTGCCATCTCAGCACATGGTTTCTAGAATGGAGGGAAGATAGAAGTACAGAAAACTTCTACTCTTTCTTAAATGCGTTGGCACTGGCTAGAACCAGTCATGTGGACCTTCGTTAGTGCTAGGGTGTTTGGAATATTCAGTCCCCCGGGTGCCCAGAAAGGGCAGGCACCACAGGCTTTGCTGAACACAGGAAGTCTCTACCATGCATACTGAGGAACAAGACTCACCTTCTCATTTGAAGCTAGAGGACAGTGGAACAGTGCTTTCAAAATTTTGAAGGAAAATTATTTCCTGTAGAATTGTCTATCTAGTTAAACCATCAGTCAGATGTGAGAGTAGAACACTAACATTTTCAGAGGAACAAAGTCAAAGCACTTACCTTCTGTCAACCCCCTTTCAGGAAATTAACTGAGGATATGTTACACTAAAACAAGGGAATAAAACAGGACAAGAAAGATTTGGATTCTGGGGGTAGGGGATTTTGGATACAGCCCAGACTGGAGCAGGAGTATTAAAGGGCTGGGAGAAGGGACGGACAAAGATGTATAATGGGATGGATTGCCTGATACGTTTGACAGTATTGAAAGTTTTTATGGTTCTGTAAGAACTTGGGCTATGTTTGAGATAGATATATAAAAAGTTAGCAAAATAAAACAAGGTATTGCAAGCTCCAAAATCACCACATGTTGTATAAGAAGGTACAAGCAGAGAAATATAACTTTAGCATATTATATGACTCAAATATAAATAATAGTCATAATATACATACTGAGTATAGATGGGCAAAATGTAACTCTTAGGAGGATGATAATAAAAAAGAACTTTGAGTCCTTTTTCAGTCCTCTATAAGAGATTGTCAGTAAGTAGTGTCTAAAATGGAAAAGTGAAGAAATAGCAGTATTTTACTTAGAAATATAAATGTGAATACCAGAAGAAATGGCTTGAAGTTAAAAGTTGTTGCTTAAAAAAAAAGAAAGAAAGAAAAGTTGTTGTTTCTTTAGGAAGTGAATTTCAAGAATGGAGTAGAGTTGGACAGAAGATGGGAAGGACAGCTTATATTATACATCTTGTAGGACTGCCTTTTAAAAGTATCTAAATCTATGACTTTTAAAAAAAAGATTTAAGGAGCAGGGGCAAACAGTGCCACATACTGCAGAGAGCCTATACAAAGTAAAAATTATGAAAAGGAGCCATGGCCTTTGGCAGAGAGGAGGTTATAGTGATCTTGGAACAGTTTCAGTGGTTGAGTGGTGGGCATAAACCAAGCTGCACTGGGTTGAAGAGTGAAGGAATAGAGAAATGACTTCACATACTGCAAAAGTGTAAATTCAAGGAGACCAACTGACATACAGGATTAAATAAGGGGATATACAGAACAGATAGCCTTCTCAGTAAAATATAGAATATGGCGATCTGAATTTAAATGAATCATAAAGAAGCTACATTATACATTTACAGAGAATCCCCTATAAAACAAAACAAAACAGTATTTGTTTTAATATCTTTAAAAATGATTCGTTTTAGGGGTGCCTGGGTGGCTCAGTCATTAAGTTTCTGCCTTCGGCTCAGGTCATGATCCCAGGGTCCTGGGATCGAGCCCCGCATTGGGCTCCCTGCTTGGCGGGAAGCCTGCTTCTCCCTCTCCCACTCCCCCTGCTTGTGTTCCCTCTCTCCCTGTCTGTCTCTCTCTCTCTCTGTCAAATAAATAAATAAAATCTTAAAAAAAAAAAGATTCATTTTACTGAAGCATGTCATATATGCATCTCTGCTGAATTGTATCAATAGGGAAAAGTAAACTATTGGTGTAACATAATTTATATTACTTCTGTATTTAAATAAATACTTTCTCAGAGTTCCTTTATTTCAACTTCATATCCTTGATTTAAAGAGGATTTCTTTGTTTATTCTGAGTCCTTTTTTAAAAGGTCTAGGCTTTTTAGATAAGGTAAATAATGAAAATTAAAGGCAAATTGTCCCCCTACCACCAGATTTCTGTATTAATCTCATTGCTCTATTATAGTTTGAGTTTTCTTAGTTCTCCTTCCAGCTTCAAGTTTTTGTACAAGCCTAGTCATGGGAGTAATATTATCATCTTTAAATTTGGTCATGGAATGTGTTACACTGCCCCGCTCAGGGAAATGCTACTCGGTTTGGGCTTGGATAGTAACATTTGTTTTCTTTGGCAGAGAAGCTGATCGTCGAGGGGCATCTAACCAAAGTGGTAGAAGAAACAAAGCTTTCAAAAGGTTCGTTTTCTGTTGGTTTTCTGTGGGTTTTGACCACTCTTTTGGATAATGGAGGTTAGTGTACCTTTCCAAGGTCATAGTATTTTAACCATCAATTTATTTTTTATAGCTCACCAGATGGCAATCCAGTAACAGTATTATATAATATAAAATAGTTGGAGTTCTGTTTTAAGAAGGGTATCTTAATTAGAAAGTTTCTTTTTATATGGGTATATATATGTATTTTTTCTTAAAAGTGCTTGAAATAGGTTTCGTTAGGTTTTAAAAGATTTGTTCTGATCTGTCTCACTTCTAGCATTATTTTCAGTTTTGATATTTGGTATTTGTTATATTTGATATAAAATTTTAATTAAACACAACGTAAATCTTTTTTGAAACAACAGGTGAAAAATGCTTGCAGTTCTATTTCTGTGCTTTTCATACCTTTAACGTTCCTTATGAAATTTAATATTTTCTTAATTTTTGGCATATCAATTTGATTTAAACAAAAGTGATTATGTAGCGTCTTCTTATATTTATAATGGGTAGTCTTAAAATTGCCTGAAATAGTTTATTCTATTCATTCTCTTCTGTTACAATTGTCAGAGAAGAAAAGTGTGTTTTAAAGCATTACATTGTCAAGTCACTCTTATGCATTAGGGAAATTGGACAAATAAATTTGGTATGATATGCTCATTATAATTTTAGGACTTTCATCAGAACCTACCAGCATAAAGTTTATAAGTAGATTCACAATCCTTTTGGTCAGTTAAAACAATGAGTGATAAAAGTTTGGAATACTCCATTTCAGTACATTCTGTTTTATGAAACTAACTGGATCCATTTTGGCTTTTAACAATATTTAAAAGGAGAATGTTATTTAAAGTATCTGGTGGCTTCCATTCTGAATTTTGTGCGTGGCAGATGCCATATTTGGGGAAAGAATGCATAGAATATGCATCACTAATATTGTTCTGGCAAACAGGCATTGGGTTTCAGAGCAGTGAACTATTTTTAGTACATGTGGCAATTTATTTCATCTAATTAAAGTGAGATGAGAACAGATTTTAACATAGCTTTTACTTCACCACCCAAATGCCTATGCAGATTAGTTGAATAGCCAGCACACTGAAGTGGAAGTAGAGCCTTAGAAAAAAAAATCAGTCCTTTAATTAAAGGAAAATATCTTGCTACTTTAGTGCTTCTATTTAATGCATTCTGAATTAGAATATATTTGCTTGAAATTATGTGATATCATTATTGAAAAAGATTTGTGCCATCTTTACTGATTTACTTTTGAAACCTGGCTATAAAATGTGTTAAAAGCTTTAAAGAGCATGCATTTTGATCCAGCAATTCCACTTCTGGGTTTTTATATTAAGAAACAAATTGGACAAATATGCAAGGGATTTCCTTCAGTGTTTTAAAAGCAAAAAGAGGAAAACATAAATGTTGAGTAATGAGGGCATTTATTAAATAAATAATAACAAGTAAGTCCATGCAAGTGACTAAAATACATCCTTTAAGAATGATAATACAGATCCAAGTTTTATATACCCAGAGATTTTTCTGTCAGCAGTCAGCATTTTACAAGCATTTCTCAAAGTTAGCATGCAGAGTACACTAATCCTTGTAACAAACTAGATGGCTGAGATAAGTTACATTTTAAATGCTTTGTATCTGGCTATAAAGTATTTCTTTTGGATTTGGCTAAGTTTTATTTTTTATTTATTTATTTTTAATATTTATTTATTTGAGAGAGAGAATGAGATAGAGCATGAGAGGGGGGAGGGTCAGAGGGAGAAGCAGACTCCCTGCCCAGCAGGGAGCCCGATGCCGGACTCGATCCTGGGACTCCAGGATCATGACCTGAGCCGAAGGCAGTTGTTCAACCAACTGAGCCACTCAGGCACCCTAAGTTGTTTTATTTTTAAGAGCCTTTCATGGATGATGTTTTTGATAGAATTTCTTTTCTGTATTGAAAATAACAGTTGCTAGAGATAGCCAATTACCAGGTATTATAAGTCTTAGTATTTCAGATATTTCACCTAATGCAAAATGTAATCATAGGTTGCATGTGCTTTCTGTTTAAACCCTCACTCAACTAGTGTATGTTTGCTGAAGCCTTAGGGTAGAAGTAGAAAGAATACTAATAGGTAAAACAGATGGTTTCAAATCCAGGTTCCACAACTAACTAGCTAGCTATATGCCCTCAGGCAACTTACTCTTTAAACTTCAGTTTCCTCATTTATAAAATGGAATTGATAATATTTAACTGTGGGAATTCATGGGAATTTAATGAAATGTTGCTTATAAAGCAAGAAGTGTTATTCTGGTATTTGACAAATGTTAATTCTCATTTCCCTTCTTGCTTTCTTTCCAACTAATGGTTCCATTGGTGTAGGAAGTGGTCTGTGGCCAGTATGTTTGTTTTGCCCATCCATCATTATGTGTTCTCAGAGATACAGTGAAAATACTCACGTTGTTGTAGACTTTCCAGTTTGGGAACAGTTTTGGTATTGATGTTGGTAGCTATTCTTCTGTTTCTTTCTATATATTATTGGTATGTATCTTAATGATTAAGTACTGCATAGAAAATCAACCAGTAAGGATTTTTTAATACTAGAAAGCTGGGTGCCACTTCATAGCTAAAGAACAGATGTTTTGAAAAGGAAGAGATACTCTACCTCTCATTTGTTGTGTCCTGTGTTTCATTCTTGAATAGATTTGGTTTGCCTCCATATAACAGTTATAATTTCAGGACATAACAATGATAGGCCATGATTTGACTTGTCTTCTTACTCAAAATAGATTCTTGCCTTCAAACATACTCTTTTTGGAGCACCTACTATGTACTATGTACTGTACACTGTTCTCTGCAATGAGGATATAGCAGTTAACAAAACAGACAAAAATCCCTGCCCTCATGGTACTTATATTCTAGTAAGATCTTAATGGAAGATTTGGTCCCACCTTTAATTTTACCTTTCTGGCTAATACTCTAAATATAAAATAAAAGTTCCTCCTAAGCCAGAAGAATCCTTTTGAAAACATATTCTTCTTGGTTTACCTCAATATCTTGATCGTAAAATTGCCAAGAATATTAAAATCAGAAGAGAGTCATTTTTTTATTCTCTGAGAATGGTTCCTTTTCCATCTATGTATAGATTAGATGTATTAGCCTGGCTTGTTTGAGATTGTAACTTTGTGATTAAAACTAGAACATTCAGAAATGTCTGATTATAGCACACTGAATGCACCAGAGGTCACAGATTGGATTCCCATGGGTCTCCATTGTCAGTGACTTCACTTCTAATCTAAGCTCTGTGTCTCTCAGCAGTTGGCCTTTGACTAGAAATGGCAGTGAAAAAAGAAGCAAAAGGCTTCTTGTAATCTATCACCTACTTCAAATTCTAGGGATATTCTTAATGGAATAGCCATAAGAAGTTATATTTTAACATTGTATTAAATATATTTTAATATTAATGGTTTTAGATATGTTTCTGATTACTTTCAAAATGGAAAATATCTCTTGATTTAGTTGGTTATAAAACAATATATATTAACAGTTTTCAAAAATGTATGACAATATGAAGTTAGTAAATATCTGCCATGTCCCTACCTCCAGAAATGACAATGGGTATCTCTGTTGTGGATCCTTCCAGACTTGAGTAAATATGCACAGCTGAAGATTCATAGCTAAATATATAGCTATTTTCAATCTAAATGGGATCATATTATACATACTGTTCTTTAACAACCTTTATTTTTACTTAATAGTAAGGAATATATCTCGAGTATTTTCCATTCCATAATGAACAATGCTGCAGTGAACATCCTTATATATATTATATGTAGTCTGTTTTTCCTTTGGAAAAGTACTAGAAGGGGATATGCATATTTAAATTTTTGATGTGTGTTACACAAACAACAGCAATAAATTCTAAAAAATAATCATATACTCAATGAATTTATAATCTAAAGAAATAAGATACATAAATACACATAGAATGATATAAAATAGAACATGATTAATTACAAAATCATAGGATACAGAGAAGATACAATAAAAAGGAGCAGCATGCTGGAGAAATGAAGACTCCCTTAGAGGTGAGGGGCTTAAGCTGTATCTCACAGATTGAATAGGCCAAGTAGAGAGAATGGTCATTGAGTTTAGTGAAATATCAACTCAAGCAAAGAATTGGAGATCATAGTGAGCCAGCATGTCTCAGCCCTGTAAAGAGGCTAGCCTGACTGAAATGGAGCTCATGTGTGAATTAATTCAGGGACTAAATTATAGCTAAATCCTGGGATATAAAGTTTGGCTGAGCCTTGTAGAGAATGGGGAGGTGCTGTAGGATTTTGGTCAGAGAAATGACCATCTCTGTAAACGCTATTCTAATGCATGCCATAATACACACAGGTGTGCAATTATAGATAAGGATCAACAGCCTGTCAGTCATCTTTAATAAATTGTTGGGCTAATAGTTAGGATATTTGAGAGCAACTTGTTGAAAATGTGGCCTAGGATGTCTTCATCGGCTAGGCAGCGCACCACTTGCAAATAATCCCAAAACTTTTTTTAAGTCTTTCTCAATGTGGTTCAGGTACAGTTATATTTTTTTAAGATAAAAAAGGTTGTGATTTTCTTGTTTTAAATGTCATTTTTATAACAGTTGTCATTTTAGAGTTTTATATAAATATAAATATTACTAAGTATAACTATTGCTAAGGCAACCTAGCTAGTGTTTTTATATAAGAGAGCCATTTCCTTGCATCATCTTCATATAGTGTCCACATTGTCTTTGGATTTTGCTATATTTGTTGCAGTTCTCTGAATACTTTAGCAAAGCTTGCTTCATTTTTGTTTCTGGTTGGCCAGTGGACAGCCTTGACAAAAGCCCCAGCCCTCTGCACAGCAGACATGATCCACATTATAATTTAATATGAGCCACGTATAATAACCAACATTCCATTTTGGACTAGAGTGATGACCTCAGTTAATTTTAAAAGTATTTTGCATATCACTAGATTTAGAGCACTCAAAGCCTAAAGCAGTTTTATTGATATAGTTGTAATGAGATTCTACTTTCATTTTTTTCTTGGTAGAAAACCAGGCAAGAGCAAAAGAATCTGATTTGTCAGATACTCTGAGTCCAAGCAAGGAAAAGAGTAGTGACGACACTACAGGTGAGTTGTAACCTAATGTTTGCAAGTCTTACAGATGTTATTGTTACTGGCCGAGCAGTTTAGGTATGCAGATTAATGTGGGTGGAGATTTCTAAGTTTGTGTTTGGGGGGGGGTTGGCTAGCGAGGTGGGGGAAGCAGTCTCCATTTTCAAAGTTAACTCCCTTGAATCTTGGATGTATTGTTAAAATTACTTTCAACTATCCAGGTACGATAGCTATATAAGTTTTAGTTGTTTATTTTGATAGTGATAGCTTGAGGATGGAGCTAACTACTGTTTGTAATTATCTTTTTTGCCCCCTGCAGACGCCCAAATGGATGAGCAAGACCTAAATGAACCTCTTGCTAAAGTGTCCCTATTAAAAGGTACTTTAACAAGTTTTTATGACATTTTAAGCCAAGACATCAGATTCACCCTTTGCCACATGTATAATGTGAAGTTTTAAATTTAGTTAAGAGATTAAGACAGGTTCTCTAAAGTAGCAGGAATTAAAATTTAAAATGTTGGTGTTGGTGCCAGTGCTTCAAACAAAAATATTTAAATTGTAAAATAATTTGGATCAGTCAAGGTTATAGAAGAGCAAATTGGTAAGTGGTAGAACATGAAATGCAGCTGTGATTTTTTTGTGTTTACCTTGAAATCTCTGATAGAAGCGCATTACCACTTTTAACATAAATTAGAAAAAAGTGAAAATACTAATATTCTTGAAAGAACTGCCTGTTTATTCTGTTGTAATATGGTAGCAGTCATAAATTTCCTCATTTTCTAGTCCTCCTCATCCTTCAGTAAATATCCCCAGGTTCTTAGGACACTCTTCTAGAAATAGGTAGGGCTAAGATAAGCAGTGCATGTAATAAACTTTTACTTATATCACTTCTAAATGAGAACTACATTTATTACTTGATATTTACTTGTTGAGACTGAAATGGGTAGTAAATAAATCAGCATTTATAGAAGTGTTTTCAAAATAAAGTGCATTGGATGGCTTATTGATAAATTTGTGATTGTCAGCATTTATTCTCTTTTATGTTGCCTTTTGTACACAAGGTAAGTTGACGTAGAAGTTCAGCCCAGTGGTTAAACATGTTGTTAGCAGTGGAGTAACACCAGGCAACTGTCTGGAATCAGCAAAAACAGCCTATGGAAGTTTCTCTATGTAGAGATGCCTATGCTTCTGGCTGGGCTTTTAAGGAATCTCTTAGTCCAGACCCCGGGTTTTGGATTATATAGGGAAGGAAGCCTTAGTTTCACCCTGCATGACCCTGCTGCCGGCCTACTTGTCAATGATGGGAACTGGGGGAGAATCCCAGATTCTCTTAGAGGTTCTTAGTCTGGGCATCTTGGCCTTCTCTTCTCCCCATGGAAACTGAAGCTCACATGGCTCTTTGAGCCACCTTTGACTGAATTCCATTACTAAGGGAAGCGCTGAGCATTACTGGCCCAGGCAGCACAATTGTCACCCTGTCTTTAAGTATGATCATGGTTTCCAGCACTCTTCTAGCACTCTTTTTTTTTTTAAGATTTTATTTATTTGAGAGAGAGAATGAGATAGAGAGAGACAGCATGAGAGGGGGAAGGGTCAGAGGGAGAAGCAGACTCCCTGCTGAGCAGGGAGTCCGATGCGGGACTCCATCCCGGGACTCCAGGATCATGACCTGAGCCGAAGGCAGTTGCTTAACCAACTGACCCACCCAGGCGCCCACTTTTCTAGCACTCTTACTGATCTGCACTCTTCCCAGGTGACTTTTGGTGCTGATGAGGCATGCTTTTTTTCTAGTATTTTAATAATAAGTCTAAGTTAATGTTTGCATAGTCCAGAAATCTCATCTTGGAGCATTTCTGATTCTTTTCAGAAATGCAATACTGTTACTGTTTAAAATGTTACTGATGCTGAAAAACTGTCAGAACCCCTGGGCCTTTGTGGGAACATAGAGAAACAAGAGGGGAGGTGAATGAGTAATGAGCACCTGTCATTCAAAGGTAGCTGTTTTTATGGTCTTTTTTACTGTAGAAATCTCCCAGAAATCTTTCCAGCAGCCAGGTTCAAATTGATTTATAAGTAACATTTATGCTTGTGTTAATTATATTCAACTGTTATTAGTGCTCTTGTGATTTTATGTCAGTTTTTTTTATTTTATTTTTATCCCATTGCCTACCACAATGCCAAATGTTCAGTAAAACTCAGTTATTTGTGGAATGAATTAATAATAGACCTCTTACATCAAAGTTATAAAACCATAAGAGCATTAGGAAAGTAACACACTCTAACCAAGAAGCTAAAAGTCAAAGACCTCTGGGTTCTATCCTGGCTCTGCCATTTATTTATAATTTGCCCTTGGGCAAATTGCTTAACCCCTCTATGCTTCAGTTTTTTTTTTTTTCCATTTGTCATATTGGGGCTTATTGTGAGGATTAAATGAAATAAAGCATGTAGATCACTCACTACACATAACATGTTAAACATCATAATGAACACCCTGTTAATAATAATGATGTTGGTGATGATAAAAGCAGACCTATCTGTTAAAGAGTAGCTTTTCATTAATTAAATAAAATCGTGGAGTTTAAAAAATATATTTCCTACTATATCTTTTAGGGAAAAGCAGTTGTTGGTGGTGGATCTTTTCCGATTAATAATGTATTTGTTTGTTTACTCTGCCAGATACCAGGGAAAACTTTTTAATCCTTAAGTCCCACAGGAAGGCTAAATTGTATCTATAAAAGTGCCCATGCTATGGGCTGAGGAGTCAGACTCAAGGAAAAGGGAATGAGAGGGGGAGTTGTGGGAGGAAAGACTAGAAAATATGGCGTGCCTGTGGAAGGAGAGTGGATGGACAGATGCTGCTAGTGATTGCTTGGGTGCCATTGGTGAAGATGGGTCAGAGTTTTCCTAAGCGTACTTAAAGTTAAGGTGACAAAAACAAAAATGGAACCCCAAAACCTTCCTTACATTTCTATATGATTGCAACTTTTGTTAGTGAAGTAGTATCTTTACCACCACTCCTTAAAAGATTTTGCAGCTTGGGGCGCCTGGGTGGCTCAGTCGTTAAGCGTCTGCCTTCAGCTCAGGTCATGATCCCAGGGTCCTGGGATCGAGCCCTGCATCGGGCTCCCTGCTCAGCAGGAAGCCTGCTTCTCCCACTCCCGTTCCCCCTGCTTGTGTTCCCTCTCTCTCTGATAAATAAAATCTTAAAAAAAAAAAAAAGATTTTGCAGCTTGATTTTAAGAACAGGCTGTTAAGTCAGTCAGTGATTAGATATAAAGAAAAATCACCCATTAGAAAGAGGCATATTTTAGGGCGCCTGGGTGGCTCAGTCGTTATACGTCTACCTCCGGCTTAGGTCATGATCTTAGGGTCCTGGGATCGAGCCCCACTTCGGACTCCCTGCTCAGCAGCAAGTCTGCTTCTTCTCTTCCCCCTCTGTAATCTCTTCTCGCTCTCACTCTCTCTCAAATAAATAAATAAAATCTTAAAAAAAAAAGGCATATTTTAGAAGAGTCTCCAAGAAACAGTCACCATAGCCTTAAATGGTTGTTTTTCTAGTGTTTTTCTTTTCTTTTCTTTTTTAAAGATTTTATTTGAGAGACAGAGCATGAGCAGGGGGGAGGAGGCCAAGGGAGAGGGAGAAGCAGACTCCCCACTGAGGGGAGCCTGAGGTGGGGCTCCATCCCAGGACCCCAGGATCATGACCTGAGTCGAAGGCAGACACTTAACCAACTGAGCCACTCAGGCGCCCTGTTTTTCTTTTGTAAGAATTGTATAAATTCTTTTTTTAAAAAAAGATTTTTATTTATTTATTTAACAGAGAGAGAGAGAGAGAGAGAGAGCACAAGTAGGCAGAGCAGCAGACAGAGGGAGAGGGAGAAGCAGGCTCCCCGCTGAGCAGGGAGCCCGATGCAGGGCTCGATCCCAGGACCCTGGGATCATGACCTGAGCCGAAGGCAGCCGCTTAACCAACTGAGCCACCCAGGCGCCCGAATTGTATAAATTCTTAAAAATAATATATTCACTGGCACTTATTAGAAACACTTGGGTTGTGGTTGATTGTGTGTGGTTATGCATTGTAATCTCTATAATTAGGTTCAGTAGGCTGATAGAACTTTTCTCTTAAATGAAGAATATCAGTTATTTGCCACGGTGTTAACCTTGAGAGTTGAAGAAAGTAGCCCCTTTATTTTCCTCATTTAAACCCTGTGCCTGACTTCTTGAACCACTGTTTTTAAATTTTATTTTCCCTTTTAAAAAACAGCCAATCTTTATTTAGAATTACAGTGTGCTACTTTTCATGTTAGTCATCTAGGATTAGAAAAAGAATCTGAAATAGATTAAATATTCACCATGAGATATAAATAAAATGATGATAGCAATAGTATCTTTTTCCTGAAATATTAGTTATGTTCAATTTATGCTATTTTTGAAGGAGAAACAAAGATGTGGCTTGAACCACGGGTTTTTATATGCTTAATCATTTCCCCAAAAAAGGTAAAAAAGAAACCTGGAGTTCAGTCCAAGTAGTACCTAATTTTGCTCTATTTAAGGAACTGTGCCAGGGACTCCAATGGTTTCAAACTCGGATAAGACTCTCCTTGGGGTTTGAGGAGTTTCTGGTCAGATTAGTGATAGGAGAGGTATAGATAGTAAGCTTCTTTGTGGTTGTTGCCATGAGGAGTTCAAGAAAGGAGAAAGAATGTCCAGTTTTTATGTTTTTTTGTTTATCTTGGAAGACGGGCAGGAAAGGCAAATTTGAGCCTCATGAAAGGAGTATCATTTGAGATGACCCAGAAAGTGTGTCATACCACATACGGCCTATTTAATGGCAAACAATCCTGAATCTGGTTGAGAATCTAGATCCAGCTGCCAACTTGCAGGATGTGTAAAGAACTAGAGACATATTCTAAACGAAAGTGGTGGGGATACAACAGCAAAATCCAGAAAGTGGAGAATTTTGTAGGGCACACAAAAGTAAATTGCGAGGTTTGTGAGAAAAAAGGAAGGAGGATGGGGAAACCTATCAATTAGAAGAGATTTAAAAGATGTGTCAACTAAATGCAATGTGTGAACCTTGTTTGGAACTTCATTCACACAATCCAACTCTAAAAGAGTTTGAGACAGTGGGAAAATTTTAATACTGACTAGACACTTGATATTAAGGAATTGCTCATGATTTGCAATGTGAAAATACATAGCATTACAGTTATTTATTTATTTTTTGTTTTTCTTATCTTTTAGAGATGACCTAGATATATAGATAGATTTTTTAAGTGGGTAGGATTATAAGAAGATCGAGCTACATTCTTAGAAAAAGGAAATATTAAAAACCACAAGCTTAGTTAATATGGGTTGGGTTTGACAAGTATAATTAAAGTCTGTTCACATAATCATTTGAGTGTTTTGTAGGTTGGGGTGACTCTTTTGGCAGAATTCTGTAGCTTCTGAGTGCAGAAATGATATGGTCAGACCTGTATTTTGGGGTGATTTGTTGGATGAACTGGAATGAGCAGAGGCTGGAAGTAAGGCAACCAATTAGGAGGCTTAGGTAATCATTGAGAGTCTGACCTAGGATGATTGCTGTGGAAATTTAAACAAAAGAACAAAATCCAATTTGGGTCCCTGTTTTTCTGTTCTTTATCATCTTTCCTTTGGTAATCTTATCTCAAATCCATAGGCCTAAGGAACTGAATATCAGAGATAAATGGAAATTAGATATAATTCCAGCATTTGACGTGGAGTTACTGAAAGGATGGTAGTGTTACTAACAAATAGCATCTGTCAGGGAGGAAATATACAAGAACACAAGTGTGATGGCGCACAGACTGTGGGACAAATGTGATGAAAGATAAGACTTGGTCAGACAGAAGGCAGTAACATGTTTGGGAATTCTGTGCATAAGGGTGACCATGATAGCAGGGGGAATTTATGGAGGAAGAAAAGGACAATGGGGTGGTGAGAGGAGCCAACAAAAGAACCAGTTGTCAAGAACCTCGCTGGTCAGAAGGAATGGCAAGGGGGTGAGAATCGACAGTTAAAGGCTGCTGCCAAAGTTAAATTCATAGTTAGGGTGCCACCTGGAACTATCTCACATGACTACATATACCTATGATGGAAAAATGGTCGTCCTCTTCTGTGATGGTTATTCTCATCAACCAAGCCTGCAATTACCAGACCTTCCAAAGGGAGGAGTGGTTGTAGTAGCCTGCCTCAGACAGATCACTTCTTTTTTTAAAAAAATAATAAATTAAATTCATTTAGCCAACATATAGTTCATCATTCATTTCAGATGTAGAGTTCAGTAATTTATCAGTTGCATATATAACACCCAGTGCTAATCACATTGCATGCCCTCAGACAGATCACTTCTGTTAGTTGATGAGGTAACATACATGGCTACAATCAACCTTCAGCAAACATGCAGGTGCAAAATAAAACAGGAAGAAGTGCTTTGATTTGGCCCTTTTCCAAATGGTTCAGAGTATCTCAACCATGTTTAGAGCAAAGGTCAGAATTTAAGTTAAACCTTTAGTTACTTTTCTGAAGAAGTAATGACACGAAATTCAATTTAGGATATCTTGTAGGGGGGCACCTGGTGGCTCAGTCGTTAAGCGTCTGCCTTCGGCTCAGGTCATGGTCCCGGGGTTCTGGGATCGGGCTCCCTGCTTAGCAGGAGGCCTGCTTCTCCCTCTCCCACTCCCTCTGCTTGTGTCCCCTCTCTCACTGTGTCTCTCTGTCAAATAAATAAATAAAATCTTTATTTAAAAAAAAGGATATCTTGTAGGTATTCTGTGTGCCAGGGCTGGTTCATTTAGTGGGCTCTTGTATGACATGGATCTCTTCACAGAATTTAGCCTTATTCTGGGGCGCCTAGGTGGCTCAGTCATTAAGCATCTGCCTTCAGCTCAGGTCATGGTCCCAGCGTCGTGGGATCGAGCCCCGCATTGGGGTCCCTGCTCAGCAGAGAACCTGCTTCTCCCTCTCCTTCTGCCTGTCTCTCTGCCTATTGTGCTCTATCTCTCTGTCAAATAAATAAATAAAATATTTTTTAAAAAAAGAGTTTAGCCTTATTCTGAGAAAAGCTGGCCTGTGGCCGAGACTGTATACACCAGGCAGTTGTAAGGATACATCATTTATGTTAAGGATAAAACAGATTCTGTTAATCTTAACAGCTCATCCTGGTTCCTAAAAACCATTTATTTCTGTGTGACTTGCACATCTAAATAAAGTGGATTTGGCTCAGAAAGGCTTTTACTTACCTTCATCTAAACACTTTCCACCAGTACTCATCACAACACTTTTCCCAAGATTTTGAAGTAGATTGATACAGAGAGTCCCTTCCCATGACAAAAGTGAGCACCATGAGAGTAGACCCAAGCCATAGTAAAGTAATGCATTTTCCCACATAGCCATATGAAATACAATGTGCCAACCTTAACACAAAAATATTTGCTCATCGGTCTTGGATAAAAAATTAGCACTTGGTTTTCTGAAAAGAGGATCTGCACACTAACTACTTGATTAGTTTGAATAATAATTTTGTGTATTAAATATAATTTATAAAGATTTTTGGCCAGTATCTTCATTTCTATGATCAAACACTATGTAGAGTTTGTGTGTGTCCATTATTTGATTTATGGCATCTTATTTGCTCTAATTAAAATGCTGATTCTTTTTCTTATGTGGTACAAAGAACTAATTTGCAAATAGTAAATCCCTACGTTAGCACAATTTATTAATGCCTAGATTATATTTTGTTTCCTGAAACATAATTACTTATCATAAAATCTGTTCCATTGTTTTTAGTTTAAAAAGCAAGTATTAGTTTTGCTTCATAACATGACTGATCAAGGGAATTGTTCTGCTGAAGAACTGTCTGCTTTCATAGACCTTAAAGGTGGATTATATATGATTCTTCATTTATAAAAGGATCCCCTTCCTCAAAATGAAGTAGTTCTCTAGTTATTATATTAATTCATTTATGATTATTATGGGTTTTTTTAAATCTACACATTTTAGATGCAAATCTTTGGTTATCTTGTTTATTAATCAGATAGTTAAGTGCTCACTGTATGTCTAGCATTATATTAGATGGAGTATAGTATGTCCCATGTAGTATGGAACATAAGTGTGAAACATAGATGCTTTTAACATATGTTACTAAAAAGAAATCAATGATAGGAATTCTCTTATTTCTGGAGAAGAAGTAAGAGTTGGTTGTTAGGAACGCATGCTAATTAAAGCTAATTTCTATCATATAACTAAGAAGTTACTACGATTTATAGGAAAGACAGTTGGGCTAGAGTGAGAATTATAGTCCTGTCTCTACCACTTTCCAGATGTGTAAGCCATTTCAGATCTCTGAACCTTTGTTTCTTCATTTGTCAAATGAAAGGAGTAAGTCTTCCAAAATTTTGTGTATCTATATGGGTTCATGCTCCTTTTAAAAATAAAGCTAAATGCTGTTGAACAATTAGAGAACTTACAAAGAGCTTACTGGTTTGCTTGGGTTTGACTGTCAAGCTCTAGAAATCAGGCAAGAGACCAATGTGTGCTGCTGGGAGTTAGATGCAGTCAGGGGGTTAGATGCAGAGACTTCAGCCTGGGCTTTAAAGGATGGGCAGGCTTGGAGGAGTAAAGGAGATGGCCTGAGCAAAGATACGTGAGGGAAGTAGTCTGGTGACTACTACAGAGCTGCTGAGAAGACTAATAGGAATTGAGTGTATTAGTGAGTGAAATAATAGTGAAAATAAGTAATGACTGGATTATGGAGAACCTTAAAAAGTCAGACAAAGATGTCTGCACCTGTTATAAGAGGGAGTCAAGATAGGTTCTTTATTATTTTTTTAATTCAATTAGCCAATATATAGTACATCATTAGTTTCAGATGTAGTGTTCAGTAATTCATCAGTTGCATGTAACACCCAGTGCTCATTTAGATCAGTTCTTGATCTAAGTTAAGAGAATTGCTTTAGTATTCCTATATAGGATAGAATGCAGAAGGGCAGGCTAGGTTAAGGGCAAGAATTTAGACAGAAATGATTGGGGCTTGTTCTAAGATTGTGACATTGGGATTAGTAATTTCAAGAGACCTCTTTTAGTTATGAAAAATTTCAAACACAAGAAAATTTGAAGAGTACCAAAAACACTCATATATGCCTACCACCTAGATTCAACAATTGTTAGTATTTTGCCATATTTTCTTTATTTATATGTATATGTATGTAGAAATTTTTCTTTTAACTTTTTATTTTGATACAATTTCAGACTTAAAGTTGCAAGAATAGAACAAAGAATCCCATATACTCTTCATCTAGATTCTCCAAATGTTAACCTTTCACTCCATTTGCTGTTACTATTTTACAGAATTTGATTTATCCATTTCCCTCTCCCTCCTCCATGTACCTTCCTCTCTCTCCCTGAGCCATTGAGAGTAAATTGCAAACCTGATAGCCTTTACTCCTGAATACTTAAGTGTATATTTTCTGTTTCTCTTCAATAGCCACCATAAAACTCTCAGGGTTAGGAAAGTAACAGTAATGTATTACATTTATCACATCCACAGACCTCATTCCCATCTTGTCAGTTGTCTCAATAATGTCTTCTATAAAAGAAAAATAATGTCATTATAAAAGAAAATCTTCAGTCATACAGTGTATTCACTTGTCACGTGTCTTTGGTCTCCTTTAATCTGGAACTGTTTCTCAGTTCTTTGTTTATCATGATGGTATTGACATTTTTGAAGAGCACAGTTATTTTGTAAAATGTCCCTCAGTAATAATATTTTTTTATAGATTTTATTTATTTATTTGAGAGAGAGAATGAGAGACAGAGAGAGCATGAGAGGGGAGAGGGTCAGAGGGAGAAGCAGACTCCCTGCTGAGCAGGGAGCCCGATGTGGGACTCGATCCCAGGACTCGAGGATCATGACCTGAGCCGAAGGCAGTCGCTTAACCAACTGAGCCACCCAGGCGCCCCGTCCCTCAGTAATAATATTGGACATCATATCAGGAGGCAACTGGTGTTGAATTGTTCTGTCACTGGTAATGTTAACTCTGTATAAATATCCTGTTACTTCTCAAATTTTATCTAGTGTTAGCATCTATTGAGGATTCTTGCTTGAATCAGTTATTACTATAATAGTTGCCAAATAGTGATTTCCTAATTCTATCATTCCTTCTACATTTGTTAGCTGGCCTTGTACCATTAGGAAGGTTTTCTTGTGCCCTCCCTCCCTCATTCCCTTCCTTCTTTCTTTCCTTCCTTATCTGTATCATTGTGAATTCATGGATTTATGTGTTATTCAGTGGATTATAACCTTTCACTATCATTATTTATTTTGATGCCCACATTCTCCCACATTTGGCCAGTGGGAGCCCCTTGTATCTTTTCAACATGAACCATTCTTTTAGCCCTTTGTTACTTTCTGACACAAAAGGTGTTCTACACTCATTTTGTGCTTTCCCACCCTTAGTTAGCACTGCAATCAACAATTTCTCCAAAGAGCTCTAGTTCTTTTTTAGTGGAGAATAGTATTTAGAAACCAAGATCTGAGTATTTGGTATGCTTATTACTTCTAGGCCCACTCAGTAGACATTTAAGAAATAGATGTATCAGGCGCCTGGGTGGCTCAGATGGTTGGGCGTCTACCTTCGGCTCAGGTCATGATCCTGGAGTCCTGGGTTCGAGTCCCGCATCGGGATCCCTGCTCCTTGGGAGCCTGCTTCTCTCTCTGCCTTTCTCTCTCTCTGCCTCTCTCTCTGTCTCTCATGAATAGATAAATAAAAATCTTTAAAAAAAAAAAAAAGAAATAGATGTATCATATACTTATGCCCATACATATATGTGTATCTATATACAGAGTCTCACATACCTATATTTATTTCTACATCTGCATTTGTCTATACATTCAGATCTATTAGGGTTCATACTCTAATCCTACCCTACACCACAGGATTAATTCTGTCTTCCCTATTTCCATATAGTTAATTCTGTTCTCCAACAGTAAGAAACCTCTCTCTTTATCTACAATATATTTATTTATTTGATCACTTTTAGAATACACAAAAAGCAGTTTCAGAGCTACTAACCAGTGCTTCTGTGGAAAAGAAGTCTACATATAGATTTTTTTTTTCTTGGTTATCAGATTATTAGCCTGGAACAGTAGTTCTTAACATGGAGCAGTTTTACCCTCAAAGGGGCATTTGGCAATATATGGAAACATTTTGGTTGTTACAACTCAGAGGGAGTGCTGCTGGCATCTAGTAGGTAGGGACCAGGGAAATTTCTAAACATGCTGTAATCCACAGGACAGCCCCCAGAACAAAGAATTATTCAGCCCCAAATGTCAAAAGTGCCAAGGTTAAAAAAACACAAACATACTACTAAGAAATGATCTATTGAAGGATGTTATGTATGTTTTGGTTTTTTTTGCTAAACCACTTGAAAATAAGATGTAGGCATCATGACACTTACTTCCTAAATACTCCTGATAATAAGGACATTGTCCTACATAATGACAAATCCAGAGGTGGGCAGCTAGGACTTTTGCAGACTTCAAAGTGTGGTGTTGGAAGAGAGGTTATATAGTTGCTGTGACAGTTCTCCTGCCACTGGAAAATCTCTCTCTCTCTTTACATGCCTCCCCCCTTACCAAGAGACCATTTGAAGGAAGAATTGATAAGTTGACTAGAATAAATGAAACCAGGGGCGCCTGGGTGGCTCAGATGGTTAAGTGTCTGCCTTTGGCTCAGGTCATGATCCCAGGGTCCTGGGATCAAGCCCCGCATTGGGCTCCCTGCTCAGCAAGGAGCCTGCTTCTCCCTCTCCCTCTCCCTCTGCCTCTCTCCCTGCTCATGCTTTCTCTTCTCTCTCTCTCTATCTCTGTGTCTCAAATGAATAAATAAAATCCTTTAAAAAAATTTAAAAAAATAAAATAAATGAAACCAGAGTCAAATTTACTTTTTCCTGCAGGAAAAAGTTGGATATAGTCTGAGTATGGAAATATGTGTATGTAACATTTAAGACCTGCTGTGATCAAATTGTGAAATTTTATTCTTAGCTCTTTCTTTTAAAGATTTTATCTTTTTTTAAGATTTTATTTATTTGAGAGAGAGAAAGGGAAAGAGAGCATGAGCGGGGGGAGGGGGAGAGGGAGAGAATCTCAAGCAGACTCCTCACTGAGCCTGGAGCCCGCGACAGGCTCGGTCTCACAACCCTGAGATCATGACCTGAGCCAAAATGAGGAGTTGGACGCTTAACTGATTGTGCCAGTCAGGCACCCTTAAAGATTTTATTTTTAAGTAATCTCTACACCCAACATGGGGTTTGAATTTACAACCCCAAGATCAAGAGTCACGTGCTCTACCAAATGAACCAGGCGCTATTTGTAAACCAAAGTAATAGTCAAATAGCATGCACTAGAAGAATATGACCTAACTGATGATATATTTATTTCAGGCAGTGTTCAACAGCAGAAGATTTTAATACAGTGAAAGATGAGGAGAATTACAAGAGAGGAAAGAAAGACATTAGGGGAGAGGGCATATTTGAGATGTAATGTTGGATCTAATTTATTTTGATAAAACCATTTAGGTCACATTATTTAATAATTCAGCAAATATTTGTTATGTGTTTAGTGTTGGAGAAATACTGATGACAAGTTAGCATGGTGGAGATTTCAGCCTGGTTTTTATTTTGTTCTCCACAACGGGGAAATAATGCTAAAATACTTTTTCCTGAAGAAAAGTTTGTTTCTGTTTTTCCATTTCCAGTTAAGTTCCAAGTGAATTTTTTCTAACTTGTTATCAAGCAGTTTCAAAACTGTTGAAGAAGAATGCCATATGCCCATTTTACTGAATGTCAAGACTTACATAAGCTCTACATGAGTGAAATGTATAATTAGTATTTATTAATATATATTTAATAATACCATTGCCGTGAATTACTAATATATATTTAGCTGTACTTGTGTTCTTTCTCCAGGGTAAAATGACTAAAATGCTTAATATAATTTGCTTCTAAATTTTATTTCACTCAGTTTTGCTGTGTTCTTTAACTATGCATGTCTAAACATGAAAGAGATGGCTTATATTTGGTTGTAGAGATTATAGTGTGATACTAACTCTTGCTTTTAAAATAAACGTATTTTTGTCAGATGACTTGCAGGGTGCACAGTCAGAAATTGAGGCAAAACAAGAAATTCAGCATCTTCGCAAGGAATTGATTGAAGCCCAGGAACTAGCTAGAGCAAGTAAACAAAAATGCTTTGAACTTCAAGGTGAGATCAAGATTACATTGATTCTTTAGGGGATGCGGAAACAATGTGACATAACTGAGTCCAGAGGCACAGTATCTTGTTCTAGATCCACAACTTTATTAGCTATATGATCTTGGGACATTCACTTACCCTCTCTGAACATATGTTTCAGACAGTATAGTGGGGAGAGTTACAGTTGCTCTACTTCCTTCACCTTGTTGATGTGAGTGAAGATCAAGAAGGACCTGTACAAGTGAAAGATCTTAACAGTTAATTACATATTAAGTACAACAAAAGGAAAAAACAATGTATTTCAATTTCTAAGTTTTAGTTACACCTAATGTTGCTCCTCAGTATAAGATGAGGGAAATTTATATGCCCTCTGATTTTATAGTGTATTCTTCAGTAAATGGAAACAACCAGGTAAGGTAAAGGTATAGAATCTTGCAGTTTCCCAACCACTTTCTTTTCTAGTAATTTACTTATCCATAGTGTCATAGGCTAGTGGAGTTGGTGATATTTATTCTCTAGAGCTTACATTTCCATATCATTCACAGTAACTACCTAGTTGCAGTCACTTGGTACCGTACAGTCTTAGAACAAGGAGAAAGTAAATGGCCTATGGAGTCCTCATGTTCTCTAAGATGGACGACCTTCCTGATCAGGAGGAAGATTCACATCCCCAGGAGGAACTGGGAACTTTCTGTTAGTTAGTATTCACTTGGCTATAAACATGAGGGTTTTAAGTCTGTTTTTAAAATTTAAGCTCAAAATGCTGATTAACAACTATCAAGAATGCGCCTCATATAAAGAATAACACATATAATCTTGGTGATATAAGGTCTAGAAAACTCTGCTACTTGATTGAATAGATTTATTACTTACTACTGTTTTGTGCTCCTAAAATCTTTAAACTATTTAACTGCTAATACTGATAATACTTATTGCTTAGCTTTTGTTTCTTTCAATAAGCTTTAGGTGAAAATTTCTTAGAAATTTCCAGCTGCTCAATTCTGAATACTTCCATTAACTCACAAAATTAGTTGTACTGTGTTTTATTTTTAGCTCTTTTGGAAGAAGAAAGAAAAGCCTATCGAAATCAAGTTGAGGAATCCAGTAAACAAATACAGGTTCTTCAAGGTATGGAACACCCCAGGACTATTTGGGATTATTATTGTTTGTAGTGATTCAAAAGGAATGGAAAGTAAGAGTGTAGAGAGTTCCCATTTTTCATGTCTTTGGTTTGTCCCTAGAATCTGAGACAATAACTAGGCTCTTGGTGAGCTTTTTGTTTTGTTTTGTTTTGTTTTGTTTTAAACACAATTCCCTAGTACTCTAATAGTGGACACTCGGAGTGGGAAGAGCATGGGTTTGGTAAGACTGTCACTTTCTGGGTTATATAGTGAGTTGCTACAGAGGGGCCTTTGGACAGGATATCAGTTTGAGCTACTCTGTGCATCAGCACTTCTAGCTTGGTGACATTATTTCTAATGCTCATAACATACTGCATTGAGGGGCACCTGGGTGGCGCAGTCAGCTACACGTCTGACTCTTTGTTTCAGCTCAGGTCCTGATCCCAGGGTCATGAGTTCAAGCCCAATGTTGGGCTCTGCGCTTGATGCAGTCAGCTTGAGATTCTTTCTCCCTCCTCTGCCCCTCCCACTCATGCTCTCTCAAAGTAAATGAATAAAGCTTTAAACAAACAAACAAAAAACATTCTTGCATTGCAACAAAAATTATATATCACATGGAATAGAATAATGATCCCTGCAGTGCCTTCACTGGTAGAGGCTGCTCTTCATACCCACCATTTTGTTATCTTTGTGTGAGCTATCACAGGTTCATTGCAGAAAAGACCAGAAAGATCCTTGCCTGCCAAGGGTTTACTTCAAATCATAGTTCTGGTACTGTTAGGCTCGAATTGTGAGAACCCTAGGGGAGATCTTTCTTTCCCATGCTACTGTAAAATTCCTAAAGCAAAATTAATTTGTCTTCATTGTCAAAGAAGGAACTAATGTTATTTTTAAATTTTAGTTTGAGATGTAGGGTAAGAAGAAATTAAATAGACAATCTCAGTTCAGAAAAAAATGGGGAATCATTGTATGAGGCCTATGATATTTGCCCTAAAACATCCCAGAGGAAAAGCAGTCTTTGGGGTTTTCTTTCTTATTTTTGAATGGGACATATGAGTTAGTTATATATTTATTTTTAAGAGAGCGAGAGGGTGGGAGGGAGGGAGTGAGAGCGAGCCTGGGAGTGGGAGGGAGAGAGAGAACATTAAGCAGGCTCCATGCCCAGCATGAAGACCAACACAGGGCTTGATCTCATGACCCTGGGATCATGAGCTGAGCGAAAATCAAGTGTCAGATGCTTAACCAACTGAGCCTCCCAGGCTCCCCTACGGATGTTTGAGTTATTTAAAAATTTAAATTTTGGGTGCCTGGGTGGCTCAGATGGTTAAAAACTTAAATTTTATTATGGTCAAGTTAGAATTTCTGGGGTATGTTATGTCTTTTTGAAGAGAAAATTCTTTAAACTCTTATAATTTAATGCCTTTATCCATTAGCTTATGTAAATCTGATTTCAATCTATATTTGCATTCTGTAGTGCGTATGGGCAATTGTCCCTAAAAGGTTCTGTAACATAGGACTGCCTTTTGTCTTAAAGCGGTCTTATCTAGGCATCATTGAGTGTCCCCTAGTGCCAGCATGTATGTTTTATGACTTTATCCACAAGTGTATGGTCCTGTTAATCTCTGGCCATTGTGTCTTCAGATTCTGAACTTGTTAACCTCTCAGTGCTTCCTGCGAACTGAAAAGGCCTCATATTTTTTTTTAACACTTATTTATGGAGCAGCCTTCCCCTTTCTCAGCCTTAAATTCTCTTAATTATTTTAATTACTCTTCTCTTCTACCTAAGGAACTTTTCCTACCTATAGTTTTCTTGTGTTATAGTAACCAAGGCTATTTTTCTAGTTCTGAACCAAGTATTTTATACAAATTGTTTCCAGCTCAATCCTTGAGGGCACAGGACCAGATCTGTTAAAAATACACCTCCTTGATTAGGCATTATTCATTAATGTTGTCAATTCATTAATTCAACCAGTAATTCTTGGTTGTTTGCTCTGCTAGTATTGAGGATAGAGTATGCATGAGATGTACAGTCAGTGGAAAAGATAAACCATAGGCAAATATAAAATGTGGTGTCCAATAAAGGGAGAGTAATGGGCTAGAGAACGAGAGGGCTATTTTTAGATAAGACAGCAGAGAAAGCTTCTTTAAGGAACTGACATTTAAACTGCAAATTGAATCAAGAACATCAAAGGTTTTACTAATGCATACCATCTGACCAAGCAATTCTATGTCTAGGAATTCACTCTAAGAAAAAAATCAGGATTGCATTATAAGCAGTATTTTTTATAGTAATTAAAAACTGAAGAGCCTAAAATGTCTAAAATAAAGGACTAGTCAAAGAAGTAACAGTGTAATTTTTTTGTTATTAAAAGATAGTCATCACCAGCAGGATAGAGAACATTATATATATTACAATCCCTCCCTGTTTTTGCTTTTACATGTGTATAAAATGCATATAAAAAATCTAGAAGAATAAATTCCAAATGCTAGAAGCAACTTTCTCTGTGACGGAGAAGTAAAAAGATCACTTTGATTTTTTACTCTTTGTGTTTCTGTGTTTTGACATTTTCTGCATTAAACATGGATTGCTTGTACTGTTTAATCAAAAGCAACAAACAGCTCTGGCAGCTTGGGCTAGGCAGTAACTACAATCCCATTTGGGCAGTTCATTTATTTGTAATTGCTTTGGACAAAGAATGATGGATCAATGTACTTTTGTAGCCCAACTACAGAGGTTACACATCAATATTGAGAATCTCCGGGAGGAGAAGGACAGTGAAATCACAAGCACTCGAGATGAACTGCTTAGTGCCCGAGATGAAATTTTGCTCCTTCATCAAGCAGCAGAAAAGGCTGCTTCTGAGCGGGACACTGACATTGCCTCGTTACAAGAAGAGCTTAAGAAGGTGCGAGCTGAGCTTGAGCGGTGGCGGAAAGCAGCGTCTGAATATGAGAAAGAAATCACGAGTCTGCAAAATAGTTTTCAGCTTCGATGTCAGCAGTGTGAGGATCAGCAGAGAGAGGAAGCAACAAGGCTACAAAGTGAGTGTGCATATTTTACATAAAGCTCTTAATTCTTGACAATGATAACTTTATAGCTTGCACAAAATAACGATTTGGGCTGTTTTTCTCTTTGATAACAGTTTGGTTGTATAAAGCAATGTTTTTATATTGGGGCTATAAACATTCTTCAGGTCCACAAGTTCTACAATAAATTGAAATTTTTTACAATTTTATATTTTATTTTAACACTACTGAATTGTTTTATAAAAGTGAAGTGGGAAGAAAATATTCCTGAAGTTCAAGGTGATGGAACTTACCTGAGGTATAGAGGCCAAATAAACAGGAACCAAAGAATAGCCATGTAAAATCTACATGTTTTTAAGGGGGGGCAAGTATGTTTTTCTTTGAAATATTTCCCTTATCCTTTGAATTATTATGGAAGTTATGTTCCTATATTAATGAATATGTTTTGGGACTATTTTAGGTGAACTAGAGAAGTTGAGAAAGGAATGGAATGTATTGGAAACCGAATGCCATTCTCTAAAAAAGGAAAATGTTTTGTTATCATCAGAACTGCAGCGGCAAGAAAAAGAATTGCACAAGTATGCAAGAACTCTTTCAGCTTCAAAATATTTCTTTATCTTAAATTTTCATCTAAATTAAATTTAAATTTGATACTTAAATACCTTTTTGAAGCAAAATGTTCAGCCAGACTTTTTGGCTATTTGACAGGTTAAGCACACTAACAATACTTCGGCAGGTTTGGTTTTTTTTTTGGACTTCCCCCATCATCCTACATGTCCTTTCCTTTTGGTGTACTCAAGTAATACACATTCGTGGACTACAGCACCCCCACCAAAGCCCTAAACAAACAAACAGCAAAGATCTATACTTAGTGATTGAATTTGTCCTAGAAACTAAATGATAAAAATTTCAAATATAAGTTGTTTTGCTTCGGTGTCAGTGATTCCATCTGTTAGGGTAATCAGGAAATGACTATAATAAAGAATTTATACCATTGAAAGATACAAATTCAGCTTTTGAATTTCACAGAGTTATATAAAGAATAATAATATATAAAATCAAAATTTCCAAAACCAGTTAATGTCTTTCTAATATCCAGTACCTTACAAGCAAACCAATGAATGCGATAAATTTATGCCAGCAAACTTAGCCAAGTCCGGTTTTCACACCAACAGATTTTTTCCTTAAAAATTTGATCCATTCCATATTTTTATTTGAACACTCTTTATGTTCTAATTCAGAATATGAAAGTAGTACATGTTTATTATTGAAGCCACTCTTTTTTTTTTTCCCCATTACAAAACAATCCACTTTTATTTTGGAAAATATGAAAAATTTCGAAAAGGATAAAAAGCCAATATCACCCATAATCCCAAAGTGTTTTCTGTGGCTCTTTCACATCCAAGAAAGTAAAAATAAAAATATTCTTCTCCTTGGATACATATAGAAATGTTTACAGATATGTGTATATACAGAGCTTAGTATGCACATATATTCCCTTACTTTGTCAGCTGAGAGGGCCTAAAAGTAACAACATTCCAGTAACCAGGAGCACACTCGGCACCCAGAGCTTGGTTTCTTTTTTTTTTCTCAGAAATTTTATTGGTTATTTTTCTTTTATTTTTTTATTTGAGAATTATTTTTCCCTTTTTTTTTATTATGTTCAGTTAGCCACTGTATAGTACATAATTAGTTTTTAATGTAGTGTTCAACGATTCATTAGTTAAGTATAACACCTGGTGCTCATCACAACACGTGCCCTCCTCGATACCCATCACCCTGTTACCCCCTCCCCCCACCCTCCTCCTCTCTGAAACCCTCAGATTGTTTCCTGGGGTCCCTAGTCTCTCATGGTTCATCTCCCTCTCTGATTTCTCCTCCTTTGGATTTCCCTCCTTTCCCCTATGGTCCTCCGTGCTATTGCTTATGTTCCACATAGGAGTGAAACCATATCATAATTGTCTTTCTCTGCTTGACTGACTTCACTTAGCATAATCCTCTCCAGTTCCTTCCATGTCAATGCAAATGGTGGCTGAATAATATTCCATTGTATATATGTACCATATCTTCTTTATCACATTCATCTGTTGAAGGGCATCTCGGCTCCTTCCACAGTTTGGCTATTGTGGACATCGCTGCTATGAACATTGGGGTGCATGTGCCCCTTCTTTTCACTACATCTGTATCTTTGGGGTAAATACCTAGTAGTGTAATTGCTGGGTCATAGGGTAGCTCTATTCTTAACATCTTGAGGAACCTCCATAATGTTTTCCAGAGTGAAGCCACTCTTAATTAACCCATTTCCCTCCCCACAGTACACCAGAAATGGGAGTCTTTACTCTCTTGTTAGCCTGTGTTTATACTCCTAAAGAGCATCAGGGTTAGCAGAAACTCAATGAAGGTCAAGGTCAGTTCCCATAAAAACAAGCTTTAGGAGGAAACAAAGAAAGGACTAGATCCATCAGAAAATAGTAAGCCTCATTATCTGCTTAAAACAATAAAATTGTAATAGATTATACATTTTTAAAAATCAACTAGTTGAAGGAACAAGGTGTGCTGATTTTTTTCTCTGAGATGCCTTCTTATAATACCATGTATTAACAATATTTATTGTGTCCTATTTTTCCAGTCTTTTCATACATTTATGTGTAGTATTTTTTAAATGTTTAGAGATAATTAGTAACAAAGAGTGAACATATTTGTAACATGTGAAATTTTGTAAAAAGAATTCCAGAACCTGAATAGGACAGAATAAAGGCCCAAACACAACTGTATACACATGTGAGTGTATATGTATGTACCAGCTGATTGTGTTGACAGCACATTTGGGCAAATTGTTTGGTTTCAAATGAGTATAAGATGATGCAGACATTCAAATTCTTCATATTTGGACTCTTAGGGAATCCATTCAGTTTGATATTCTATTAAGCAAGAAATAGTGATCTTTGATTACTAGTATTGATTATCTTACATTATTCCTGCCTTGGGATTACTGATATTTTAAAGATTTAAACTCGATCCTTCTTTTTTGAAATGTAATTAATTAGAATCTGGCAGGTTGTTAAATGCTACATTTTGAATTACTTCAGATTTGTTGAAGTGTTGAAAAGCAGCAAACTCCTTATGAGTTAGAAGCATACAGTTTAAAAATATTAGGTCCCAGAAGGGTGGAATATATTATATCCTTAGTCAAAGTTGTCTGCCTAAACTCACATAAGCTATTTAAGACAAATTCTGTTTCCTAAACTTTTCTGGTTTAGTGGCACTCTAACTTTTATTTGGCAAGCCTCCTCAGCATTTAAGTAGTATTTAGAAGTTAGTCTTTCTTTACAGAGTCTTCTATGCCATTTTGTATATTGGACTGACATCACACTCCTTCAGAATTTGCCTGGCATACAATCAGAATGGGATTTATACTCCATAGTTCCTTCGCTAACAATATTGAGTCTGAGTCTTATGTTCCATTCTGAGAAGCATAAAACTGTCATCTTGAAAACTTTATTCTCCTTTAGCTATTTCTCTTGTAGATGGGATCCACATTCTTTCAAACAGTTACACTATGTAGGTCTTTTGTTTTTTGTTGTTTGTGATGTAGAAGGAATTGAACAAAGAATTCTGTTCCTGCCTATCAAGCTATTTTCCTAGTGTGTAAATTGTATTTTTTTACATCAAGTTATAAAAGTAATTACAGAATTTAAGCCAAAGATCAGCCTCAGAAATTACTGAATTCAATCTTCTTATTTGACAATGGAGGGCACTGAGACTCTCCTTGTGTTATTTGTTTCTGTGTAACATGGTGCCTGGCACAGATCTCAGAGCTCAGGAAATGCTTCCTCAGAGAAGGAAACTGCACCAGTTAAGTGACTTGCTCAATGTCCCACAACTGAATAGCGGCAGCACTGGGGTCTAGAACCCTGCCTCCTGGTTCTTTGTTTCATGCTTTTCCCCCAATTTGGTGTGTCTTCATTTGAGTAGGTTTATCTTTACTTGAATAGACAGTGGCTCCTAAGCTTTAAGTTTTTGTCCCCCATCCTATTTGTCAAATACTTAAACTAAATAAGAAAATAGTTGAAATATGTGCTGATTTCCTGGGGAAGCCCCACTCTGAATCTTTTTATGACACAATTAATATAATGTGATATAACAAAATGTACAGTTAGTCACCTACTTCCACTTTTAAGATTTCAGTCTCTGTGCATATTTCAATCTGAAAATAGAACACAGCTTTAAACATGCAATTTTTTAGTATTTTAATGCTTTTTGATTATTGAACATATCTTATTCTCTTTTATGTATTTTTCCCTTCTCTGTAATTTACTCCATCCCTCCTAGTGAAGTGTATAAGAAATTAGACTTCCTGCTATGTCTAGTTCTACATGAATTGAATAACTGTCAATATTTATGTTGCAGTTCTCAGAAGCAGAGTTTAGAGCTTACCAGTGATCTCAGCATCCTTCAGATGACTAGAAAACAGCTTGAGAATCAAGTGGGATCCTTGAAAGAACAGCATCTTCGGGATTCAGCTGATTTAAAAACTCTTCTCAGTAAGGCTGAAAACCAAGCAAAGGATGTACAGAAAGAGGTAAAGCGAAAAGACATTATGAGCCCAATTATGGTTGGACTTAAAGCCAAAAGCAAATCAGATATTCATGCTAGTTAGAAATAAAGGGAAGCAGAAGTCACATTACCTGTCACAAAATTGATACTTGGAGCATCTCTGCTTGGTGATTTCTAGCTGTGTATCATGGTCCATATATAGAGAATTCATCAGTAGGGTTTGGTCTCAAAAATATAAATATACAAAATTGCATTAAAATTTTTTCTCTACCAGTTAGTTGACCTATATGAGAAGCCCTTTGTATGCCAGATTACTCAATTCATTGTTTATCTTTCAAAGACAGTATCATATTTAACTTAGAATACTTTTGGAAAGCAAACTGGGGCCACACCATAATGCTGTCTAAAGCCCTCAGTAACACTGGCCTGAAACGTAAAATTTACTTCATAGCCAGCCAGCCAAACACAAGTTCTGTGACCTTTTACTTTCTTCTGCACTCCCACCCCATTTTCCCCTTCTTCTCCCCTTCTTCACAAATATGCATGCTCACTTTTCATGTCATTTTGCTTAAAACCTTGACTTGGGTGGCTTTTAAAAAAAATCATGTTAAAAATGGTGAGGGCTGATTTTGGAGTAGAGACCCCACCCAGCTTCTTTCTGAGCAAAACCTTGAAGTTGATAACGGGGCAAGGAGAGCTGCGTTCAGTCCTGCCGCCTTATCCTGCTCCCTGCATTAGTCCTGGCCAGCTCAGGGTACAGGAAGGCTGGTGCATCTTGACCTTCTGGTCGGGGCCCATCCCAGCTGTAGACTCTCTGAAATGAAGGATTCATTATACATAGAAGGAAGTTGAAGACAACTCTTTGTCTTTAATAACAAATTTCCCCAAAATTATTTTTAGAAAATCTGTTCAGTCAATGCACTTTTTCTTTGCACTTCCCTTTCCTTGTAGTATCCTGAACGTGGACATGACTATTGTTCTTCTGTCTTCATGTTTGTTCTTAGAGAAAAAGAAAAAAAAACAACCTGTAACATTTTTTATTTCTGTGTGGCCATATTGATTTTGTAATATGTTCGTTTCTATCTTCTTGCTAAGGATATGCGTTCTGGGAGCAATCTCATTTTATTTAGTTGGAACACAAATTTTGTGCCAAAGTAAATATCCTAGTATTTAATACTGTAAGCACTTTGTGTCCTTCCAGTCCATATGCCATAATTCTTTCAAAATCTGGGAAGAATGCTGTGGTTGGAATATGATTCTGTTGTATGTTACTCTGAATGCATTGGCCGTTTTGTTGCATTATTTGTTTGCCTGTGTTTGGTCACTGAGCAATCAGTGAGAAATGCTTTAACTGCTTCCACAAATGGCAGTGGCATGTTGTCACAGCATCTAAATTGTTGATAGCTTTGGATTGCATTAAATGCAGCACATTTAAAAATATGTGTGAACTTGTCAATATGTTTCTTTTCTACTTTCTTGTTCAGTGTTTTCCATTGTGAAATGATGTGTAGTCATCACACTCCTTTGTAATGTAAAATTGCTTCTTTCTGTTTGTCCTGATGTTAACTATTGGATACTAGTCTGTAACTAAAATGTTCTTTAATGAGGTTCTTATATCTGTAATCCACTGCAAATGAATTACTACCTTTTATTAATGCACATATATTCTCTTTCAACATTTCCCCTTTGTTCTCCTTTCTCTCATAGAATCATGCTTAATGTGCACAGTATCATGTATCTTCAGCACTGTAACAGGCTAAAATATTACAAGCTAAGCAAGCCAGATATGATTATTTTTATGAAGAAGAACCAAAGGTGTTGGTAATATTGTGTGGTATTTTCCTCTTAATCAGAACTGAGCTCGTTTCTCACCTTCGAGTTAGAAAGCAAGATGGAGCAAAAATGCTATCCAAGCCAGGTGTGAAACTAAGGCTGCAGAAGGTGACCTTTTGTTCCAACAATTAAATTTTATATGTATGGCAACTTGTATTTGAACATTTAACCAAAAAAAAATACATGAGAAAGTAAATTTTAATCCTCAAGTATTAAGAGAAAAATAATGGTGTATCATCTTTATATCTGACTTAAGAAAAGCATCTTTATACTTTAGTAGGTATATCTATAATTTAAGAATTCATAAAACATTGGTACACAAGTCCACGGTGCAAAGACTGACTCAGGAAAGTTGTCTGGCTTCACCACCTTGCTGTGGGGCCAGACCCCCTCCCACCCTGCTCACAGGCTGAAGGTAAACAGCAGGCTCTTCCTGACTGAGCTGTCTTCCTGTCACTCTGCTTCATAGCCACTGGAACGGAGAAATGATTAAGTGCTTTGGTGTAAAGGGCAGGCTGGATGTAAGAATAGTGGAAAAGGAAAGTAAGGGAGAATTTAGGTCAGCAAAGCAGTTTTCACTTACCCTTTATTAGTCACTGTTAAGAATCAGATCATTGAGAATTGATTGTGTTCTAAGAGACTAATCTAGGCACACTGAATTTGTTTTGGCAGCCTGCTGGCAACCTTCTGCCTTCTGGAAGGAAGTCCACAGACCCCAGAAAAAAAGCTGCCATAAAGTCCATGAATCTTATTCCATAGTTCATTGTCTGGCATACTACCCAGACTTGTTCTGGGAACACTGTTAGGTAACAGGGAATTCCTTTCACATTTTACCTCCCTCTAAATGCCCGTATCTTTCTTCCCACTTACTGGTGGTCTTTCTGCTAATCCCCCTGCCCCCACCTCTTCTGATTAATGTTTTTGTACATTTGCATCCTGCTTAATACTTCTCTTTGGAGTACATAATGATGATCTCCTAATTAATCTTTCCAGAGTATTTACATTATTTAGAAGCACCATGTAAAGGTGTCCTCTACTGAGAAATTTCTAGAAGATAGACTGAAAGAGGAAAAACCTTTGTGGTACGCTGGTCCCATGGTATATTTATATTATATTCAGTCCTTGTCTTTCTTCCTTCTAAAACCTTCAGAGGTGGCAGAGTGGGGCAGTGGAGGCCGAGACAGAGGCATAACCAACGGCAGAACAGTTTTTGCTCTTTGACTGGGAGCCCAGCTTGCATGTAAGATGCAGTGTCTAGAAGTAGAACCAGTCAGAATTCCTGCCTCCTCAGCACTTAAAGTAGAGGCAAGCCATACTATGTCTTGCATTGACCTCACCTATATTCAAAGGAGAGCTTGTCTGTCTGAATGTCAAATTATATTCAATGAACAGTTTTTCAGAGCAGGAAGTTTCATGTTTCACTCTAGAAAAATATTTGTCAGGAACAGATTCGTAAAAATTATTTACTGATGCTTATAAGTTTTAGGTCGAAAAATAGAAATGTCCCAATCATAGTCGTTAGTACCTTAGATATATTTCTTTACATCATTTGCCTAGAAATTCATTTATCCAGAACACTTTACTACCCAGGGATGCCTGGGTGAAGAAAAGCCTGATGGGAGTTAGTTAGTACTTCTTACTTTAGGACTAAAATAGCTTGGCTGACATTGGTTACCAGGATATAAACTCAGATTTCATAACCTTGCCATTTAATTAGCTTACAAAGTTTTTCTGTACTTGCTTTTCTTTTCTCAGTTTGAAAATTATTTTACTTTTCTCCTCTAACTCACTCAATGGAAAGAGTGACCCTTTATATTAGAAACAGATGACACAATGGTGATTTCTCTCTTTTTTTTTTAAACTCCAGGGCCAGAAAGTTCTTACATAGAATAAAGTTAACATTAAAGACTTCCTATTGTTAGTACAAATGATTCTTATCCCCCTGAAAACAAAAACGCTTGACTTTGGTGTTGCAGGTGGCTAAATAAGCCTGACTAGAACCATAACTTCATACTCATTTTAAGTTGAGTCTGCACACTCTTTTTTCTTTGCCTTTAGTATGAAAAGACACAGACTGTACTCTCAGAACTGAAGTTGAAGTTTGAAATGACTGAGCAGGAAAAACAATCAATCACAGATGAGCTCAAACAATGTAAAGACAACCTGAAGCTGCTCCGAGAGAAAGGAAATAATGTAAGTCTTTGCAAACTTGGCTTAGCTTTGAATGAGAGGCAGGTGAGAGCCCTGAAATGGATTTTTCAGCGGACTTTATTACTGATTTGAGAAATTAAGGCTTGTAGTACATGAACTAAGCTTTTCATTATGAAATTCCATGATGGAAGTATTGTGCTGTCAAATTTCTGAGTAAGAATTTGCCCCTTTAACTTGTATCCCGAGAGGAGCCTGAGGACTGCCTGGAGGAAGAGCCTTGTTTGCAAGAAAATAATTTACCTAAGAACTGTCAGATTTTCCCAGATGAATCTGAAGTTCTGTCACCAAGCCATCGTCTGGCACTTCATTTCTCCTGCTGAGAAATGAAACATTATACCACCAGGGACCCACCTAAGAAAGAGTAGTACATGTTGACTCCTTAACATTTGGCTGTGTCAAAAATGGAAACTTAATTATGGTTTTCATTTTATACTAATAATGTTCTCACTAAGGCATATTCCTAAAAAGCTTAGTGTCTTTTTGACCTCCTATGAATAGTAGGGAATATTTGTTGAGTTTCTGCAGGGCTGTGTGTGTGTGTGTGTGTGTGTGTGTGTGTGTGTGTGTGTGTGTGAGAAACTGGAACATTTTCATATAAATTGAGTTTACTATTAGTTTGTTTTTCATTTATTAGAAAGGCAGATGGTCTTTAAAAAGATGTTATACTAAATAAGTGTTGTGTTCTACGTTTTGGTGATCATTGCCTTTGTGGGCCCTAACTGATGGCTGTTCAGTGTAGTTGGTTGTGCACTGACTTATTTCAAATCCCTGTCATGGCTTGGACACTGCAGTGGCGTAAGCCATACTCTTCCTACAGAGGAAAGCACTCTGCTTGACTTTGCCGCACAAGTACAAAAGAGTGATGTTGCATGGCCATCCAGTTACACAGTTGCACACAGAATGCTCATGAGTTGTGTCCAACTGTCCTTCACTAAAGAAAGTCTTAGTTTTTTAGAAATGAAGCCTTGTTGCTTAGGTGGAAGCCCTTCAGAAGTTGATAAATTGGGTATGGAGGCTTTATGCTATAAGCAAAATTGATCGTATTTATTTTGAAAATGTAGATTACAGAACTCTTCTGAAATCAGATCATAATGGTTTGGTTACTTCTCTCTTTTGTGTTAATCATATCTTTCTGAGTATGGAATTTCAGTCCACCTTCTACTAAATTAACCTATGAAGACATCTAGCATAATCAGAATGGATCCCTCTGTACTATTTAGAGCCTTTCAAAAGTAACCTGGCTCTTACTATTTATAGTTGTACCAATAATTGACCTTAAAGGTGAATTTCCTTTTTCTGTGGTATTAGTCTTAAGGTAACTAAATTTTTCTCTGTAATAAAACTCATTGTAGTAACTCCTTCCAATTTTAAAAAATTAATTATATTCTGGTAATATAACTAAAAGCCCTGAGACTCAGCTGCCTGTCTTTATATATCAAATGTTTATCACACATTGTGTCAGATCTCTTGCTTGGTTTAGGAAGCATGCATCACAAGGCATTTTATTTTTAAGCTTGAAAGCAGTACCATCCCAGGCAAGAGAGTTTTGGTTTAAAAAAAAGGTTTCAATGGAGGGATAAAATAAACTTCAGCCATTTCCAAGGGACTACATTATCAAGTAATGGATTCCAGCTATGGAACAAAAGTAATGTAAGGTCAAGCAGAGCATCAGTGGTGAAGTGTTGCTATTGCAATGTCTTAAAAGTGCTACATTTCATTAGGGTATTAGGGACATCCACATTGTCCACTGCCTCCAGCTGTCCCTTTTAAACAGGTAGTTACATACCATAGTCCCATCATTCTGGATTGTATTAGATGTCTTTAAAATGTTTGAATCAGTGCAAAACCTGAGTGCTATTACTTCTATTACCTCAGTCTTCCTACCCTCCTTCCCACCCCCCTGGGGTCTAAATCATCTTATCTGATTTTTTTTATAGCATAAAATGATTTTAATATCCCTTCCCTTCTTTAGCCTTCCATATTACAACCCGTCCCAGCCGTATTCATCGGCCTATTCCTGGCTTTCCTGTTTTGGTGTTTCGGTCCATTGTGGTAGAGAAAGGTACAAGCACTACTGTTGAGTCCTGTCTGTTTGTCCTTGTCACCTGTTTGTGCCATATTTGTAATAGAGTGCATGGCAAAGCCACAGAGGTATTTCGTTACCTGAAGCAAACCCTTCATTTAGTATGCCATGTGTTGTGTCATACGAATGAATCGAACAATCAACTAATCACATAACATTTTGTCTTGTTTCCTTTGTAGTGCTGCTAATCATGAATTAATTCCAACCTAATCAGTTGTTAATGTGCTGCCTTTAACTGAGTCTTTGTCTCTAGCAAACTGGAGTAAACTAAGAATTGCTGCAATATTAGTACCCCCCTCCCAATTACATGTTTAATCAGATTTGAATGAGAAATGAAGCGTTTGCCTCTTTGAAGTTTTCAGCCAGTTTTCTTCCGCGCCTCCTCTCCCTCTTCTTTTCTATAGTGGAGAGCTGCTTTTTTCAACCCTTCGCCTATATTTACACTGTGGCTATGAAGATGAAGAAGGATGAGATTAGCATAATGGGCCATTGGCTCACAATCTCAACCCCAATGTGCATTTACTTATGAGAGTATAAACCTATCCCATATCTTTCTGAGCCTTGATCTGCAACATCACAATATTTCTTTAAAAGCCAGTTTTCTGAATAAGACTCTCAGTATACTAGTGAAAATAAAGCTATCATCCAGAGCACGTTGATTTTATAATGCCCTCTGAAAGTTAACAGCGAATCGCCCACCCACGCTTGCCTGCAACAGGCATGCATGTCAGTAGAACATATGAGATAATCACATGACATTACTATATTGGACATGGTCTTTACCAAAAGTATCAAGGAGGCAAGGTCCTAATAGCACTTCTGTATCTTAAACCCCATCTGATCTTGTCTTCTGTGGTTTCACATTAGAGAATCAAAGCTTGGGCCATTTTCTTTGTTACCTTACCCACCAGCTCCTTGTGTAAAACTACCCTAACATACAAATCTGGTTTTTATCAAGAAATAAACATTTTATGCAGACATGTATTCCAGGCATCCATGTACATCAGTTAGTTGTAATGTATGGATACTGGAGTAAGTAAAGCAGGCTAAGCCCACAGGGTTTCTTAGAAGTCACTATTAGGTTTCAACTGTAACAAAATTGAAAACTGCCCAAGACTTTCCTGAGCTGTATCAGGCTTCCACACAACCATCCTCGAAAAGTGTTCCTGCTGTCATGGCTCTCCTCACACCTGCACCCCCTCACCTTTCTTTCCTTTCTTTTTAAAATGTATTCTTATGCAAAGACAAGGTTTTTCTAATATTCTGTTAAGTATTCAGGACTCTCTGGAACCAAGGGGTTAATAGGTATGAAAAGAGAGGGAAGAATGTGATATTGACTCTTGGTTTCTTTCCACACAGAAACCCTGGCCCTGGATGCCCATGTTGGCTGCCCTGGTTGCGGTGACAGCCATCGTGCTGTACGTGCCAGGTCTGGCCAGAGCTTCTCCATGAGAGCGTTTCTTGAGTCCGTACACCGTCCTCCCTTTAGAAGCTGGCATCACACTCATGCTGGGGACAAACAGAACCATTTTCTTCCTTTTTACCTCTTAAGACAGCAGAAGTGCAAGAATACAGCTGTAGGGTCATTGCTTTAAATTATATAAAATGTATCTATCTATAAAGAGGATATAAAATTGTGACTTTATTCTACTGTAAGCAATAATTTGCTTGCAATTTTTCATGTAATTTTTAAATTAGTATGTTGAGATTCTGAATATTATGGTGGCCTAAAGTAGGCTTCTTGGTACACCAAATTATTTATAACATTAAATTTATGGGTATTTTACTCTGAATTCTAATGGCCAGATAATTCATTTTTCTGATTCGATAACTACCCAAACCAAACAACCAATACATACATGGGAAGAGAGGCCCTGTGTGCTCAGTGCCTATCAGTTTGAAATATATACACATATATATATATTTTTTACATATTTACGCCATTTTTACTTGTTATAAAACCACTGAGCTATTGGGAACAAGACTTAGAGACAACTATTTGCGTGGATTTTTCTTTCTTTCTTTCTTTCTTTCTTTCTTTCTTTCTTTCTTTCTTTCTTTCTTTTTAAGGAGAAATACACTTGGAAAATATTCTGTTCTAGTGATAATTTGGGGAATATGTGCACGCTTGTTCAGCCTTAATGTGACTTGACGATGTGGAGGACATCAACTTTGAAAAACTTTCCATGAGAGTGCGTATTTTCTTGAGCAAACTGAAGTATTTCTGGGAGCAAAAACAGTAATTCTACAATTTCAGTGCAGTAAACCAAACTGTTGAGTCAATTGGAATGTAATTTATTAAACCTCATGTATTTAAAGAGATATTTTCTTTAAAAGCCAAGTTACTTTCTCATATACAGCATTTTAGGAAGCATGATTTTTTTTTCTATCATCTCCTCCTCCAAGCATGTTTAATTGAAGAAAGAATTAATATCTCTTTAGATAAGCTTTTACTGACTTAATTTGGTTATGATATTTCAAAGCTAATTCATGTTCAAGGTGAGCTGTTGTTACCTACCAACAGATTTCCTGGTCGGGTATGCAAATGGTTATTTTCTTTTTACTGTTGTTAATTGGGACTTTCTGTTTATGAGAAGCATTATTCCCAAGATTAATAGTGTTCCATGCACAGTGAAGCACCTAAGCACTGCTTGATGTTATAAATTTAAAACACAGAAGTGAAAGTTTAGCTATGGTTTTGTGCGGCACCACAGTTATGTCAATAAAATTTATTTAGGTCATAGACTATCCTAAAGTATCACATAGTTAAATTTTTCAGTCAATGAAGACTGGGAGGGAATGTCAGTGAATTGGCTTGAATGTTCTGTGGCGATCCACAGTCCTAGCCAAATGTTGAAATAGAAGTTTAGGATATAATTTGCCTTGTGATGTTTGGCAGTCGTTGTTTATACTTTAAAGGTTATATTTTAAGCTATTTGGGATTTGCTGTTGGGAGGATCACTAGATTCATGGAGGAATTAGTCACAAATGACTTGTAGAAATGCTGTCATATAGTTCATTTCATCATTTTCTGTTGCAGGAAGCCACTCCACCACAGAATGCTAATATGCCAGTGGTACCCAGTACCTCTTGTATATAGGTTATTGCAAATATTGTTCTGAAATGCTTAACTTCAGAATTACATTTTTTAAAGTAAATAATTGTTTTAAATCTATTTTGTAAAGATATAATACAATAGAATTTCTGGAGTACAGATTAAACTATTTGCACTAACACACGTGATGTGCATGATTTAATAAAATAACTTTACTCTCCCTATGCATTTTTGAGTTGGATATCATTGAAATTCTTAGTGTTGACTCTACTATTAGATTGTTAATAATCTTTTCTTGAAATGACTCTTAATGCAACATAATATATATTTGGTGTTCTTCAGGGTTTACTGAGCTGTTTCCTTCAAGTTTTATTAGCCTTTTATTTAACTTACTGCTCTAATTTTTTTCCCCTTTTATGATGGTTATTGTTAAAACATGACTCACTTGCCAGACAAGTCTCTTTAAATGTAAAGTCTGGTATCAATATTTACTTTATTCAAATTGAATTAATGGGTTTTTGTAGTTACTTCCGTTTTTCTTAAGAGTATAGACGAGCCTATTCATAAGCAATACCTCCAGTTTCATTCAGTTCACTTCCAGGTTAAATAAAGAGTACGATTATTCACTGTAGTGATAGTCATTAAGAAATTTTATTTTATTGTATTGTATTGTATTTTAGATTACTTATTTATTTGAGAGAGACAGAATGAGAGAGAGAGAGCACAAGCAGGGGGAAGGAGCAGAGGCAGAGGGAGAAGCGGACTCCCCGCTGAGCAGGGAGACCCATGCAGGACTCGATCCTGGGACTCCAGGATCATGACCTGAGCCAAAGGCAGTTGCTTAACCAACTGAGCTACCCAGGTGCCCCCATTAAGAAATTTTAATCATAGTAGTTAAGATTGAACAACCCTATAATGATACATTTAAGAATTACCCAGAGGTGCTACATGGCTGGCTCAGAAAAGGAAAGGAACGTGGCCTGTGAAGCTAACCAGATCCTTACTGGCATCCTGGCTGTGCCTGTTAGCAGCTTTTGCCTCAGGCAGATCACTTATCTTCTCTCAGTCTCCGTTTCCTCGTTTATAAAATGGAGAGAGTAATATCTATATGTATGAGAATTAAAAAGGTAACATATGTGAAGTGTCATTCGAGTGGTAAATAAGTGTTTATGAGAATGTCACACTGGAAACACTGCAAATAAATATTTAAGTTTTAGGGGAACCAGTACAGCTGTTTAAAATGAACTGGTTGACTCAACTGTTGAGACTTTCTATGTGTGTCAATGAGACGTAACTGCAGTATAATGAATCCTGAGAGAGCATCATCACCTAGCTCTGTTCTTCCCCTTCATGATTGTGTCTTTGGAAAGTAACATGCTTAGTTTGATAATGAGCCAAGACTTAACAACAGTTTGGCATTCTTGTTGCAACTGCCTTCAGAGTCACTCTGGGTCACATGTGAAAACCAGTCACACTATTGAATAGTCAGAGGCTTGTGACTAAAAATAGTATTGCCTCGCTTGATCTCTCACTTTAATCACCAGATTCGACCCCCAGTGATTCTTGGCTCCTTCCAGTGATTATATCTACTGTCAAAAGGATGGAAATCTGCTACATACAAACTACATACAAATCAACTTTGGTAAAAATGTACAGCCTTGTTTGAAAAATTCACTTCTGGAAATTTTGAAAACATAATTGTGTGCACTAAATTTTGACTACCAGGACAGTTAATGTAGCTTTTTTTTTTTTAATAATAGTAATGGGTAAATAACCTAAATATCCAGCAGTGGTTCATTGGCTAAATAAATTAATATTGCCACCCTACAGATTATTGTGCTTGCAAAGTATATGGGAAGATATTCATAAGGTATGTTAAGGTAAAAAGGTTGCCGGTGTAGAATAACCTTGGTTTTAAAAGAAAAAATATAGACATATAGGATATGTTTATAGCAGGAGGACTCAGATTTATACCCAGGCTAAATAAGTAGTGCTTCTGTCAGTATGATTGTAGGTCAGTTATCTTCTCCTTTTATAATTTCTGATTTATTTTTAGTAGTAAATATATGTTGCTTTTTTAAATTTTTTAAAAGCTTTTTGGTTTTGCTTTAAATTAGAAACAAAAAGTATTCTGCAGAATTCCAAATCGGTTTCCATAATCGAATGAGTAAGTAACTTGTCAGTACCTACATTTAAAGGGACCAATGTTCATTTGCACTTAATGAATTCTGGTGTGTACATTTCAAAAATCAGACTTATACTTTTAAACATACTTTGTGCATATGTGTACATAGAATTAGAATCCTAGAAGAGGCCTTAACTATCCATTCTCACCTTTTTGCCTATCTGAAAAAAATCCAGGGAATTTTTGACTCAGAGTAAGAATAATTGTTATAAAATTGGGAATTAAGATGATTACTTCATTTTTTGCTACTCCACATTGTATCCCAGGCTTCGATGATTTTATATCCATTCATTTAGCAAATACTTACTGAGTGACTGGTATGAGGCACTGTGCTAGGTCCTGACATTACTCTGTCCCTGTGGTCACAGAGCTTTTGGTACAGAGGAGAAATAGAGGCAAGGAAGTTGGCATTTACAGTACTGTGTAGTAGAAGACGACATAGGAGCCAGTGGGACCATAGAAAAGGGGTACGTTTCCTCTCACTTTCAGCCACCCAACCACCCAAGCCAGAGACATCTGGCTGTGGAGCCAAAGGTAAGTTTCCCTTCTAGGAGGACAGGGTAACAGGACTGGTTTCTCTCGAAGTACCTGGCTTTGCAAACCATTAAGATCTGAGATTGATTTTCCTAGAAAAGACATTATGATTGGAAAGCATTTTTTAAAGATTTATTTATTTATTCTTAGAGAGAACCTCAAGCACACTGCTGAGCACAGAGCCCGACATGGGGCTCAATTTCATGACACCAAGATCATGACTTGAGCTGAAGTCAAGAGTCGGACGCCTAACTGACTGAGCCACCCAAGCGCCCCTGGAAAGCATTTTTAAGGCATTATGGTCTGTCTTGGAGTTTTGCCCTGTTAAATGGTCTGAATTATATCTTGCAAGTAACAGGTTAGAATTAAGGTTGGTTGGTTTGTTTGTTTGTTTGTTTGTTTGTTTGTTTTAAGCCAGTGAAGTGTCATTTCTTTGAAAGGAATCTCCCATTAATGGGCTAGGGCATGGATTGGATGGAGCCCAAAATCCCTTGCACATGGAGGCATATGTTCACCATATCTTACTGCATGTGTTTACAGTGCTGCTCATCCAGGAGATTAGGCAGCTGCATACTTCTTCCTGAAAAGCATGTTTCAGGACGCCTGGGTGGCTCAGTCAGTTAAGTGTCTGCCTTTGGCTCAGGTCATGATCTCGGGGTCCTGGGATGAGCTCTGCATTGGGCTCCCTACTCAATGGGAAGCCTGCTTCTCCCTCTCCCTCTGCCTGCTGCTCCCCCTGCCTTGCCTTGCACTCTCGCTGTCTCTCTGACAAATAAATAAAATCTTAAAAAAAAAAAAAAAAAGATTAAGCATGTTTCAGCCCAGATCTTATAATGCATCATTTACTACCCCTGTCATGCAAGGACACCAGATTAAGCCTATGAAAAAGAGAACATTGAAAATAAGTAAAAACAAAAGTGTCTGGGGGTGGAGGGTGGGGATGGAGTAGTAAAGGAGTTTTTGCTGGTTATGCTTCTGCTGTCTACAGATGCTGTTCACTTCATCTTTTCATTTTGACTTCTTGAATTGGCCCAAGTACATCTAGGTAGCCAGATTTCATTTAGCAGAGATTCAGACTTTCACTCTATGAAATTACAGACTAAGGATTTTTTTATCCTGAATTTTTATGTATGTCCCATCATCTTGTTCCACGTAGAATTTGAAGCAGGGATGCCTGCTTGAACAGCATACCTGTCCCTCTTAAGTTGGCAGGGATCCATTTCTGCAAGACTGAGAACACTTCTTGGTGGTGGGCTCTTCAAGCATCTAAGGAAGGGGCATCAAAGGCATGAAAAACCTCAGCCATTTCCACTTCTTGAATCCCAGGTTTCTGTTGTAAATTGCTTCACCGTTGATCAGATCTTTGCATAATTATGCCATTCTAGTTTTGGCTGAAAACTTACTCTGAGATAATTAGCCTATGCTTATTTAACCACCCCCATCACAGAGCTCTCCCCATCCCCTGTCATGTACTCCGTTTAACTTTAAAGAGTTAACATGTTTTGGATAGTTGTAACCAAATTTTTATTTTCCTTATAAAGTCAGTGTATGTAAAGCTGATAACATTTTCTTCTACGAACTAAATTTGGAATCGTTTTAAAGTTGGACAGTCTATCTTAGCACTTCATGTTGTTAATAAAATCACATTAAAAAAAAAACATGGCTGGACCTGTGGGAGCCAGTGCCTATTGGAGGGGGCACCTCTGCACCTCCCCACAGCCCCATTTCCCTCTTAGATGATCTAACACACCAAGGGTTTTTCTTCTCAGTGCTTCAGCATGTATGTGTTTTAATCCATGCAACACCAGCTAAATGTTTAACCCCCAATGTCAGCTAATGGTCTGACTTTCAACAAGACCATATTTAAGTTTCAAGCAGTTTGAGATGGGTGTTCAAATTGTACTTGTGGGGGCACCTGGGTGACGCAGTCAGTTAAACATCTGACTCCTGGTTTCGGCTTAGATGATGATCTCAGGGTCGTGAGATCCAGCCCCGAGGCAGGTTTTGCACTCAGCGTGGGGTCTGCTGGAGATTCCCTGTCCCTCTCCGTCTGCCCCTCCTGTTCATGCTCTTGTGCTCGCTCTCTCTCTCAAGTAAATAAAGAAATCTTTTTTAAAAACTGTACTTGTGGGTTAGTGCTCCATTTGAATGTGCATGGCCTACCCTGGAGCCTGTCCCTGACCCTCCCAGGCAGAGATGGGCACTTTTTCCTGGGCTCCACCTTTGTGCCTTTTGTACCACGGCTTGCTTCATCTCTTATCTGTTTACATGCCTGCCTTTCCTGCGGGGTCTTGACCTCTTCCGCAGCAGAGGCCGTGATTTGTTTATCTGTATATCCCTGGTGTCCAGCACCATGTCTGGATCTTAAGGGGAGCTTGATAAACATTTGATGCAAAAAAACCCCCACAAAAACCAAAACCATAAGATGTTTATTCTGTTATTTTCTCAGAACATTTCTGTCTCTCCATCTCTCTCTCCGTAAATATAAAACGGTTTGCTTACAAGGTCATTTCTAAGATTTCCAACTCTGCAGAAATAAACTAAGGTGTTAGGTAAGAGTAGGTAGAGAGTATGATGGTGTGCTCATTGGTCTGAAATAAAATCAATTAGTTGCAGCAAACATTCTGTTACCATGGATGTAAATTTGTGGAAGAAGACCTTGGTTTTGTTTTTTACAGATTTTTGGCCTTTTTTTCAAGTATACACTTAAATGCTACAATGAGAAAAGCTGGACCTTGTTTTCACCAATTACCAGGTAGAAAGGTACTGAATATGCATTTATTCCCTGCTTTGTCTCAGTGAGGCTTTAAAGTGGCCTATACAGATACCTAAAATATGGACTAGCATGGTTGAAATGAGTACGGGAGGGGGAAAGAAAAAAAAATAAGAATGAGGATATAAAGTGGAGTGAAAACTGAAAGAGAAGAAATTATTCTATGCCACCCTGCACATACGGCTCTAAGCTTTCTAATAACCAAGACAAAATCCTAGTCAGTTACCACAGTCCATGTCCATAAGATTAATAATAAATTATTGAGATGTATGAGCACTTAATAGGAATTTCTCTCAGGGCTTTTTAAAAAATGCATGGTATGGGGGCGCCTGGGTGGCTCAGTCGGTTAAGTGTCTGCCTTCAGCTCAGGTCATGGTCCCAGGGTCCTGGGATTGAGCCCCGCATTGGGCTCCCTGACCCACGGGAAGCCTGCTTCTCCCTCTCCCACTCCCTCTGCTTGTGTTCCCTCTCTCGCTGTGTATCTCTGTCAAATAAATAAAATCTTTAAAAAAAGGAAGAATAACACCATTTTTCAAAACTGGAAAGGGTAAGCAGAGATTTATTATACTATATGCTCTATTTTTATATATGTTCGAAATTTCCCACAGCTTTTCTTTTAAGATTTATTTATTTATTTTAGGGAGAGTGCAAGGGACAGAGGGAGAAAGAATCCTTCAAGCAGACTCCCTGCTGAGCATGGAGCCTGACTCAGGGCTCAATCTCACGACCCTGAGATCATGACCTGAGCAGAAGAAACCAGGAGTCAGATGCTTAACGGACTATGCCCAGGCGCCCCCACAATAGTTTTTAAAGTGTGTTTTAAAATGTACAGCAATCATCATACTTAATGGGCGTTTTATAGTAGCATTTTTATTGAAGTCAAGAATTGGACTTAATATTCATTCTCACCCCAAATCCTCAACATTGTATTAACTAATGCTATACAGGATAAGAAATACAATATAGAGCTGGAAAGGAAAACATAAATTTGTCATTTTCAGATCTTTTAATGATCTATACAGAAAACCCAAAGCATCAATGAATTATTAGGATTCACAACAATAGAATAAAGGTTGTTCAGTATAAAATAAACATACAAATATCAAGAGTGTTTCTAAATACCAGTAACAATTAATTTTAAAATATAATAGGAAAAAAAAGAGCCTATGTGTATGATACCATCAGAAACTATGAACTACCTGGAATAAAGGTTTGAATTAATAGAGAAATATGCTATGATCATGAAGGGTAAGGCTCAGTATCCTAAAGATGTCAATTCTCCCAAAATTAATTTATAAATATAAGGTAATTCCAATGGGATTTTTCTTTGACAATATAAATAAAAGAACTGATATTTATGAGGAAATTTAAAGTTTCAAGAATTGCCAAGAACTTCTGCAAAAGATAAAGGACAGACTTGCTCCATCAAACTTAAAGGCTTCCAAGAAGTCTGTAATGATTTATTATTATTTTTTCAAGATTTTATTCATTTATTTGAGAGAGGGGAAGGGCAGAGGGAGAAACAGACTCCCTGCTGGGCAGGGAACCCATGCAGGACTCGATCCCAGGACCCAGAGATCATGACCTGAGCTGAAGTCAGATGCTTGACCGACTGAGCCACCCAGGTGCCCCAAAAGCTATAATGCCTTAGAACATAGTATCAGAGCAGAGATAGACACATACAGCAGAACAAAAGAGCTCAGAAATCAATCCAAGCACATGTGGAATGTTGGTACATTGTAATATAGATCTCATTGCATTGTAAGTCATGGAGAAATAATTAACAGTTTGAGGACAGTTGGGTTTCCATATGGAAAAAGTAAAAGCCAATCTTCTATACAAAAAAAGACCAAGTAAATTAAAGACAAATTATTAGGGAAAAAAAGAGGGTGGGACAAGTAATTGTTTGACCTTGGTATTGGGTCAGTTTACAAAGGTAAAAATAAATTCAACTATATTAACATTAAAACTTATACAATGAAGGGCACCTGGGTGGCTCAGTCAGCTAAGCGTCCGACTTCGCCTCAGGTCATGGTCCCAGGGTCCTGGTGTTGAGCCCTGTGTCGGCTCAGCGGGGAGTCTGCTTATCCTTCTCCCTCTACCCAACCACTGCTCATGCTCTGTCTCTCTCTCAAATAAATCTTCTTTTTTAAAAAGTATGCAATGAAAAGTATTTAATAGGAGACAAACTGGAAGATATTTGCACCATATATATAAATATATATAACAAAGAACTAGTATCTCAAATTTACATGTAGCTACAACCTGGTAAGAGAAATCCAAAAGAAAAATAGTCGAAGATAAGACCTAGCAACTCTCAGGAAAAGAATCCTGATGACCAATAAAATATAGAAACATTAAAGCACCAAAGAAACATCCTATCATAAAAATCACCATCTTTATTTTGCTTGTTATTGTGCCTTTTTAAAACTTCAGATGATTTACATGCATCTTCACACTGAAAAAAAATGAAGGCCTGACAACGCTAAGTGTTTGTAAAGGTGTAGATAAACGGTATCATTCATTGTGGGTGGGACTCACACCCCTGTGTGAGGCAACTTGATAGGGCCACTTGGGAGAGCAATTGAACAGTAGTAAATGTTGAAAATGTGTAAGACTGGGGCGCTTGGGTGGCTCAGTGGGTTAAGCATCTGCCTTCAGCTCAGGTCAGGATCCCAGTGTCCTGGGATCAAGCCCGGTGTTGGGCTCCCAGCTCAGCGGGGAACCTGCTTCTCCCTCTCCCTCTGCTGTTCCCCCTGCTTGTGCACTCTCTCTGTCAGATAAATAAAATCTTCAAAACAAATATGTAAGACCAACAGTCCCCCTTCTGATTATGTATATTAGGGAAATTCAGATGTGTGTATGCAAGGATCCTTGTTCATGGAAGCATTCTAGATCATAGCAAAAATTGAGACACAACCTAAATGTCCATCAATAAGGACAGATAAGTTGTGGTATGGGGCTGTGTGAAGGAGCACTATCCAACATTAACTGTTAACAACTAATAAATGGGTTTATATGTATCAGCACTGCTACAGTTCAAACAATATTGAATGAGAAACAACCATCACTCTGTTGTCTATGTAGGAAAAGTGTAACTGTGACAGGAGTACTAACTTGGTATATCTGCTTCTGGGCTGGTGATGGAAGGGAAATAAGACTTAAGAGAAGTGCAGGAGAAACAAAGGACACCAGCTCTAATTGAAATGAGCACTTTATTTCTTTAAAGAAAAAAAAAGGTTCATTTTTGATGATGGTACATGGATGTTTCTTATATTGTCTTCCAGACTTTGCATTAGAAGAAGAGTTCCGTCTGTTTCCATTGAGCAGACTCTCCCTGTAAGAAAGAGAAGCATATTTTCTCCATGTAACTGCTAGCTAGCTCTGGCTGGGCAGGTGTAAGCTGAGTAACCAAAACTCATTCTCTCGCTTGATATTGTGCCTTTTTTAAAAGAGGTGTTTTAAATGCACTAATACCATCTTTTGAAGCTGTTTCTTCAGAATACTGCCATCCTTATGCATGTAGGACCATATTACACGCAGGCTTTCAGCAGCTCAGCCTCAGGCAGGCTGTGACAAGATTCCTGAGAATTGCAGCTTCCTCAGGAGTTTCTGTGAAAGTGAGAAGGAATTCCTAGTCAGCGCAGGAGCTCCCTGAGCCGGGCTAACTACTGGAGGTCCCCTCGCCTCCCAGGCATTCCCTCCTCTTTTCGTGAGGAGGTATTGGCTGGGACCCGGGCCTGCACGGAGCTGGTGACCAGCTCTCCTAAGCAGGAAGGGCCGTCCAGGGCTAGCCTGCGCGTCCAGTGGCAGAGGTTAACTGCACATTCCAGTCTGTAGAGAGGGCTTGGCTGGAAAGCATTTCTCGGCTCCAGCCGATGGTATGCCGTGCAGGACTGCAGTCAACATCCTCTGAATTTTCAAGAGACACTGACAACTGGGCTTCATGTTCCCTTTCCAGATTGAAGGGGAGGGCAGTATGCCCTGTGTGGGGCAAACAAAACATGTCTAGAGGCTCACTTGGGCCAGTGGGGCTCCCAGCTGGCAACCTCTGTTCTAATCAAAACTAGATTTATAAAGAACCAGAAGTGCCTTATGCCAGAGTCAGACTTCACAGAACAATAAAATGTTCTAGAAATCTTGCAACTAGGCATAGGGTGCCAACTTTTTATTTTACCAAGCAGTAACATTTTTTGTTTTGTTTAAAGAAAAAAAAAGCTACTATTGACTTTAACCATTTCATTAAAGAAAGGCCATTCTACATCTAAAAAGTAGGATGCACCTACCTAATAGTGGTCCACAATTCCTTATGAAACTCTGGAGGCCAAATGTGTTTTGGATCAAAAGTTTTTTTTACGTTTTTGAAAGGTAGTATGGTACATGTAACAATCCATAATAAAATATAAAATTTCTGCAGTGAACTATATGAATATTAAACGAAAGGAATAAATAAAGGTTATAAATAGCCATATGTCAGTTCAGGACAGGATTTCCTGCCAAATGAGTTTTGGTGCCAAACCAAAAAACTTGGTTTCAGAGCTTTTTGGATTGTGGACTTGTATCAAAAAAAGGAAAAGTACTTTAAATGGACGCGCTTTATGAAAACCTCAGCATGTTGCCCTGATTTCTCTCAGGTCACCCTAGACCACTGGAGACTGCTCTACTGGTTGGACATTTGGGAGCTTCTGATGGAAGCCAAGACAAATCTTTACATGCCTCCCCACCATCTGCCTCTCTCCTATGGCAGCATTTTATAATGGCAAGTGCTCCTTGCCACTGGATCGTAGGTCCTTGTATCTCTGAGTGCATTGGTCCTTGTTCTGATCTACCCAGGACTCCTCCTCTCATGAGGGCGCTTCCTTTACTGGAATGCACCTCTCCACACTGGCACAAGCCCCCGTGAGCTTGGCTCCCTCCTTTCTCAAGTGACAAAGTTGCCCTCCATATGCTCAGTGCCTTCTGGAGCAACAGTGGTCTGTCGGGGTTTTCAAGGATGGTTCCCAGAAGGATCTGAACTGTAGAGTGTAGTGGGATTGGTCAGTTCAAAAATAGCTTCCTGTCCACGCACCCTGAGGGAACGTTACCTGTTTAAACAACCAAATCGTACTGATGGCTCCCATTGTTTCAGGAACAAATGACTTCTCTGGAGAGCAACTTGAGATATTGGAAGGGGGCAAGGCTACGCAGACAGGCTCGAAGGGCAGGAAAGCTTTTACTGGGGGCCATAACAGGCATTGCAAGGGGAAGGCAGGAAAGCGTATGAGTGGGTTCATGTAGCCTGGAGCTTCCCTGGAGGGAGAGCTGGGTTTGGGAGCACACCAGGAAGAGGGGATTGATTTCGGGTGGCTGAAGTGGCTGAAACAGAGGGACCTGGCTGTGGCCCTGACCCATGCACAGGTCTCCCCACTGCGAGGGAGGATTCATGCTTTTGGTTGTGAGGAGCCAGCAAACTGGCCTCAGCAGAAAAGGAATTTATCATGAGGCCAGACCACAGGGCATTTGTTTCTGCTGCTGTGTCCCTGCCTGTCTCCAAAAATCCCCTCGACAGGCACCTGGGTGCCTCGGTTAAGTGTCCAACTCCTGCTTTCAGCTTAGGTCTTGATCTCAGGGTCGTGAGTTCAAGCTGCACACTGTTGGGCTGCACACTGGGCAGGGGGCCTACTTTAAAAAAAAAAAAAAAATCCCCAGGCAGCATTCCTGCTCTCAGCCCCTGAGGGACTTTTTCTGTGACCCTCCTCCTCCCCCAAGCACTTCCCATCCCTGGAGTCACCTGAGTATAGCTTCTTTCCCTCCCAGGGCAGGGCTATGCCTCCCTCACCGCTGTCCAGCCCCTATGGCCCCGGGAAGCATGTCCTGCGAGTTTCAGATTTTCTCCATGTTGGCCCTGCCTTGGCATCCCCATGGGGAGGTACCCAGGTTCCCCTTCATGTTGTCTCCCATAGTCCCTTGCAAAGATCCAGCCTCAGGTGGGGCATGATCAAAGCTCTTGTCCAGGCAAGATGTTTTCCATTCCAGGAAGCTTAAGTGGGTCCAGAGTGACCCATGGGAAGAGGAATGAGGTGATCACAAGTTTCTCCAGTTCCTGGGTGCTTCAGCACAAGAAAAGGAATTGGGCCCTTTGCTTGGCTTCTCCAGACACCAAGCTGAGCACCTTAGTTGACTAAGCACAGGTGTACTTCCTTTTCTTTGCACCTTTTTATTTTGATGGGACTTGAGACTTAGAGAAACGTTGCAAGAATAGCACAAGGAGGGGGCGCCTGGTTAGCTCAGTTGGTTAAGCGACTGCCTTCGGCTCAGGTCATGATCCTGGAATCCCGGGTTCGAGTCCCGCATCAGGCTCTCTGCTCAGCAGGGAGTCTGCTTCTCCCTCTGACCCTCCCCCCTCCCGCGTGCGCTCTCTCTCATTCAAATAAATAAATAAAATCTTAAAAAAAAAAAAACAGCACAAGGAGGGGTGCCTGGGTGGCTCAGATGGTTAAGCGTCTGCCTTCAGCTCAGGTCATGATCCCAGGATCCTGGGATCGAGTCCCACATCGGACTCCCTGTTCAGCGGGGAGCATGCTTCTCCCTCTGCCTCTCTCTCCCTGTCTCTTATGAATCAATAAATAAAATCTAAAAAAAAAAAATATAACACAAGGAACTCACATCACCCTTCACCCAGACTTGCCAATTGTTTACATTCTGTCCCATTTGCGTTGTCACTCTCTGTGTGTTTGTACACACCCTTTTTTTTTTCTGAACTGTTTGAGAAAGCTCATTCATCGTGTTTCTTTCCCCCAATAAGCTTTAGTGTGTATTATCTAAAAACAAGGACATTCACTTGGTTTTTGTACTTCTTACCAGGAATGTGGTTTCTTAGCTCTGACAGTGCTCACTGAGAAATGGGGGGGTGGTTCTCACGGATTTGAGGAATTCAGTTGCACAGTGGTCCCTGTCCTCCCGACTAGACCCTCAGTGACAGAAGCCCACACCAAGGTGAGGGGCCGGAGCATCTTCGTGACTTGGAAAAGTCTGCCTGTTGTTTCTGGGTGAAAACAGGAGCCTCAGCACAGCACGGAAGCCATCCATGACTAGGGAAGGTGGCGTCATTAAGCAAGCCAGTCTCAGCCCCAACGGTGCGTTTGCTGTCCGGGCAGGGCCCAGCGGCCGGGAGGAGTGGCTCAGCTGCTCTGGTGGAGGCAGGTTTCTCTTCCATCTCAGCCCTTGCCATCCCTGCTGATACTTGTCATCCTCACGGCCTAGAAGCTGTCTTCCTGCCGCCCTCATCTGTAGCAAGGGGCTTCACATCCCTCCTGCTCTTAACCAGGTTCCCAGAGAGTCTGGGGTTCAGAGGCTCCTGGGAGAGCTGTGGGCAGTGCTCTTTTTAGCATCCCCACGTTTTGGGTGATGCCTGGTAGACACAGGACAGACAGATCAACCTTTTTTCTGATTATAAAAGTGATACTGGGGGGGCACCTGGGTGGCTCAGTTGGTTAAGCGACTGCCTTCGGCTCAGGTCATGATCCTGGAGCCCCGGGATCGAGTCCCACATCGGGCTTCCTGCTCAGCGGAGAGTCTGCTTCTCCCTCTGACCCTCTTCCCTCTCGTGCTTTCTATCTCTCATTCTCTCTCTCTCTCAAATAAATAAAATCTTTTTAAAAAAAATAAAAGTGATACCGGCTTATTGCCAAAAAAAATTCATAAATGTAGAAAAAGAGGAAGAAGAGACACAGGTCACCTGTAAGCCTATTGTAGTTCTGGTGTCTGTCCTTTCAGCATCCTGGTGTCTTGGAACACATGTGTGTAGCTTGAAATCCACACACTGGGGTTGTCAGAACTAGACCTATTTCTGGCTCTGCCATTACTACCTGAGGAAGGGGACCAACCTTTGAGAGCCACTTTCCTCATCCATGACATGGGATAATAACAGTACCTGGTTAAATAAGCGAATACATGTCAAGGGCTTAGTCCAATGCCTGGCACAAAGCAATTGCCAACAAATGTTCCTGCTAGACAACCCAAAATGACTCATGCCATACCACTGTGTGGCAGCCGGCTCTTTTCTAACAGTGGTTTTCTGAGCACCCACTGTATGCCAGGCATAGTGCTAAGTACTAGCCAGTTAACCAAACAAAATCCTTGTCCTCATGGGACTTGCGCTCTAATGGGGAGAAAGCAAGTTAACAAACTTGTATATATGATAAAGTATGTCATGGTCTGGTAAACCATCTAGAGGAAAGTTCAGCATGGTACTACAGATGGGGACACCGTTGGCATGTTGCTATTTTGTATCAGGTGGTCAGAGAAGGCCTCTTGGAAAAGGCAGCATCTGAGCAGAAGTCTGAAGGAAAGGAGGGAGCTGTGTGAATTATCTGGCAGCAGGAATAGCACGTGCAAGAGCCCTGGGGCAGGAGCATGCTTGTCATGTTTGAGGGCGAGCAAAGAGGTCAGTGTGGCCAGGAGAGTGAGTGAGAAAGAGAGGGGCCGGAGAAGAGGTCAGAAAGGTAGTAGGGGCCCAACACAGTTGGCCATTGGAAGGATTGTAGCTATTCCTCTGAGATGAGGACCCAAGGGAGAGTTGAGAGAGAGGAGCGCTATAATCTGACCCTCAGGGGATCTCAGTGCTTGTGTGTCGTGTTAAGGTGAGCAGTTGCACACCTCCCTGGTCTCTGTCAACCAACGCCTCCCAACCCTGTGCCAAACCCCCAACCTGGAGCACCACTCAATCCACAGCCTGCCTGATGTGATGCTGCCCACCCCCCACCCCTGACACCCCACATCCTGTTTTTCTGGCCGGCACTTACATCTTGGCAACATCCCCCATAGCTTTCAGGCTAAGCCATATGCCCAGCCTTACCGCCAACCTCTCACTAATGGTGCAGCAAACGGCCCACCATCGCTTGAGGTCTCGCCGTAAGCCAGCCCCCCCCACCACCCCGGCAGGAGCTCGTCCAGCCCCCACAGCCATCCTGCCGAGCCACCACTCTCATTCTCCCCGCTGCAGCTGGCACCATGATCCAGTAACTCACACACGGTCCTGAGCTAGCAGGCACGGGGGCCAGGACCCCAGCTCAGTCTGCGAAACTCCCGAGGATGGGGACAGTGATGGGCAAAGCGGCAAAACTGCAGTGCGTGTCACAGCACTACCACCAGACAGCAAGAGAGGAGGCTGAAGTGTTCTTTGTCCTTCCCCAAGCGCTCGCTCTGCTGAGAAAATGTCTGAGAAAGCATTTTGCAAGTTTGTGTAAAGCATTACACAAGCAGGAGAGCAGTTACAAAAATCATTAGAGCCTGAAATCCCAGGTTCTGGTTGGGCTCCTGATTTTTCTAATAGCGGCCTCCTCCTAGGCGTTGGCATGTCGACCCCAAACGCCTGAATGCCCCCAAACCTGAGCATATCCCCCAGCTTCTCCTTTGCTTTCCTTGAACAAAGCAGGTCATTTATAAAGGCAAGGGTGTGTGTGTGGCAGCCTTGCTTTGGGGGAACATGCTTTCACCTCCTTCCAGTTCATTGTTTTCATACAGAATTCCAGACCCATGGGGCAGGCAAACAGAAGTCTCATTCATAGCCTGCAGGCCCCCAGGCTGCTGTGTCTCCCGCCTCCCTCCCCTCGCCTCTCATTTCAGTCTTCCAGGGCAGCTGTAATCTGCGGAAGCCCGCGGAGCTAGACTCAGGGCAAAGCAGATTTTGTTCATCGCTGATGGGAGGCGAAAGGGCCTCCCCTCTTGGAGGGCCATGTGGCATAGCGGGAAGAGCCCTAGATTTGCTTGCCAATAGACTAGACCGGGCACCTGGCCAGTTCTACTGATCACTAGTCAACTGACCTTGGACTGGTCACTTTCCCCTTCTCCTTTGAAAAATGTGGTTCTCAGACTCTTTCCTTGCTCAGTGCTCCCGACAGCCGCCCCCTTTTCATCAGAGTTGACGAGTGCTTCTCATGCCACTATGCGTCTCCTTTTACCCAGTTCGGCTACACTGGCATAGAGCTGAGCATGAGGGCGCCTTGGGGCTTCTGCTAAATCAAATCATGGGTAAAAAAGACACACGTTTGTGATTTGCCATGGCTTTCCCTCTTCAGGCTCCACACCTCCCTAATTTTTGTCACTTGCAAGTAGTAAAATTACAAGCCGCACCGCACATATCTTTAAAAAAAAAAAAAATAGCTTGGGGCACTTGAGTGGCTCAGTCGTTAAGCGTCTGCCTTCGGCTCAGGTCATGATCCCAGGGTCCTGGGATCGAGCCCCGCATCAGGCTCCCAGCTCAGCGGGAAGCCTGCTTCTCCCTCTCCCACTCCCCCTGCTTGTGTTCCCTCTCTCGCTGTGTCTCTCTCTGTTAAATAAATAAATAAAATCTTTTAATAAAAAAAAAAAAAGCTTAAGTCATTGACTCCCTGAGCCCCACACCTCATCGTCGTCAGCACAGGGCACTGCGCTCCAGACGGAGCTGGGCAGCAGGGGAGGCGCCAGCCACGTGGAGTGGGGCTGGGGGTAGAGAAGGTGTCTGATCACGAAATTCACACGTGTAACGTGTTGCCGGCTTTAGGGGAGCATTAATTTGGCTCGGGCGCACTGGAGGAGGTGTGGGCGATTGGTCGGGGGAGATTTGCTAGCAATTAACGGGAATGAAAACAGCAGTGGGCCCTTTCACACAGCATGCCGTCTTAGGGCACGGGTGTTTTCTGGAGAACGCGGTGCGGGGGACCTTTATTATGTATACTTCTGTGTGTCTAAACTTTACACAATGAGCACATACCAATTTCACACCACATTTCATAAGGCTCAGATGCTGTGGATTGAAAGACACCATTATTTTATACAGTACCATAAAGGAAAGCTGCTACCAATTAAACTATAACCTGTCACCAATTAGTAAGACACATCTGGGTTTTTGAGATGTTAAAATGTAAAAAAAACAAAAACAAAAACAAAAAACGAAACTTAGAATTAAAGGAATGTAGTAGTTTTTTTTTTTTTTTAAAGATTTTATTTATTTATTCATGAGAGACAGAGGGAGAGAGAGAGAAAGAGAGAAGCAGAGGGAGAAGCAGGCTCCCAAGGAGCAGGGAGCCTGCTTCTCCCTCTCCCACTCCCCCTGATTGTGTT